>NC_143151.1:21132141-21473632 GCF_041381405.1 Jatropha curcas
GAGTGCGAGTCTCACATGAGATGCCGCAGCGCTTCAATAGCCAGACTTCCAGACTACAGCACGCCCAGCCCGTGCCATGAAGCACGCCCGTGCTGTCCAGACGGAACCAGTATGAATTTAAAACGCACATCAAGCCTTTCTCACATGGGCCGACTTCAAGGAGTTTCCTAAACACACTAAACAAGACCTGGACCTATTCTTGAAGAAAAAGGAGTCCTAATCAAGAAGAAATCAAGAGCCTAAACAGTTATGATCTCCTATAAAGGATTTTGTACTAAATAAGGATTCTATTTCCTAAAAGGAGTCAGACTTGCCTTCAGGACCTCTATATAAAGAAAGGAACTTCTCATAGCAAGGGAGATCGTTTTCTTTGTACACTTCTTTACATAATTCTCTTCTTCTCAAAGATTTCAAGCTTCAAATAATTGTGCTAAGATTCAAGGAAGTCATCAACATAGTTGTGATACAGTTTTTATTCTAAACTCTTCATTTTGTTTCTTTCTTTATTATTGTCTTTAAATATAATGAATGATTCAAGTATGATTGAGCTTAATTTAATTACTATGTCTAGCTAAACTTTTATACTAGGGATTTGATGTAATTTAATTCGATTCCAGCTTATAATATTAGATTTATTTTTCTTTGTTCTTGTTATAACTTATTATTGTGCTTAAGGCTTCCAGGCAGAAAAATTCCCCTGGATTGAATTATTTCAATAACATCATTCGGGAGAAGGGTTATTGATATGAATAAGGTAATAATTTACTTGAGAATAATAACTTGATGTGGAAACTATATGGTTTGACTCAAGGGGGGCTTTCATAAGTTAATAAAGTATTAAGTTGTGAATTCATAAAACAACCATAAAACCTAATGATCTGATTCATGTTTAATTTCACTATTAATATAGGTGATTAAATTGGATTAGAATAGCTAACAATAAATCGGGAGAGCTTGTTAGTAACCTTAGGGTTGTTTTCTCCTACTTGAACAATTAAACTTGATTAATGAACCAATAGAATAAGCTGGATAGAATTTAATGAAATCAAATTCCCTAGTAGCTTAATCCCCTGATTTCTTTTCACCTAAATTTTGTGTTTGATCTCTTTTACTTTGAATTTTATTTACTTTACAGCGAACTCCTTTTATCATCGTCTAAATAATAATAGGTTAACATAATTTTGGTAATTGATAAACAATCCCTGTGGATACGATACTTTCTTACTCTATACTACTTGTTGCGATTTCATACACTTGCGAAAAAACGCTGTCAGTCACGCTGAAATTTAGAAGGCAAAGTAAAATTACATCAAGACATGAAAGAAATAACTCCGCAGTTACATCTAGAATTATAAACTTAGGCTCTAATACCAACTTTGTCACAACCCAATACCATGGGCCGGACCGGCACTAGGGCCCAGGTAAGCTTAAGGCCCCCGCAGCCCGTAGTAAACCTAAACTACCAAACCCATACACGTCACGCAACATCCTATGAGTAAGTCCATATATATATATAGTAATCACATGATCCTGACCCAATCTCAAATATCTCTAATAAATCATAGTTCGGGCCTATTAGAAACACATCTCGTTGATAATATGGGCTACTGATTCATATGTATTTAGATAAATAATAAGGACATTCATAATTCATCACACTGTTTAAAGATAAGATTAGAGGTACATAAATCCTACAACTGCGGAGTTCAACAATAGTTGGAATTAGTGAAGTTTTTATGTATAACAATACATAAATTAGCTAATTGCAGAAATTAGGAATTTACTTTTATAGCCTTAAGGAGAAGATTGCAGAGCTTTAGTCAGATTGATTGGCTTCTACTTCCTAACAAGGTAAATAAAAGAAGAGTGAATTTTGCAATTTAGCGAATAATAATAAATAATGCATATCACAGACATTCACACAAATGCATCATAAAATACTATAGTGAGCACACAACCAGTCAAGCATATGGTACAACATCAGCATTCACTGGTAATTTCATCTTTAAATAATCAAATAAGTGAAAATTAGTCAGTGGCGCCATCGAAAACCCTGACGAGCCGTCCTCTCACATGGCCTGCCCTCTCAAACGTGTGCACCAAGGATGATCCCCATACATGGTCAACCTAGCCCTCTCCCCTTTTTATACTCTCTTTTCTTTTCCATACCAACAGGCAGCCACCCTATGGTTTTTTCATACCATATATCATCAAATGCACACGGGGACGCCAATCTCTCCATACATGCTGACGATATTAAAGACCGCCCTCGCAAACCTGTGGTAGCCCACTTCATCCCAATTCCATGCAAACAAAGCAAATCAATTTCACAACACAAGAAATCAAACAATTCCTTCAATGTAATGCACCAAATCAACTGTTAATGCGCAAACATAAAAATATAATTATATATTAGTAGCCCTCACAAACCTGTGGTAACCCACTTCATCCCAATTCCATACAATGAAAGAATTTCATCAGACAAATGACTAGTTGTGAATACTCAAATTTTGAGACTCAAAAAGCCTGTTTTCCCGGACTGCAAACAGTCCGGCCGGACCGAAGGCTATTTTGGAAGTTCACCGGAAGTATACCAATATGGTACTCGAAACGTCCGAAAAATTACGAGGATCACGGAACTGGTCCCGGAATATTTTTTGGAGGTCTAGAACTCCCGAAAAAGCCTTTGGAGTGAAAAAAAAGAGATAGAAAGGAGCACGGGTCGCTCTAGCAGGGCGGGCGCGCCCGCCCAAACCTAGGCTGGGCGGGCAAGCCCGCCTGGCCCAGGAGGGCACGCCCGCCCAGCAGGGCGGGCAAGCCTGCCTGGCCCAAACGGGCACGCCCGCCATCGGGTCCTTTTTTTTTCCTATAAAATCAGCCCCGATGTGACCTTTCAGGACACTCAGTCTGTGTTGACGGACGCTCCTTCTCCCTACGCTCCTTGCGATTCTTTTACTGCTTTTCTGCATTTTTTTTATTTTAGCTTTTAGTGCTTTCTTGTTGTGACATTTGGTCACTAAAATTAAAATTAATTAATATTCCCTTAATGAGGAGCTTAACCTGGAGTTAAGAAGTGGTCGACGATTAAATCGGGTACATGAACTAAGCTCTACCTATTTAATTTTAGCACTTCATGCATGCTTCTTTTCTACTCCTAATAATTCTATAATTGCATAAAATGCATTCATATCATCATTGGGCAAATAAATTGCCTCAATTAAATAAATTTAAGCTAAATGCCCGGTTAATTAATAATCGTGGTATTTAAGCCTAAATCCGACAATATCGGCTAAAAAGCCTAGTTAATCAATAACTATGGTGAAACTGCCTTTATTTCGAACAAATTCGGCTTAAGTGCGATTAAGTAATAATTGTGACTAAAAGGCCTTAATCCAAACACGTTTTTTTTCGGCAATAAAATTGCCTACATTACATTTCGATTAATCCATTTTTGGCAAACACATTGCCTATAAATTAGATTAACTACTTTTAGGGACAAATCGCTTAAATCAAAAACTTTGGCAAAATGCCTTAAAATTAACCAATCTTGTGGCTTTAAAGCCTCAAAATCAACCATTTAGGCGACAATCGCCTAAATAACCATCCTTTGGCAAACAATTGCCTAAATCAACCTTTTGGCTAAAAGCCTTCAAATTAATCAATCTTTTGGCTAAAAGCCTTAAAATCAAGCATTTTGGCGACAATCGCCTAAATCACATCAATTTTTGGCAACAATAAGTGACAGGCGTGTTTCGCAAGTGTACGAAATCGCAACAAGTAATATAGAGTAAGAGAGTATCGTATCCACAGGGATTGTTTATCAAGTACCAAAATTATGTTAACCTATTATTATTTAGACGACGATAAGAGAGATTCGCTGTAAGGTAAATAAAATTTAAAATAGAAACAGAAGAAATCAAACACAAAAATTCAAGTGAAAAGAAATCAGGGGATTAAGCTACTAGGGAATTTGATTTCATTTAATTCTATCCAGCTTATTCTATTGGTTCATCAATCAAGTTTAATTGTTCAAGTAGGAGAAAACAACCCTAAAGTCACTAACAAGCTCTCCCGATTTATTATTAGCGATTCTAATTCAAATTAATCACCTACCTTAGTAGAGAAATTAAACATGAATCAGATCATTAGGTTTAATGGTTGTTTTATGAATTCACAATTTAATACTGTATTAACTTATGAAAACCCCCCTTGAGTCAAACCATATAGTTTCCACATCAAGTTATTATTCTCAAGTAAATTATTACCTTGTTCATATCAATAACCCTTCTCCCTAATGTAATTATTGAAATAAATCAATCCAGGGGAATTATTCTGCCTGGAAGCCTTAAGCACAATAATAATTTATAACAAGAACAAAGAAAAATAAATCTAATATTATAAGCTGGAATCGAATTAAATTACATCAAATCCCTAGTATAAAAGTTTAGCTAGACATAGTAATTAAATTAAACTCAATCACACTTGAATCATTCATCATATTTAAAGAAAATAATAAAGAAAGAAACAAGATGAAGAGTTTAGAATAAAAACTGTATCACAACTATGTATGATGGCTCCCTTGAATCTTAGCACAAATATTTGAAGCTTGAAGTCTTTGAGAAGAAGAGAATTATGTAGATAGGTGTATAAAAACGAGATCAGATCCCTTGCTATGAGAAGTTTCATTCTTTATATAGAGGTCCTGAAGGCAAGTCTGACTCCTTTTAGGAAATAGAATCCTTATTTAGTGTAAAATCCTCTATAGGAGATCATGACTGTTTAGGCTCTTGATTTCTTCTTGATTAGGACTCCTTTTTCTCTCAGAATAGGTCCAGGTCTTGTTTAGTGTGTTTAGGAAACTCCTTGAAGTCGGCCCATGTGAGAAAAACTTGATTTGCATATTAAATTCACGCTGGTTCCGCCTGCGCAGCACGGGCGTGCTTAATGGCACGGGCTGGGTGTGCTTTAGCCTGGAAGTCTGGCTAGTGAAACACGGGGCGTGCTAGGTAGCACGGGCTAGTGAAGCAGTGAGGCACGGGCGTGCTAATGAGCACGGCTAGGGCGTGCTCTTCTCTAGAAGTCTGGCTAGTGAAGCACTGCGGCATCTCCTGAAGATTTGCGCTCGCGAGTTGTAGATTCGCGCTCGCGGGTGTTGGTCGCGCTCGCGTATGTGAGATTCGCGCTCGCAAGTTGTGCGGCCTAACTCTCTGCCTCTCGTTTGCGCAACTCGCGCTCGCGTGGTGTAGATTTGCGCTCGCGCATCTGTTTTGCGCAACTCGCGCGTGCTTCGGGGCGCGCTTTAGACGTGCTGGCTTCTCTCCTCATGGCACGGTCGTGATCTGCTTGACACGCCCTGATCCTATTGTAGCACGGGCGTGCCTTCCAGCACGGGCTGGGCGTGCTAGAGGCTGAGTGCCTTGCATTCTAAAATTCTTTTCTGCGCCAAATTTCTGCAATTTTCTCTTAGATCAAGCGGATTAAAGACCAAGGAAGCTTTTAAACATAATTATACTAAAAGTGATTTAAAATTAAATTAAAGAAGTAAAAACTTACTAAAATTCTAATAAAAATTATATAAAAAATACTATAAAATTTACACTTATCAAAATTCCCCAAACTTAAGCCATTGCTTGTCCTCAAGCAACAAAACTAAAAGAAAAAAATTAATTTGATGATACTAGTTTAACATGGTTTGGAGATGATTTCCATAATCTTTCATGATATCACGATTAGTAAACAAGTGAATAAACTCAATCGTTCTCCATGCTAATCATACTTAAGTTTGATTTTTATTTTTGAATAAAACACATTCATTGAGTAAAATACAAGTTTAAAGAGATTGTCAACACTAATATTTATTCAAATTATGATAAATAGGACATGAATTAGCTAAAGAATTTTCAACCTTTCAAAAATAAGGCAATTGATAGTGCAACAGTGGCATTCCCATATGCAGAATTAGTCATTCTTTCTCCACGATTTAAATGCATACAATTAAAAGATCAAAAGGTCTTTATTTTGGGTTGTAATGGGGCTTTCTTGGTGCAAATTTTGCTTAATCAAAAGAAAGGAAAAAAGGGTAGTCAAAGAGTACAAAAGACTGTATAATTTTCAAGATTCTATTTTAATCACACTTTTACTAGTTCTAGGGAGTGTCTGTTTTGAAGCTTTCTTACTAGCTAGAGGCATCTTGTGCAAGGTCTTTTCTTAATATTTTGGTACTTTTCTTCCTTGCTTTTCTATTCTTCTTTCATTCTTTTGATTGCTTTTCACGTGCCCCTTTTCTTGATTCTTTCTTCTTTTCTTTATTTGCTAGTTTTGATTGATGAATTCTCCCTCTTTGTTGCTATATTCTAATTAAAAATCGAATCTTTTAATCATACAATCCTTTGTACTTAGGGTAAGAGATTTGAATTTGGCTTTAATGGTTAGGTTTATTGATGGTGAAGAAGAAAATTGTACGGTTTAAGGCTTCAAAGTGGGTTTCAAAGGTCATATATTTTTGTTTAGGTAGTTTAGGCTATATAGGTGTCAACAAAAATTGCCTAAATCATCTCTTTCAAGATGTAATCATTTAAATTTCTCGCCTCGAAGGAAGTTCTAATTTTTGTTCTAGGAATGCCAAGGTTTAAAATACTTTAGAGTAAAACACACCTTTATATCATAACTTTCATAAAAATCAGTGTTTTAAAAGTCTAGAAACAAATAGTTTAGATCAATGAACATGATTGAGTCAAAAATTCAAATTCAAAACTTAAATATGCTAGAATTTAGAATCGACTATTTTTAACACTCATTACTAGACATGAGAACTTTCAAGCTTACTTGTAATCATTCCAAAAATGTTAAACAAAAACAAAATAAAATAACAAAAACAAAAAAAAATTTCTTTTGCCAAAATTCCCTTCCCCCAATTCAATCAATCACATTGTCCCCAATGTGCATAAATTCCCCACACTTATTGCATTACTAGAAGGAAAACAGTAAGAGAGAAGAAGAAGTCTTACCAACATTGTATTGAACAATACAATAGAACCGGTGTGGGAAGAGTCTTAGCTAAAAGAGCAACTAAACATTAAGAACAAAACAAACTACTAAAAAGTTATAAAAATTCAAATAACAAATAAACTAAAGTGAAAGCAACCAAGACAATGTATTAAATAAACAAAAATAAAATAAAGAAAAGTGAGAAATCCGTCAATGCTCTGGTGGTGGAGGTGGCTGCAGAAGCTGGAGGATGGTCTGGAGTTGGCCTTGCATGGTGTCCATCCGAGAATCAAGACTACCGTTCATGATCTCAATGGACTGGAAACGGTCTGCGATCATTGTTTCCATACTTTTAAGGCGCGTGTCAAAGAGGTCCATCCGAGACATCATTCTTGCAAGGACTTCATCATTCGACATGTTGGCTTGGCCTTGGAACGATGGACCAGCACCGGATGTACCTGCACCAAAAGAAGAGGTAAAAGGTGGAGGATTGTCCTCCTCCATGTCAGCACCGCCTGCGGCCTCTGCTCCTGCATTATCAGAGTCATCCTCTGGAGCACCGATTACCCGATATGCATCTCCTACTTTCTCAATCAACTTCATGTGTATCATAACATCAACATCCAATCTGGTACCACGCCCCCCTCCTA
Source organism: Jatropha curcas (assembly GCF_041381405.1). Taxonomy (NCBI): domain Eukaryota; kingdom Viridiplantae; phylum Streptophyta; class Magnoliopsida; order Malpighiales; family Euphorbiaceae; genus Jatropha; species Jatropha curcas. Next base: position 21,139,779 of record NC_143151.1, read on the forward strand.
TGCTATCATAAATTGGCTTAGCCGGGTTCCAAATCTGTAGATATCTAGCAATTCGGGTCACAAAACACCCCATCATTATAGTTCCTTTGTCAGCTCTTGCCACCTTCGCAAATCTCTGGCAGAGCCAATACCCAACATTTAATAGAACCCCATTTTCGATCGCCCATAGAAAATATAATTCGTTTAAACCTAACACTCCATCACTTTCACTCCTTCCAAATATAGTGTTTGACAAAAATTTATGAATGTACCGCAAGGAAGGTTTTTTTAATTTGGATGCCTTCGAATATCTAGGATTGTAATTTAATTCACTTGTAAAATCTCGCCAAGTATTTCGTGCACTAAAATCACTAGATATTTGGTTTTGACTATTTTCTGTGGGGAAACCGAAAATTTGGCTAATCTCATTCACAGACATTTCAAAATCCTGACTAAGAAGCCTAAAGTTAACCCTGCTTGGTGGTGAATTAGGCAATAATGGAATAAAAGCGCGATAGGAACTCAGAAATTCTAGAGTTAGAGGGGCATAGACTAAGTCCTTCAAATCAATAAATTCCCCCCATCCTATTCTCTTAAGTGGCTCTAACACAATATCTCTAAGACCCACTTGTGCTAACGCAGTCTCATCAAGAAATCTATTCGGTAAAATAGGCCGAAGAGATAATTTTGTGTACCTTTCTTGTTGATCGGATGAGGCGAACTCAAATGGAAGTGCAGGAGGTGAAGGAGGTTGAGGAGCCGTGGAAGATCGCGTAGTTGCGCGGTTTCGAGCAGCAACGGAGGATGCGGGTCTGCTGCGTTTGTATTTAGGAGGCATTGTTGGAGTTGATTATGTAAAAATTTTGAGTGGAGAGTGTTTTGATTGGAGAGAAAAGGAGAAGAAAAGAGAAAATTTTAGAGAAAAGAGGTGACGGCTAGGGCGTGCGGGGTGGAAAAGAGATATTTTGAAAGCGTGCTCTCAAAATGGCGTGCTGATTAGCACGGCCTGGGCGTGCTCTCTTCTGACCTGCAAAAACAAAAATGGCGTACCTGGCACGGGCGTGCTACATAGCACGGCTTGGGCGTGCTCTTCTCTGCCTCTCAAAGGTGCTTTCTCGCGCCCGCGCATATGAAAGTCGCGCTCGCGAGTTTCTCGCGTCTTCTGGTCTAATTGCATCTGATACTCAGATCTGCTTGTCGCGCCCGCGTATATGAATGTCACGCTCGCGACTTTCTCTTGCAAACCTTCTGACTCTTTTTTTTTTTTTTTTCTAATTGTCGCGCTCGCGCTTGTGAATGTCGCGCTCGCAACTTGGGCTCGCGCCCGCGTATCTGAATGTCGCGCTCGCGACTTTTGCGTTTTTTCTTTGTTGAGACTTGCTTCGTAGCGCGACTTGGGCGTGCCACTTAGCACGGCTAGGGCGTGCTTGGTTCTGGATTTCCACGTTTTCCTACAAAAACTCTTAACTAAACAAAAGAACACTTATGGAGAAAATTTGGGATTTTGACAAATAAAATAGGGAATAAAAATAAATAAATGGACGAAAATTTAATAAAAATAGATGGGTTGTCTCCCATGAGCACTTTTGTTTAACGTCGTTAAGTTCGACGCACTTGTCTGAATTTAAGCTAGGCAAGACCCATTGTAGTCTTGATGGGTTCAAAGGTTTCATTATAATAGCTTCTCAAATGTTGAGCATTTACTTTGAAACTTCGATTCGACTTACCATCCACTATTTCAATCGCGCCATGAGGAAAGATTTCCTTGATTGTGAATGGTCCAGACCATCTAGATCGCAACTTACCAGGAAATAACCGAAGTCTAGAGTTATAGAGCAACACCTGCTGGCCTACCTTTAGATCCCTCATGATAATGCGCTTATCGTGCCATTGTTTAGTGCGATCTTTATATATTTTAGCACTCTCATAAGCATGGAGGTGCAATTCATCCATCATGTTTAGCTGTAACAAGCGTTTTTGTCCCACTTCCTTGGCATTAAAGTTGAGAAATTGAATGGCCCAAAATGCCTTGTGTTCTAACTCTACAGGAAGATGACAAGCCTTACCATACACCATGCGATATGGAGACATACCTATAGGTGTTTTGAATGCAGTTCTGTAGTCCCATAGAGCGTCGTCTAGCTTTTTGGACCAATCTTTTCGTGATTGTCCAACAGTGGTTTCGAGGATCTTTTTGATTTCTCTGTTAGTGACCTCTACTTGTCCACTGGTTTGAGGATGGTATGGAGTACCTACTCGATGAGTGACACCATATTTTGCAAGAAGGGAGTCTAAATATCGATTACAAAAATGCTTACCTCCGTCCGTGATTATCGCCCTGGGAGTACCATGCCTTGTAAAAATGTTTTTCTTGATGAAGCTCATCACACTCTTGGCATCGTTATTTGGAAGAGCAACAGCTTCTGCCCACTTTGACACATAATCCACCGCCACTAGAATGTATTGATTTGAATATGATGGCGGAAAAGGTCCCATGAAGTCCAGACCCCATACGTCGAAGATTTCGACTTCAAGGATGCTGTTCAGGGGCATTTCATGTCTCTTCGAAATGTTACCTAACCTTTGACAACGATCACAAAGACGAACATAATTATAAGCATCTTTAAAAAGATTAGGCCAATACAAACCACTTTCTAGTATACGTGCAGCTGTCTTGTTTGCTCCAAAGTGGCCTCCACATTCCATTGAATGGCAGAATTTCAGGACACTTTCTATTTCAGATTCCGGTATACATCTCCTGAAGAGCTGATCACTACAATACTTGAACAAAAATGGCTCCTCCCAATAGTAAAATTTGATATCATGAAAAAATTTTTTTCTTTGTTGGTAAGAAAAATTGGGAGGAGGAATTTTGCAAACAAGATAATTAACTATGTCAGCGTACCAGGGGGTTTGAGCATTTGCTACTAGAAGAAGTTGCTCATGGGGAAAACTTTCATTGATTTGCAGCTCGCTTGTATCTTCCTTCCCCAATTCAAGCCTGGAAAGATGGTCAGCAACGAGGTTCTCGGTCCCCTTTTTGTCGCGAATTTCTAGGTCAAACTCTTGCAATAGAAGTACCCAGCGAATGAGTCTTGGCTTTGCATCTTTCTTCTCCAGCAAGTATTTAATGGCGGAGTGATCTGTGTAGACTATTGTTTTAGCTCCAATTAGATATGCCCTGAATTTGTCAAAAGCAAAAACAATAGCTAGCAGTTCCTTTTCCGTAGTTGCATAATTTAATTGTGCATCATTCAATGTGCGACTTGCATAATAGATAACATGCAACTTCCTGTCTTTTCTTTGTCCAAGAACAGCCCCTACAGCATGATCACTAGCATCACACATGAGTTCAAAGGGTAAAGTCCAATCTGGTGTGGTGATGATCGGGGCTGAGATTAACTCCTTCTTTAATCTGTTAAACGCATCTAAACAATCTTTGTCAAATTCAAAAGGAACATCCTTAACTAGTAGATTGCAAAGAGGTTTAGTGATTTTTGAGAAATCCCTTATGAATCTCCTGTAAAATCCTGCATGCCCAAGAAAACTTCTTATGCCTTTCACTGTGTTAGGGGGAGGTAGTTTTTCAATTACCTCAATTTTGGCCTTGTCTACTTCAATCCCCTTTTGAGAGATTTTATGTCCTAGGACAATACCTTCACTAACCATGAAGTGACATTTTTCCCAATTTAACACAAGGTTAGTATCTTCACATCGTTGCATCACTAAAGATAAATTATGAAGGCATGCATCGAAGGAAGAACCAAACACAGAAAAATCATCCATGAATATTTCAATAAATTTTTCCACCATATCAGAAAAAATGGACATCATGCACCTTTGAAAGGTTGCAGGGGCATTGCATAGCCCAAAAGGCATTTTCCTATAGGCAAAAGTGCCATAAGGACAAGTGAAAGTAGTTTTCTCTTGGTCTTCAGGGGCTATAGGTATTTGGAAGTATCCTGAATAGCCATCTAAGAAACAATAAAAAGGATATCCTGCAAGCCTTTCAAGCATTTGATCAATAAAGGGAAGGGGAAAGTGATCTTTGCGTGTTGCCTTATTTAATTTTCTATAATCTATACACACACGCCAACCTGTGACTGTTCTTGTGGGGATTAATTCATTGTTTTCATTAGAAATAACAGTCATACCTCCCTTCTTTGGAACAACTTGGACAGGACTCACCCAATTACTGTCTGAAATTGGATAAATGATGCCGGCATCTAAGAGTTTAATAATTTCAGCCTTGACTACCTCTTTCATGTTCGGGTTCAATCGCCTTTGATGTTCGATTGAAGGTTTGTAGTCTTCTTCCATCAAGATTTTATGCATACACACACTTGGGCTTATTCCTTGTAAATCCGAAATAGACCACCCTAGTGCTTTCTTGTGCCTACGTAGAACCTGCAACAACCTTTCCTCTTGATCAAGCGTTAAGTGAGAAGAAATAATAACAGGAAAAGAGTGGTCCTCACCTAAGAATGCATGTTTTAAATGAGGTGGAAGTTGTTTCAGTTCATGCTTAGGTGATTCCTTTTCTTTTTCATTCAAGATGCTTGATTCATTAACGTTATTTTCAACATGCAAAGTGGTCTTCACACATTCATCAACAACATCAATTCTGAAACAGTCTCCATGATCCATAGGAAGTTTACAAGATTTAAGTACATCAAACACAATCTCTTCCTGTCCAACTCTTAGAGTCAACTTACCCTCATAAACATCAATTAATGCTCTTGCAGTTGCAAGAAAGGGTCGTCCCAAAATGAGAGATCCTTCCCTGTCTTCATCAATATCAAGAATAACAAAATCAACAGGAAAGATGAATGTACCTACCTTTACAAGCACGTCTTCTACAATCCCTCTAGGATATTTAATTGAACGATCTGCTAATTGCAAAGACATCCTTGTTGGTTTGAGCTCTCCCATACCTAGCATCTTAAAAACTTCATAAGACATAAGATTAATACTAGCACCTAAATCTGCCAAAGCCTTTTCAAAGTCAAGATTACCAATGTTACAAGGGATAGAAAAACTTCCTGGATCTTTTAATTTTGGAGGCAGTTTGTTTTGGATAATTGCACTGCACTCCTCGGTTAACATTACCGTTCCTTGATCATCAATTTTTCGTTTCTTGCTCAGGATATCTTTTAGGAATTTAGCATAGCTTGGCATTTGAGCAAGAGCTTCAGCAAAAGGAATATTAATTTGAAGCTTCTTAAACACATCTAGAAATTTGAGGAAGCTCTTGTCATCTTGTGCTTTCTTTAATCTTTGTGGAAAGGGGACAGGGGGAACATAAGGTTTTACCTTTTCTTTCTCCTCTAAGTCAATGATAGGCACCTTTGGTTGTTCTTTCACTTCCTTTTCTTTCTTTGGTGGTTCATCTAATTGTTTACCACTTCTCAAAGTGATAGCCTGCACTTGTTCTTTTGGATTCTTTTCAGTATTGCTAGGTAACGTACCTTGAGGTCGAGATGCCATCATGTTTGCAAATTGCCCTAGCTGAATCTCCAAATTCCTGATTGCAGCTTGCTGGATTTTATGGTTCTCCCTGGTTTCATTCATGAATTCCATGTGTGATTTGGAGAGGGCAGTAATGAGGTCATCATGAGATTTCTTTTCTGGAGAGAGGAACCCTGGGGGTGCATTCAAGGCATTGTTAGGATTACCATAAGATAGATTAGGATGATTCCTTAACCTGTTATCATATGAATTTGAATAAGGGTCATTCTTTCTTCCTTGATTCATCACATAGTTCACTTGCTCCAAAGTTTGTGGATTTATAGAGTCCATGATGCATTCCCCAATTCCATGTTGACCATTGCACCTATCACAAATTTGTATAACAGCATTCACAGGGTTAGTAGTTAACATGTCCAGTTTCCTTACCATGTTATCTACCTTGGCATTAAGTGCTGTAATGGCGTCTATTTCATAGACTCCTGCAGTTCTTCTTCTTTCGGTATTGTTTTGGTAGTGGCTGTTGCTTGCCATCTCCTCTATCAACTCATATGCTTCATCAATACCTTTCTTTTCAAAAGATCCACCTGCAGCTGCATCTAAAGTGATTTTAATATTAGGAGATAGAGCATTATAGAAAGTTTGTACCTGTAACCACTTGGGCAAACTGTGATGCGGGCACTTTCTTAGCAAGTCCTTGAATCTTTCCCAAGCTTCATACAAGCTCTCTTGATCATGATGAGCAAACGTCATTATCTCATTGCACAACTTGGTGGTTTTTGAGGATGGAAAGAATTTAGCTAGAAATTTTTGAGCTAATTCATCCCATGTGGTAAAACTTCCAGCGGGACATGATTGTAACCATGCTCTAGCTTTATCCCTAAGAGTGAATGGAAAAAGTCTTAATTTGATTGCATCTTCAGAAACACCATTTTGTTTGAATGTGTCACAAATTTCCAAAAAATTGGTGATGTGGGCATTAGGATCTTCACTAGGCAAACCTCCATATTGGATCGAGGTAGAGAGCATTTGGATAATTGCAGGTTTAATCTCAAAGTTATTAGCTTCTACCCTAGGTCTTGTAATACTTGAGGTTGTCCCATTCAGATTAGGTGTTGTATAATCCCTTAAGGTACGAACCGGATGTTGAAGTGGTGGTCCAACTTCGTTTGCGTTTCTGTTTTCGTTTTCGTTGGCCATGTCTGCTTGTTGTTCGAGTGTTAATTCTCTTGCTTTTCTTGCAGCGTTGTGCCTACGAAAGGTTCTTTCAATTTCTGGGTCAAAGATTAGAGGTTCAGTCGTCCTTGATCTTCTTTGCATATAACACCTGGAACAGTACTTAAAAGAAAATTAAATAAAAACGAAAGAGTGACTAAATTAATAACAGGGTAATTCGTATTGATATTGATACGCCAATCCCCGGCAACGGCGCCAAAAACTTGACAGGCGTGTTTCGCAAGTGTACGAAATCGCAACAAGTAATATAGAGTAAGAGAGTATCGTATCCACAGGGATTGTTTATCAAGTACCAAAATTATGTTAACCTATTATTATTTAGACGACGATAAGAGAGATTCGCTGTAAGGTAAATAAAATTTAAAATAGAAACAGAAGAAATCAAACACAAAAATTCAAGTGAAAAGAAATCAGGGGATTAAGCTACTAGGGAATTTGATTTCATTTAATTCTATCCAGCTTATTCTATTGGTTCATCAATCAAGTTTAATTGTTCAAGTAGGAGAAAACAACCCTAAAGTCACTAACAAGCTCTCCCGATTTATTATTAGCGATTCTAATTCAAATTAATCACCTACCTTAGTAGAGAAATTAAACATGAATCAGATCATTAGGTTTAATGGTTGTTTTATGAATTCACAATTTAATACTGTATTAACTTATGAAAACCCCCCTTGAGTCAAACCATATAGTTTCCACATCAAGTTATTATTCTCAAGTAAATTATTACCTTGTTCATATCAATAACCCTTCTCCCGAATGTAATTATTGAAATAAATCAATCCAGGGGAATTATTCTGCCTGGAAGCCTTAAGCACAATAATAATTTATAACAAGAACAAAGAAAAATAAATCTAATATTATAAGCTGGAATCGAATTAAATTACATCAAATCCCTAGTATAAAAGTTTAGCTAGACATAGTAATTAAATTAAACTCAATCACACTTGAATCATTCATCATATTTAAAGAAAATAATAAAGAAAGAAACAAGATGAAGAGTTTAGAATAAAAACTGTATCACAACTATGTATGATGGCTCCCTTGAATCTTAGCACAAATATTTGAAGCTTGAAGTCTTTGAGAAGAAGAGAATTATGTAGATAGGTGTATAAAAACGAGATCAGATCCCTTGCTGTGAGAAGTTTCATTCTTTATATAGAGGTCCTGAAGGCAAGTCTGACTCCTTTTAGGAAATAGAATCCTTATTTAGTGTAAAATCCTCTATAGGAGATCATGACTGTTTAGGCTCTTGATTTCTTCTTGATTAGGACTCCTTTTTCTCTCAGAAAAGGTCCAGGTCTTGTTTAGTGTGTTTAGGAAACTCCTTGAAGTCGGCCCATGTGAGAAAAACTTGATTTGCATATTAAATTCACGCTGGTTCCGCCTGCGCAGCACGGGCGTGCTTAATGGCACGGGCTGGGTGTGCTTTAGCCTGGAAGTCTGGCTAGTGAAACACGGGGCGTGCTAGGTAGCACGGGCTAGTGAAGCAGTGAGGCACGGGCGTGCTAATGAGCACGGCTAGGGCGTGCTCTTCTCTAGAAGTCTGGCTAGTGAAGCACTGCGGCATCTCCTGAAGATTTGCGCTCGCGAGTTGTAGATTCGCGCTCGCGGGTGTTGGTCGCGCTCGCGTATGTGAGATTCGCGCTCGCAAGTTGTGCGGCCTAACTCTCTGCCTCTCGTTTGCGCAACTCGCGCTCGCGTGGTGTAGATTTGCGCTCGCGCATCTGTTTTGCGCAACTCGCGCGTGCTTCGGGGCGCGCTTTAGACGTGCTGGCTTCTCTCCTCATGGCACGGTCGTGATCTGCTTGACACGCCCTGATCCTATTGTAGCACGGGCGTGCCTTCCAGCACGGGCTGGGCGTGCTAGAGGCTGAGTGCCTTGCATTCTAAAATTCTTTTCTGCGCCAAATTTCTGCAATTTTCTCTTAGATCAAGCGGATTAAAGACCAAGGAAGCTTTTAAACATAATTATACTAAAAGTGATTTAAAATTAAATTAAAGAAGTAAAAACTTACTAAAATTCTAATAAAAATTATATAAGAAATACTATAAAATTTACACTTATCAATAAGCCCAATCAAACACTTACTTTTGGCAACAAACGCCTCAACAAATCAATCAATTCTTTGGCAAAATGCCTGAACAAAATGCACGAAGCATACACACACTCATGCATAAAGCATCCCCATTCAAAGCCCTCTAAAAGAGGCCAATCGAACTACGATGACTTTGATCTTCCATTCAAACGGAAGTACGTAGGCACGTTTGGGATTTAACCCCGAGCGGCAAGTCGAAATCACATAAACATTTTCATTGGTCCAAATACCTCATCTGCCTTGTAAAACATTCATTCATTGGTTAGTTTATCAGCATGACATAGTCTCGGGATCCACCTCGGGTTCGAAGACCATGCCTTAGACATTGGGTTAATTAATCTAGTAATTAGGTTAATTAAAATTGGAGTCACTTAGGGTTTTTTCCTAGTTTACCCTAAAATAATTAAACAAGATGGCGACTCATACATTCACGTGCATTTCTTCCTTTAGTCATATGCATCATATGCTATGTTTGATGTTTTGGGGAGGGGTTCACAGTTTGGCGACTCTGCTGGGGAATTATGTAATCATTTTGCATAAAGTGGACTACAATTGCTGTTTAAACTAACCTGCCTTTCTTTAGGGTATTGTTTTACTATGTTTTGTTTTGCAGGGTACCTTGAATAAATCGAGTGTTCTTTCTTTAAGAATACTTGATGAGGGGAAATTTGAACTTAATTGACAAATTTGATTAAGACATCTAAATTTGTTGATTTATTTGCACGATTGAGAATCCTTTTCTCCATTGCATAAAAAATGAATTTCCTCTCTCTCTGTCCAATCTTCTGAGTCTGGATAGCAAGTAGCGCTGATCGGCAAGTCTCATTGAATATGTCGACGGACAGCCAAAGCGTCCTCCCTGTTACCGCAAACCGCCCCTAATCCTTTTGGGGGTGGCCCATGGGTATGCGTACCGTTGGACCCACGCGAAACTCTTTGTTTCACATGTGGTTAGGTATATCCATACTCAAGGTTCAAGGGTCCCTTATAAACCGATTCTCTATTTGAGTCATAGCCTATAGAACCTATCCTTTAGGACTGTATGCACCCGATGATGTGAACCATACCATTAAATAGATTATGACGTGTTGTTATGCGCATTCACGACATATCATAAACATGAGGTAAACACAAAAGGAGCATGAAACACTCTTCTCATTCATGCACAGTGGGACAAAAGAGTCGATCTACATCAGTTACCCTGACACACCAACCACTGTACCTAATCTAGCTCCCCTTATCCTTACAGGTGCCCACAATCCAAGTACCCACATCAGTGCCAGCCACACCTACGGTACTATCACCAGCTTCGCCAGCTTCACCAGCTACACCAGCTTCACCCACAACTTCAACAGTTTTACCTGCACCAATGGCATCGCTTGCTGATATCCAAACCCTCATCGAACAACTGGAGGCCAGACTTGAGGCCAGAATGGAGACTAGAATGAATGAGGCCTTGGCCGCCCAAAGGGCCGCTCTGATAGCCGAATTGGGTAATGGGAATGGTAATGGAAATTCGACCGAGGGAAGTGGGCCTGCTGCCTCCAATCAGGGTCCTGCTGCTGAACCAGCAAACCCTACCTTAAACCCGGATGATGTACCCTCCAAAACTGCTTCTGAGCTGGAAGCTCAGAGAATGAGAGAGAAGTTAGAGCTCCTGGAAAGATCTATTACTGCTCTTAAAACCCACAAAGAAGTGGTGGACATGGACTCCTTGTCCTTGTTCCCTGAGGCAAGATTGCCAACCAAGTTTAAGATGCCCAACATGGACAAATTCGATGGAACTACTTGTCCTAAAACTCACTTGAAGATGTATGTGGGTGCTCTTAACCCGTTTGGTTTGAGCAGCGAGCTCCTTGCTCAGTTGTTCCAACAATCTCTCACCGGTGCTGCTTTGAGGTGGTTCGTTAGCCTGGACCGCTCTAAGATGAAAACATGGGAAGACATCTGTAATGCCTTCAATTCACAGTATCACTATAACATGGAGGTGGATGTTACTCGTAGAGAGCTAGAAACCACCAAGCAAAAAAGCAATGAGCCCTTTTCCTCGTTCCTTACGAGGTGGGGGGCCAAGGCCGCCCAGATGATTAACCGACCCTCTGAACAAGAACAGGTGGACATAATAATAAAGAACCTACAACCTGTCTACCAACACCAACTACAAACCCAGTACCTACTAACATTCCAGTCGCTCATTGCCACTGCTACAAAGGTTGAGGATCTGATTCAAATGGGGCAACTGAAAGAAGACTCAGGAACCTCGAAGTATAAGAAACCTAGCCAAGCTAGTAAAGTCCACGAAGTGGCAAGCATCACCCCCACTAACCCTTTACGTGTGGGAAACATGAGAAATGGCAATCAGTCCAGAAGAACCTATACTGATCTCGGGATGCCAATCCTTTTGGTCTTCCGAGAAGCTGTCAAGGCCAATTACATTAAGCCTTTGGAAGCAAGGCCACCACCAAACCCATTACCAAGAAATTACAAAGCTGATGAATACTGTGAGTACCATCAGGGGTATGGGCACAAGACTGAAGCGTGTTGGACGCTTAAGAACCGTATCCAGGACTTGGTGGACAACGGCTCTATTATTCCAAGAAGTAAGCCAAACATTAGCACTAATCCCTTACCAAATCATGGGGTAAATGCTATTGTTGCTGACCAAGAACTGATCGATCCTTTCGAACTATTCCTAGAAATGAACAACATCTGTGTCTTGGACCTGAATGACCTAACCGAAGAGCTTGATGCCATAACCAGGAGCGGGAGACAATATGAACCGTTGGTCTTGGATAAGATCCAAAATAAACCCTATCAGAGGGTAGAGGAGCTAAAAGAAGACCCGGTACTTGCACAGCTAAAAAAGACACAAGCTAGGGTATCAATCTGGGAACTTCTAGCATCATCCTTTCCTCATCGCCAAGCTCTTTGCAAGGCTTTGAGTCAACTTCAGACATCAGTGGAAGTTAGCCCCGAAGTGCTAGTATCCACCCTTACCCAATCATCCAAGATACAGAGCATCAGGTTTTCTGATGACGACTTACCCAAGGAGGGAGGCAGCCATAATAATGCCCTGTATGTCACTGTCCAGACCAGAGACAAAACTGTGCCCATGTTCTCATTGATAATGGGTCAGCACTAAACGTCTGCCCACTAAGGGTAGCCAGCTGTCTGGGGTTAGAGGAAACAGATTTCACTCCGTCGGACCAAATTGTGAAAGCCTATGACAGTACCCGGAAGGAACTGTTAGGGGTTGCTACGCTAAAGTTAACAGTTGGGCCGGCTGTGATGGAAGTCCCATTCCAGGTAATTGATGTACCGACCAGCTTCAATCTGCTTCTAGGCCGACCCTGGATACATCACACTAAGGCAGTACCCTCATCCTTGCACCAAAAGGTCAAGTTTCCCTATGAGGACAAAGTTATCACCATTCAAGGGGATGACTACAGCCAGTTGAAAAAGCCAAAGGGCCAGCCTCTCTTTGAGGTTAACCCTGAAACTGCCAATTTACCCCTTTCCGGATTTCAATATGACACCGTGCAATTCATAGAGGGAAGGACTGCAAGCTCTCGAATTCTCTTTGATTTCGGGACAGTGCAAATAAACTGCATAGTGCCTCTGATGCTGAAGATGTCCTATTTGCCAAGAATGGTTATGGCAAGATCCGGAAAGACATACCCCGCACTGCAAGCCTGGGAATGTCCGGTGAATGAGGGGACCTATGGACTAGGCTACGAGCCTACTGATGAAGATCGGGCTGAGAGAAGTAGAAGGGGAAGGAAGGAGAGTATTCAGATGCGGCCTTACCTTTTGACTCTGAATGGTTACTTCTGCAAACCGGGAGAACCGATTCCTTATCGTGGCTTCTAGGAACCATTCCGCTGCCCGGCATCTAAGAAGATGCTACCTGGGTTAGAAATATTCTTGGATGTCTGGGGCAACAAGCCCGGAACTATAACTGAACTGGAGGCGGAAGACTTCATGCAGCCAAGTCTCTTTGATGAGGTTGCAATTATCACAGGAAATAATGGGAATCCAGACATGCTCAATCTGATCGAGCCAAACGAAGGGCCTCTCAACAACTGGTACGCCGAGGAGGATCATGCTGCTGATAAACCCCCTCCTGAGTCAAACCTAGGACCAAAGTCTGTAACCGAGTCATGGATTTACTCTGAGTCTGAGACCGAGTCAGAGTCCACCTCTGAGTCGTCTGTGTCGGATCTGGAAGATCCAGATTTCAAATTTGATGTAATCTTTGAAGACGATTCCGTCATTATCAATAAAGGCTTACAAATTCTTGATTACCCTGCGTATCTATCTTTCCAAGCATTTCCAAGCAAAAATAATCAAATAAATGAAATAGAAAATGGAAAGGAAAAAATAATAATTGGCAAAGAAGAAAATGAACATACATACATTGCATCTGATTGTATGAATAGGGGACAGGTCAGTGAATGTTTGAAGAAATTTGTTGATTGCTTCATGTGGAAGTCAAGTGACATCACGGGAATCGACCCAGCAATAGTGGTGCATAAGATTCCGGTATACCCTGAGACTAAGCCAGTGAAACAGAAGCTTAGAAGGCTGAAGACAGAATGGTCCCTGAAAATCAAGGAGGAAGTTGCCAAGCAACTGGAGAACAAGTTCATAGAACCCATTGCTTACCCGACATGGTTAGCAAACATTGTGCCAGTTCCCAAGAGGATGGAAAAGTCAGAATGTGTGTAGATTATCGGGATTTGAACAAAGCATGTCCGAAGGATGATTTCCCCCTGCCACACATTGACTTGCTGGTCGACCGCATGGCCGGACATGAGATGGTCTCCTTGACTGATCTCGAAGTCGGGTACAACCAAATAATGATGCATTTACCAGACAAAGAGAAAACGGCATTCATCACCGAGTGGGGAACCTACTGCTATAGGGTCATGCCTTTTGGACTCAAAAATGCCGGAGCAACCTATCAAAGAATGGCGGCACCAAGGACCGAAAAAGAAGTTCGGGGTTTTCTGGGAAGGCTACAGTACATCAGCCGGTTCATTAATCAATTGGCCGATACTTGTGGTCCGATCTTCAAATTACTCAGGAAAGGAGTAACGGTTAAATGGAATGAGGATTGCCAGAAAGCTTTCGACCAAGTCAAGCAATACCTGCTATCCCCACCAGTTTTACAGCCACCAAGATTGGGAAAGCCTTTGTTGTTATACCTATAGGTGACAGAAGAGGCGATGGGTGCAATGCTAGCTCAACAAGCAGAAGATACAAGGATAGAAAACGCCGTGTATTACCTTAGCAAGAGGATGTTGGAATATGAGCTAAAATACAATAAGATTGAGAAGTTGTGCTTGGCTCTAGTCTGGGCCTGTACAAAGCTGCAGCACTACCTCTCGTCTTACACTACATATGTTATCTCTGAATCGAACCCCTTGAAATTCCTTATGGAGAGGCCGGTTCTTGACTGTAAGATGGCTAAGTGGGTATCAGTGCTCGCAGCCTATGACTTAAAGTTTGTACAGCAAAAGGCAGTGAAAGGCGGAGCCTTGGCTGATCAATTAGCGGAATTGCCGGTCGAAGACCAGATGCCAGAGGTAGAATTTCCTGACGAAGACTTATTGAGCTTGGAAAGTGGAGTCTGGGAAATGTACTTCGATGGAGCTTCAAACTACCATGGAAATGGGGTTGGGGTCGTATTCAAAACTCCTTGTGGAGAGTACGTCCCGATCGCAGTCAAACTAGACTTCGACTGTACCAACAATGAAGCCGAGTATGAAGCTTGCATTAAGGGGTTGGAAGCGGCCCTAGAAAAAGAAATAAAAATCCTTAGGGTTTTCGGAGATTCCAACCTAATAGTCTCTCAAGCCCTAAGGAAATGGAAAATCAAGGAAGAGCGATTGGTTCCTTACCTACAGCGCTTGGATGAATTGGCTCAGCAGTTTGAGGAATTATCCTTTCATTATTTGCCGCGAGCCAAAAATCAGTTTGCCGATGCGCTGGCTACTTTAGCTTCCATGGTAAATGTAGAGGGAGACCGGGTCATTCGACCTCTGACAGTCCGGTTACAGAAGCAGCCAGCACATGTCATGCATCTAGTCGACGACAAGCCGTGGTTTTGGGATATACAGAACTATCTTCAGAATGGAGCCTACCCGGAGGGGTCCAAAAAGACTGATCAACGAACATTGAGACAGTTAGCAGCTGGATATTTCCTTACCGGTGGAATTCTGTATAAGAAAAGTTGGAATGGCCTGCACCTAAGGTGCGTTGATGAAGGAGAAGCTCAAGCCATTATGGATTCCGTACATAATGGGGAATCTGGTCCACACATGCACGGGATAGCCTTGGCTCGGAAAATCATGAACCTGGGCTATTACTGGTCAACCATGAATGCGGATTGCGTGAGACACGCGCGGAAATGCCATGAGTGTCAAATTTTTGCCAAACTGCAAAAGCAGCCTCCGATCAACTTGAATCTCATCGCTTCACCATGGCCTTTCGCAACTTGGGGCATAGACGTGATCGGAAAGATCCATCCCAAGGCTTCCAATGGCCATCAATACATCCTGGTTGCTGTTGATTATTTCACTAAGTGGATTGAGGCAGCCTCCTATTCAGTCTTGAACGCCAAGAAAGTAGCTCAGTTCGTTCGTACCAACATCCTTTGTCGGTACGGGACACCCTTTGAGATCATCACAGATAATGGATCTCACTTTCAGAGTGAATTTTTGGAGCTACTAAAGCAGAGGAAGATTCAGCACCACAAGTCCTCGCCCTATCGCCCGCAAATGAACGGGGCAGTGGAGGCTGCAAATAAGGCTATAAAGGTCATTTTGCAGAAGACAGTTCAGAAGCATAGAGCTTGGCACGAACAATTATCAAATGCCTTATGGGGATACAGGACTTCAATCAGAACGCCTACTGGGGCAACCCCGTACTCCCTAGTGTATGGAATGGAAGCAGTATTGCCTATCGAGCTGGAAGTTCAGTCGGCAAGAATTATCCGGGAAAGCTAGATCAGCGAAGCAGATTGGGCTGAGAATTATCATTTGCAGCTTTTGGGTATGGATGAAAAACGATTGCAAGCAATCCACCAAACTCAAGTCTATCAAAGAAGAATGGCTAGACATTTTAACAAGAAGGTCAGAGACCGGAAACTGGAAGAAGGTTGTTTGGTCCTGAAAGAGATTAGATAGACAATCATAGACCCACGGGGGAAGTTTCGCCCTCATTGGGCTGGACCCTATGTGTTAAAGAAGATATTGTCAGGCGGAGCTGTTATTTTGACTGATATGGATGGCTTGGAATTCACTAATCCATGTAATTTAGATCAGTTAAAAAGATATTTCGTGTAAATTGTGATCATTCGCATAATGTAAGATGAACTACATTAGACCTGATTCTCTTTGGAAAAAAGAAATTATATATATCGGAGATATGTAGGCAGCCCTCTTTGGGCGCGGTCTAAACATTAATAAAAAAAAAGGGGAGCATTTTCATAATTCTTTCTTCTTTGCCGATAATAAAAAAGGAGAAGACAAAAAAAAAACAAAAAAACCCGCTAAGCTGAAAACCCAAAAAGGGCAGCTTAGGCAAAAATGGGTAAACCCGCTAAGCTGAAAACCCAAAAAGGGCGGCTTAGGCAAAAATGGGTAAGCTCGCTAAGTTGAAAACCTGAAAGGGCGACTTAGGCAAAAATTAGGGCTCAATAAATAAAGTTGGAAAATGCTTGGAAAGCACAAAAGCCAAATGACATTCTCAATTTAAGTCAAACAATCTGGAAGCAAGCATTTCAGATCAAAAAAAAAAAAAAAGGCAAGAAGCCCAATAAATAATAAAGTCTAAATCAGAGTCTCAAATAAAAAGGCAAAATATCCAAAAATTCAAAGCCAACACAGAAAGTCAAAACAACAATAAAGTCCAAAAGCCTATAGGGGTCTAAGTGTCCCGCCTCCTCCGTGGAGCAACATCCTCCGAGCCATCCCTAGCTGTTAAGCTTTGCTCCACCTCGCCTGTCTTAGGAGTCAGCACAATCTCCTCCCCAGTCCCAGCCTCATCACCAGTGTCAGTCCGAACCCAACCTTCGAGTGCACTCAGCAGCGCAGTCCTCCTTGGTCTCTCAATCGGCCAGACAGTGGCAATGAACCAGGTTCGATATTCATGAAAAGTCTGAACACCGGCAGGGTTAGGTAAAGGCCTAACCATATGATGATCTCTGACCCAAGCCCTAAGGACGGCCCGAGTAACACCCGGGGTAATGGCAGAATCAGCTGAAATGTCATCCATAAGTGGAGCAGTCTGATCTATCCCCATCTGTCTCAAAACAAGCGAAGCGCAGTACCAGGTACAATGGGTAAGGCCTAACAGGTAAACCCGTGTATGGCGAAAGCTAGCCTAGATAAAGCGGGTGATGTTGTACCAGGAGACGAACCACAGTATCTCATTTGGGCCCAACTCAATCAACCATGAAGTCCATGCGTCAGTAGAAGGATATGAGATCAGGATCCTCCGCATGCGATACTGAGAAGGGTTATAAGGAAGGGAAGTAGGAGCAGTGACCACTCGAAGATGGTCTTTCAACCAAACCTGAGTAATGGATCCTTTCTATTACAAGGGAATGAGAAATAATACCAATATATGAAAGAAAAAGAGAGGGGAAAGGAGGAAAATACCTGGAGAATAATGGGGGAAACGGTCCAGTCATCGAACCCTAAAGTAGCCTTGTCAAGACTCCTAATAGTCTCGGCCAACACAATGCCACCAATACAACCCATATCCTCCATTTGTCGAACCATGGGACAAAGACGCAAGTCCCCAAAGCCTGGGTCCTGGTTAAATAAAAAGCCGGCCAATAAACAAAAAACCAGGGCCTACATTCTTAGCCTCATCCGGCTAGGGTCATCTGGGCAAGCCTCCGAAAATTCATCAATCAGGGGCAACAGAATTGCCTTCTGGTCATCAACAATCATAGCCCTAGCTTGGGGTCGGTTGAACTGAAACAGGGTTTCAAATGACCTAACATACCCAATTTTTACCTCATGCTTGACCAAAGGGGCATTGGGATCACACCCTATAATAGCACAAAACTCCTCAAAGAGAGGGCACAGCTCTTCCATCATGGCCCCAAACCGAAAAACGTGAGCTTCAGGGTCCCAAAGTCTAATACAAGCCCGTAAAAAATCCCAATCAACTACTACACCCCTAAGAGTAATAACGGGGGAGAGACCATACCTCCCCAAATTGATCTTTTCAACTTTGGAGAGACTCCTAGTCCAGCTGTGCATGCTATGGTTGAAGAAGGGATTCATTGTCCTTTTAGTTATTCTTTTTATTTCTTGTTATTATTTATTGTTTTCTAAAAAAAAAATAAAATAAAATAATAAAATAAAATAAAATAAAATAAAATAAAAAAATAAAAAAAAAAGAAAAAAAAAAAGAGGAAGGAAAAAAAGACTAACCAGGTATTCGGTGGCTTGAAGAAGGTGAGAATAAAAAAAAAGAGGAGAAAAAAACACTCTTTTATATAAGAAAGATGCACCCAAGGGCGGCTGTACCCGCCCTCTGAGGCGAGCGTATCCGCCTCGAGGGCGGGCCTGTCCGCCCAGAGGGGGCGGGCACGCCCGCCAACCAAAAAAAATAAAAAAAAAAAATAAGAGGAAGAAAAAATTTTAATTTTTTTTTTAATTTTAATTTTATTTTATTTTTTTTAGTGCACAGAAGAAATGGGTACTCTTCAAGTTTTTTTGAAAAGAAAGAAAGAGAAAAAGAAAAAAAAAAGGGGGGGAGAGATGTTTTATCTTTATATATATATATATATATATAGTCATGCATACATGTCTTTTCATTACTAACTGAGTGCAGACACGAACAAAGTTCAGTACAGGAACATAGCCAAAAGTTTAGAAATACAGCCGAGTTTCAAAAAAAAAATCCAAAAGAAAGCAGGAAAATCTAGCATCTATCCGTGGCGAGGCCTCCTGCTCCTCTGATCATCGAAGGCCCGCAGAGTCCAGGCTGAAGTTAGTTCCTCCTGCATACCGAGAATAAGCTCCATCATCTGACTGACTAATCTGATAGGAACCTGAAAAAAAAAAGATTTTAGTCAGTATCAAGGCTCTTATGAATCCTTTTTTGGGGAAAAGTGTCATTAACCTGTACCTCAGTGATGTCATCAGGAGGAAGAGCGAGGCAATTCACACGCTCTAGAGAGACCTCCCAGAGAGACGAAGTGCCATTAGGAGTGTAATAGAGAATGCTGTATGGAAGGTGCAAATTGGCCAGGCCCGGATGAACCGGCTCGGTAGCCTCTAAAATAGCCTGAGGAATCCTGAAAGCACCAGCTGAATGGCTAGGGCCAGCCCGAGACGGACCCTCCACCGGAGCGGAAGAAGAGGGAAGGGTCGTAGGCCTCCTCCTTGGGGTCCTGGACGAGGGGCCTGAAGCCCGAGAAGAACGGGTGCCAAGCGGCTGGGAAGGAGTCGACCTCGAAATTCTGTCGAGCCGAGATCCAATGGGCTGCATCAGAAACATCTGGCAAAATTCATCATAATCCCCACTCCGGATAAATTCCATATGTGGAATGCCCTCAGTATGGGCCTCGGTAAGAATCATCTGTTTGCCCGCTCGCATGTCCTCAGGAGGAGGATGAGGGATGGAACGGCAGCCCCTAATCTGGAAGTCCACTCTCTCGCCTAAATAATAGCGTCTCAAGACAGGATGTGACAAGACAACCCGCCGCCGAGACAAGGCCTCTGATCGCCGGAAATAGGGATCAGCCTCAATCAAACTTTGGAGTAGGGCATTCATCGCCCCGCCTCAACCTATGTGAGAGAAGTAAAAATGTGTTAATAAATCCTTTTTATTTCCACAGACTCAAGGAAAACTAAAAGGCACTCACCTGATCCATGGTGCAAGTATCGAAGAAGGTCCACAGGTCGCCTAAAGACTTCCGGCGTAGAACAGACCGGTGATTTGCTCGGTACCACCTCCAAGCCAAAGGTGCCAACCCTAATCCAAGGTCAGTATGAGTCAGCTCTGGGCGGATGTAGGAAAAATACTCAAAAGCCCAAGTCTGCAAAACGAGATCAGTGAAAAAAGAGAAGAAAAAAAGAAAAGAAGAAAAGACAACACAGAAGGGGAATATGTTCTTTACATTACCTCCCAGAAATAGTAGGTCCCGCTAAGCTTACAGTGGCCTCGACTCAGATCGCACATGTCATCATACATGCGGCTCAGAATAGCGCCGGCCCAGTCGTACTCAGTATGGTGGGTCAAGTCCTCCAAACTCTTCAGAATAGAAGGATTAAATTTCTCCTTCCTGTTAGACCAGAAGGTCGAGGCAAAAAGCAGCAACAGAGTGAATCTAGCTGCCTGAGTGGCCATTAACTCTCCCTGCCTGTATCTGGCATAGATATCGGGGGCCTGGAGGGATAGCCAGTGTCTCGAAATACTCAGAACAGGGGCAGAAGAGCTAGGATTGACAATTGGGGCAGATCAATCCCTATCAGCTCCTTCATCCGATCGGGGGTGACCTCAGTCCTCCAGTCGTCATACAGCTCGATCGGCCGAGTGCCAAAAGGAATCCCAGAAATCACCGAAAAGTCGGTCGGGGTCATCGTCATCTCACCCCAGGAGAAATGGAAAGTGTTGGTGGTGTCCCACCATCTCTCGGCCAGTGCACCCAGTAGGCTTTTATAATTCTGTCTACTCAGCTCAAGGTGTCTTAAAAAGTCCAGATGAGAGGGACTGATGATGGCTCCGACGGGGTTGTTATGGTCGAGAATGTCAGTCGGGATCTCGGCCATAGAAGACTCGCCTACATCCAGCCTAATGTTTGGATCCTAAAAGGTAAAATGGCTTAACATTATTCTTTAGTTCTTTACTAAGGATAATGTTTCTTTTCTCCCCTAGCATGCATACTAATAAGACGGTAAGTGCAGGAAAATAAAATTTATCTTTTTCTTCACAGTTCAGCCACAGAGGCCCAAGAAATCACGATTTGGCCTGAGGCCTGAAAAATGCACAATCAGGCCACGGAGGCCCAAAATTTTCACTATTTGGCCTAAGGCCCAAATAATAAATAAATGAGAGTGACATGGGAACTGACCTGGGCATAGACACCGGTGATGGAAGCATGAGTGTCGACATCTGCTGTCACACGGATTTCGTCAAGAGAAATCCCCAGGGACTCTAGAAAGTCCTCATCGCTACTATAGCCCGAGGAAGCCATTGGTGAAAGAAAGATGAGAGAATTTGAGAGAGATCTTTAGAATGGAGAAGTAGAAATGAGTGAAAAATGAAATGTTGAGCTATTTATAAAGAGAAAAAGGGCCAAAAGGCGGTCTTCTGGACGCGTCTGTTTTTTTTGCCTCCAAAATTTGTGTTTCAGATAACCACCGACTCCCATAAATTATCTTTATGGTCGCCGGTGGGGAGCAACTGTGAATACTCAAATTTTGAGACTCAAAAAACCTATTTTCCCGGACTGCAAACAGTCCGGCCGGACCGAAGGCTATTTTGGAAGTTCACCGGAAGTATACCAATATGGTACTCGAAACGTCCGAAAAATTACGAGGATCACGGAACTGGTCCCAGAATATTTTTTGGAGGTCTAGAACTCCCGAAAAAGCCTTTGGAGTGAAAAAAAAGAGATAGAAAGGAGCACGGGTCGCCCTAGCAAGGCAGGCACGCCCGCCCGAACCAGGCGGGCAAGCCCGCCTGGCCCAAACGGGCACGCCCGCCCTGGAGGGCGGGCATGACCGCCCTTAAGGGCGGTCTAGCCCGCCTTCGAGGGCGGGCCGGGTCCTTTTTTTTCCTATAAAATCAGTCCCGATGTGACCTTTCAGGACACTCAGTCTGTGTTGACGGACGCTCCTTCTCCCTACGCTCCTTGCGATTCTTTTACTGCTTTTCTGCATTTTTTATTTTAGCTTTTAGTGCTTTCTTGTTGTGACATTTGGTCACTAAAATTAAAATTAATTAATATTCCCTTAACGAGGAGCTTAACCTGGAGTTAAGAAGTGGTCGACGATTAAATCAGGTACATGAACTAAGCTCTGCCTATTTAATTTTAGCACTTCATGCATGCTTCTTTTCTACTCCTAATAATTCTATAATTGCATAAAATGCATTCATATCATCATTGGGCAAATAAATTGCCTCAATTAAATAAATTTAAGCTAAATGCCCGGTTAATTAATAATCGTGGTATTTAAGCCTAAATCCGACAATATCGGCTAAAAAGCCTAGTTAATCAATAACTATGGTGAAACTGCCTTTATTTCGAACAAATTCGGCTTAAGTGCGATTAAGTAATAATTGTGACTAAAAGGCCTTAATCCAAACACGTTTTTTTTTCGGCAATAAAATTGCCTACATTACATTTCGATTAATCCATTTTTGGCAAACACATTGCCTATAAATTAGATTAACTACTTTTAGCGACAAATCGCTTAAATCAAAAACTTTGGCAAAATGCCTTAAAATTAACCAATCTTGTGGCTTTAAAGCCTCAAAATCAACCATTTAGGCGACAATCGCCTAAATAACCATCCTTTGGCAAACAATTGCCTAAATCAACCTTTTGGCTAAAAGCCTTCAAATTAATCAATCTTTTGGCTAAAAGCCTTAAAATCAAGCATTTTGGCGACAATCGCCTAAATCACATCAATTTTTGGCAACAATAAGCCCAATCAAACACTTCCTTTTGGCAACAAACGCCTCAACAAATCAATCAATTCTTTGGCAAAATGCCTGAACAAAATGCACGAAGCATACACACACTCATGCATAAAGCATCCCCATTCAAAGCCCTCTAAAAGAGGCCAATCGAACTACGATGACTTTGATTTTCCATTCAAACGGAAGTACGTAGGCACGTTTGGGATTTAACCCCGAGCGGCAAGTCGAAATCACATAAACATTTTCATTGGTCCAAATACCTCATCTGCCTTGTAAAACATTCATTCATTGGTTAGTTTATCAGCATGACATAGTCTCGGGATCCACCTCGGGTTCGAAGACCATGCCTTAGACATTGGGTTAATTAATCTAGTAATTAGGTTAATTAAAATTGGAGTCCTTTAGGGTTTTTTCCTAGTTTACCCTAAAATAATTAAACAAGGTGGCGACTCATACATTCACGTGCATTTCTTCCTTTAGTCATATGCATCATATGCTATGTTTGATGTTTTGGGGAGGGGTTCACACTAGTTTAAATAAATAATTAAGGAATTAATCTAATAAACTATCTACGTATCTAACTGTTAAAACTATACTAGTTTCTACCAAAATTTTAATAGCATCTCCCCTAAAATTTGGAATATTCACCTATTTAAATATAAAAAATTCCATTAAATTTTAACTCAATCCACACGGCCTATATATCAGGCAATCAATCAAGTCGAGTTATCATCCTCCTTTAATTTCAACAACACCACAAAACCATAATTTATAAATTAAAATAATATTCAATCTAATCCACCTTAAATCCGCACTTTAATTCCATTAATGCATTTATCAAAATCCCTCAATCAAATTTATTTGGTGCTAACTTAAATTATCCTTAATTAATTAAAGTTCTCTAATTAAATCAACACGTTATAATATATTGGTCAATACTCAAAATTAAATTAAATTGATTAGCCATAAAATGTTAGGAATTAATTAAATTTCTGAAAAATAACCAGAACTAGTCTCAATTCCCAAAACTCAACATTGCCGAAAATTACTTGGCCGGAGTCAGAAACTATGCGCGCCGGAGAGATAACCGGAGGTGGCTGGTGCACTGCCAGCGGTAGGGAAGGGAACAGATCGACTGGCCTTCAACGCGTCTTACCGGAACAAAGAGAAAGAGGGAGGAGGCAGTCGCTGAGTCGACCCTGAGCTACTGTGCTCACCGGAGTTGTGAGCAGGTGGAAAGCGACTTCGAGCAGTGGTGGTCGACGGTGGAGATGGCGAAGAGCGACGACAGAAGCTGTGACCGCAGGTGGGGCACGACCGAACTGAGAGAGAAAGGAAGCGTCTAGCGGCGTGATGGAGGCTCGTCGAGCCTGTCTCTGGTGGCCGGAGATAGGCTAGAGGCCACGGCAGAGCTGAGGCACGACAGTCCGATCAAGAACAAAACCGCTGCTCGTAGCGATTGCTGCGATTTGCGCTCACCAGAACAGAAACAGAGAGAGAGAGAGAGAGACGGCGGCGAGATGATAATGGCGCAGGCGGGTCGCCGGTGGCTGGGAAAACGAAAGGGAGGGAGGGAAGGGAAAGGTGAGGTTGCACTGGAAATAGGGGGAGGGGAATTTCTAGAAGGTGTTTGGGTGGGGTTTTGAGCTGATTTGGTTTGATTCGGTTTGATTCGATTTAAATCGTGAGTTTTGTGTAGTTTTTAATTTCCAATCAGTTTTTATTCGGGTTTTCAATTCATTGTGGAAGTTGATTCAACTGTATAAATTATATATTTGCATTTAACTGGTTAAATAAATTCGTAGGATGTTAATTTATTAAAATTTTAAGTGAAAAATTATGAAAATAAAAATTCGGGTTTTTCATACAAGTAATCATGATAGATTGTTCTGGTTATATATTATTTTTTTTATTTTATTAAATTTCTGTTGTTCTTTTGGTATTTAGGATAACTTTCTCTTCTTATCTCAATAGCGTTAAAATTTCATTTTAAAAATTATATACATTGAAAAAAAATGAAATCCTTATGTCACAAATTTACATGAAATATTTTACATGATTATACATAAAAATAAAGTATCTATAAGTAATATGAAAATAAAGGATTCAAAAGGTTTTTTTCAAAAAATAAAAATGAAAATGTTATACCATAAATCTATGTGAAATATTTACATTATTATACGTAAAATTACATTATTAAAAATGATCTTAAATTTTTATATCATAATGACAATAATTTTGGATAATTATTTTTATAAAATTCATAAATGATTCTAATACTAAATTAAAGAGTTTATAATTTTAAATCCTTGAAATTGTAATTAATTTTGATATAAAAATAAGAGTTTAGATTATATTTTGAAGGTAATTGGTTACAACTATTAAAAATTGAATAACAAAATTTTATAAAAGCTACAAGTTGTAATATTTTGGACGTCTACAAATTAATAGATAAAATTAACATGGTATAGAATTAAGTAATAGGTACATTTTCAAAAACATAGACCTTTTTTTTAAAATAGAACAATACACTTTATAATTTATAGGTTACAAATATAATTTTGATATACAAATTAAATTTCAAGTTATATTTTGAAGATCAGAAATAAAATTCAACTTAAATAAAGTGCACAAGAACTATAAAAAAATTTTAGTATAGAAATTAGCATATAAACTATATGCTCAATATCATATGAATAAAAAATTAAATCATGAGCATCACAAAATTTTTAAATTATTATTTAGATAATTAAGCTTAATGTTTTTTATTTTAATTGTTTGTCAAAAGTAGGCTTGGCCAAATTACGGTTCCGGGAATCGGAACCGTCGGTTCGAACCGGCCCGGAACCGTAACCGGAACCGGGACGAACCGAAATCGGAACCGGAAAAATTCAGTTCGGTTTCGGTTCCAGAAAATGAGGAACCAGAACCGGCGGTTCCAGAGAACCGGTCGGAACCGGACTGGAACCGCAGGTTCCCCGGCCGGTTAGAACCGCCGGTTCGAACCGGTTCGAACCGGCGGTTCTAGCCGTTGTAACTGTCAGATTTTTGAATTTTTTTTTTTTGGTGAAATGTCTTAATTACCCCTCCCAACAGCCATAAACGGCTATATAACGGCTAGTTTTAAGGGTATTTTTGGAAAAATGAATTTTTGGATTTATTATAAATACCTCATTTTATTTACAAATTCATTACAAAAAAATCTCAACTCTCTCTACTTACTCTCTCTACAATATACTACACTCTCTACACTCTACTTACTCTCTCTACAATATACTACACTCTACTCTATATTATTCATTTATTCTTCTCTACTCTACAATATCTCTTATTTAAGTAATTATTCTCTCTAATTTTTTTTATTCAATTTTCCAAATTATATTTTATTATCATATAATGGCAAGTGGAGGAAACTCAAATTCGGGTAAGGGATAGGGAAAAATTGGAGAATCATCTATCCCTACAAACGACATTTATGATATGATTCCCGACCAATTTAATTTTGAAGGTTTTCCAAATGAAAATTTGGATATTCCAACTCAAGAATCCGAATTTAATGAGCAATTTCAAGAAGATGAAGAGCAAGAGCAAGAGCAACGAGCAAAAATTGTTACAAGAGCAAGACAAAGTTCCGACATATTCTCCATTCATTTCACAAAAAAATTCAAAGGTGAGAAAATGTACGATGTAATTTGCAATTATTGTGGAAAATCTTATAAATTTAAACAAGCGGGCGGCTATGGATCATTTTGGAAGCATTTGGAGACAAAACATCCAACAAAAATAGGAGTTGATCGGTCTCAACAACAAATTTCCGGGTACGCTTCTAACCTTTCTTTATTTAAATATTCTGAAAAAATACAAAAAGAAGAATTAGCAAAAATGATTTCTATGGAACATTTATCTTTTAGTTTTGGTGAAAAATTAGGTTTTAATAATTATTGTCAAAAAGCTTTAAATCCTTGTGCTAAAAGAGTACCAAGAAATACTGTAAAACGAACTATTATTTCTTTATATAACAAAGGAAAAAAAGAGTTAGAACTTTTATTTTCTCAATTAAAAATTCGTGTTTCAATTTGTTGTGATGTTTGGAGTGATCATTGGCAAATGCATTTTTATATGGGTATTACATGTCATTGGATTGATGATGATTGAAAAATTCAAAAAAGAATTATTGATTTTCGTGTTTTTGATGATAAACATACTGCAAATAATATTTATAGAGTAATTGTTTCAATTTTAGATGAATATAGGTTGACAAAAAAATTTTTTTCTATTTCATTTGATAATGCTTCTACAAGTACTAGATCAATTATTGAACTGAAAAAAATTTGTGAACCAAATATTGGTGGTAAATTTTTTCATATAAGATGTGCATGCCATGTTTTAAATATATGTGTACAAGATGGTTTGAAAATTCTTGATTCTTTTATTTCTCCAATTAAAAAAGCTATTTCATATTTATGGACACATCCCCAAGTGATGAAAAGTTGGACTAAATTTTGTAAAGAAAATAATAAAAGACCAAAACGTTTTCCAAGGGATGTCCCAACTCGTTGGAATTCAACATATGAATTACTAAACGAGTCTTTTTCTTATAAAGAATTATTATGTTTTTTTGTTACTAATAATATTGAGGATATTAATTTATATCCACAAAATTGGGAGATTTGTGTAAAAATTTTAGATATTTTAAAAATTTTTAATGATGCTACCTATAAATTTAGTGGGGTTTATTATCCCACATCTAATTTATTTTTACCTATGTGTATTAATATTGTTACTGCACTACAAGAATTTCAAAATGATGATTTATTAAAAGATTGTATTTTTTCAATGAAAAAAAAATGGTTATCTTATTTTAAAAATATACCACCTCTTTATCTTGTTGCTATTGTATTTGATCCTAGATGTAGAATGGATGTTTTATGTGATTATTTGACTATTTATTATGACGTATTAAATCTTGATATAGAAGATAATGTTAATATAAATGTACTAGTGCATGAAGTTAAACAAAATATTATGCAATTATATAATGAATTTGTTCAAGTTTCTAGTTCATCTACTTCTATTTCTACTTCTTCTCAATCTAATATTCCACAATTTTCAACACAAAGGGTAAGTGGTGTTGATGTTGCTCAACAAGTTTTATTGTAAAGA
Organism: Jatropha curcas; assembly: GCF_041381405.1. NCBI lineage: Eukaryota > Viridiplantae > Streptophyta > Magnoliopsida > Malpighiales > Euphorbiaceae > Jatropha > Jatropha curcas. The sequence goes on from NC_143151.1 coordinate 21,167,396, forward strand.
CAAAAAAGAACAAGGGAATCCAGTTCTATTTCTGAATTTGACAATTATCTAACAACTTCTTTTGAGTTTGGTGATAATTATGCAGATGCAGATTTTCCAATTTTAGATTGGTGGAGTCGTCACGCAAATACTTTTCCAATTCTTTCTTTACTTGCAAAACAAATTTTAGCTGCTCCGGTCTCCACTGTTGCGGTTGAACAAGCTTTTAGTCAAGGAGGTAACATACTTGATGAAACACGATCTCGTATGACACCCGATTCATTAGAAGCACAAGCGTGCGTGGATGATTGGACCAAAGCCGAACTAAGAGCCCAAGAAAATCCAAAAGAAAATGAAGATTTATTTGATTTATACGATGGGTCCTCAACGGGAACATCAATCGGTGGTGCAAATAGCGATTAAGGTAAAAGGGGTGAAATTGATATAAGGTAAGTAAGAACTACGTGGGCTTTGATTCCTCTAAACCCCAAGAGGATACGTAGGCAACTTAATTTTTTTTTTTTAAACAAAAAAAAAATTAAGTTCAATCCCATTTTTTTTTTTTAATTTTGTTCAAACTTAAAAAAAAAAATTCAGTTCAAAATTTTTTTTAAAAAAATCATTATGTTCAACACTCAACAATTCAAGTCTTTAAAAAAATAAATTTAATTGAAGTATTTTTTAATTTTTTAGGTGTATTTTTTAATTTTTTTATGTTCAAATAATTTTTTTTTAAACCGATCTTAAAAATTTAAAATTTTTTAGGTGTATTTTTTAATTTTTTATGTTCAAATATATTTTTTTTTAACCGGTCTTCATATTTTATAATTTTTTAACTGTATTTTTTAATTTTTTATGTTCACATAAAATTTTTTTTTAAACCGGTATCCAAAATTTAAAATTTAAAATTATGCGATTCGCCGGAAAACCAATTGGAACCGTCGGTTTTGTAATCGGATCGGAACCGAAACCGGAACCGGAACCGGACGGTTCGGAACCGGAATCGAAACCGGACCATTTCGGTTCGGTTCCGATTCCAACTTTTCTGGAACCGGAACCGCCGGTTCGGGAACCGGAACCGCCGGTTCAGGAACCGTGGCCATGTCTAGTCAAAAGGGTAATTAATACTTTTACTGTTGTTGAAAAATTTACATTAGTGTTAATAGGATATGTGAATAATAAATAGTGACCTATTTTATAGGTAGCAAGTTATTGAATGTGTTTTAAATCCAATGATTCATAATTAAGTATATCAATCTAATGGAGAATAAATGTTTCTTTATAGATACGAATTTTTAAACTTATGTACTATAGTTTTACCCTTAACAATTATTGTTGTTAGTATTGAAATGAAATGGCCTGATTTTTATTTTTCAAAAGATTTTGAATTAAATTTAAATTAGAAAATTCAAAAAATATTATAATATTAATTGTTTGCAAAAAGAAATCAGTTAAATTAAAAATAAAATCAAAAACTGCCTAAATTGAGTCTCAACCGTTTAATAACCAAGGCAAAACTGAAACGATCCAAAGAAATATTTTTAAAGAGTTTTCATTTAAAAGTCTAAATATTAATTTTAACCAAATATATTATAGGATATTTTTACAATTAAAAATAGTTTTGTGAATTATTTAAATAAATTCTAATAATGAATACATTATTTGTTAAACCAAACCTGAAAACTATGTTAAACCCATTAGAAATCCATCAATGAATTGAAAACCAATCAAAACTCCTGATTTGGGCCAAATCAGATTCTAATTGAACTAAACCGACTTAGGACCAATGAGAAATCTCTAGAATATGGGAAATACCCGATGGATCCTAACCCAAAAAAAAAAAAAATCTCTCCTTCCCGATTCCGCCGACACAGCTCCTCCCCACATGCGTTTTCCGTTCACCGTCCTTAACTGCCAAACGGACCACCTCTCCCCGCTAACAGCTCCACCGGCCACCGGCTTCTCCATTCCGCCTCCTGTTATTGCGTAGCAAGAGAGAGAGGGAGCTGCGATTTCGATTGACATCTCGCTTTTCTCTTCTAGTTTCTCCGGCGACTCCATCGCCGTAAACACTCAGCTCCGCCACCCTCTCCTTCTGTTTGTCTCTCTGTATCTCTGTCTCTCTTTCTGTTTCGGCTAGCGCAGCAAAGTTGAAGCTGCGATCTCGTCGTTCAATCGGGTCAGCGCCACTCTTGATTCTTTTGGCTTTTCCGGCGTAACCAGCCAAGCTCCACCTGCAAGACATAGTGCTCCACTAGATTCCCTCTATCCTTGGCTCGGTTCCAGAATTTCAAGGAGATCATCGAGAGATACAGTCGCAGCAACTCCAACAACGGCCTCCATCTCAACCGTTGTCGGCCTCCATCTCAACCGTTGTCGACCTCCAGCGCAATAGGTGATCCAAAGTCGAGTTTCATGCTTCCTCTTCCAATAGTTATGCGATTTATTTTAGTATTGTTACAAAAATCATAAAAAAAAAAGGGGGTATAAGGTTTCTAAGTCAATGTTTAAGTTAGATTAGGATTAATTTCTCAACCAATGTGAAAATTAACTTGATGGCTATTGCTTTGAATCATGTTATTTGAGGAAAACCAAGGTTCTAAGCTTCTGTTAAGCAAAATTCTAAGAGAGTATTTAAAATAATTTGCAATTGAAACTATAAGTTGAATGCTTATAGAGTAACGACTATATTAATGTATTTCTTACAAGCTTTGATAGGGGATTATAATTTTTTTTTTTTTTTTTTTTTTATATTGACAGCAGCTTTATTGTTGCCTTTATGAGTTTGACAATATGAAGGTTTGAAAGGAAGGTTGTAAATTTATCTTTTGTTGGGAAATGGATAAGTTAGCAATTAGGAGATGAGTTTTGGTTAGAGGTTAGGAACTCTCAGCAGTTGACAGCATCTAGCTAGAGGAACATCATGGGTTTTACTTGACCTAAGCTTGTATAAGAGCCTGAACTTGTTTTCTTTAATTGGTAATGTTTGTGGAAGCATTTAAAGGTAAAATTTGATAAGAAATCACAAATCTCCTACAATGCCAACCACTACTATAGTTGTATGTTTGAGATATTTCTCATATATGTAGAAGATGATGAATAACCTTAAACCATTGATGGGAAATGAATGAATTAGCATGTGGGAAACGAATTTGGATTGGATAACAGTGATTCTCCTTGAATGGCAGCAGCCACATTGCTTATTATTGCTTACTCTTTTTATGAGTTTTGAAAATATTAAGATGAGAGTCGATATTATGTACCTGTATCTCAGTGGGAAATGAATAATTAAGCATGTTTAGGACAGATTTAACTCAAAAACTGAGGTGTTTGTTGAATCGACAGTAGCTAGTTAGGCGAAGTTCTATAAACATGGGAAAAGTAGAGTGTTATGGTCCCGGGTTGCAGATCTGGTTATGGGTCTGTGGGTTAAGGGTGTGGATGGTGTTTGAGTGGCTGGGTTGAGGGATTTCTTTTTATGACCTATGGTGACTGTAGTTCAGGCTCTAAAGAGGGAACCTGGAACCTCTTGAGACTATAGTGCTCAAAGACTTGAATGATTTTTGAAGCTCCTGTTCTCATTGATGTTCTTGTTTAAATACAGAAGTGAGGCATAACTACCTCCTACATCAAAGGAGCACTACTTCTAAGTGGAGGAACACCCTCCTCAACTAAGAACATGAAAAGAAAGTGGAGGAACTCCCTCCTACAAAACAGGAATCACAAAACAAAAGAATTAACTAAATGCATAAAGCAACTGAAATAGTTGAATGAATCAACTCCATATGGCAGTTAGTTTAGGAGTTCAATGCGTGGCTGTTTGGTCTTGGGCCCATGAGTGAAACGTGTGTAGACTTGCGAAGGCTTAGTAACATAGAGCGCGCTTAGTTGTATGAATTTAATCTTCAGTAACAATCAATTTAAAAAAAAAAAAAAGGATTATGATGATAAATTTTAATAATAGGGATAATGAATTACGTACGAGTTCTTATTGAATGTTAGCATATTAGTAGGGTAGCAATGGATAATAACTAGGAATGCCGATTTTAATTTTGAAATGGCAGCAGAGTTTTGTGTGTGTGTGTGTATGTGTGAAATGGCAGCAGAGTTTTGTGTGTGTGGGTGTGGGTGTGTGTGTGTGTGTGTGTGTGTGTGAAATGGCAGCAGAGTTTTCGTGAGTGCGTGCTCGCGCCCGCGCGTGCTGCAGTGCGTGCACGCATGCCGAGCGTGCGTGCGTCTGTGCGTGCGAATAAATGGACTTATAGTGTATGTGTGTGTGTGAATAAATGAACTTGTAAACTGTAATGCTTATTTATATTTGATGCGCGATTTAAATGGGTTCATTAGCTAAGATTATGTTTGGTAAAGACGATGATTCGTGGATCATCAAATGGAATTATGAAATCACAAAATCTTACTTAATAACAAAGAAAATGAAAGAGTCTGAAAATTATAGTTGTGTATCAATATTAAAGGTATATATATATTTGGATAGTTGTATTAATAAGGTAAGGAGATTAAGCAAATGTCAATTTCCATTTGTTTATTTGCTTAACCTTAGTAAAGATGAAGTATTTGGATTGGAGATTAAATCTTGATATTGTTAATTGGAAGGAGGATGGAAATTTAATTTGATTGATTGCCCGACAGATGGGCTGTGTAGGTGCTGATGTTGTGTCATGTGCTTGACTGATTGATTGTTCATTTTAGCATTTTAGAAACATTACACGTAAATGCCTGTATTGTGCATTGTTTATTATTATTCAAACTTACTTGTTTCTTTTTGTTTAACTTTTATTTTTCAGGAAGTAGATTTTGTTTTCCTTCAGCTAAAGCTCTGTGTTCACTGCAGAGCTAGAGAAGTAACTTCTAATTTTAGTATTATTTTAATTATGTTATTTAATGTATGGAAACTCAGTCTTATCTACATGTAGTTCGAACTCTGTAATTGTAGATTGTGAAAATACTATGTAAGAATAGGTTAATCGATGAACTTATGTTGATGGATTGGATTTTATCCAATTAGCTCATATGATGAGTGTTGTGTGATAAATTGAGGTTTGTGTTTGGAATATTTATGATTTTGTGATTGGCCATAATATGAAATGGTTATATGACTTGTTGTATACAATAATATGAGCTCACTCTTTCATAAATTCATTTAGATTGGGTAGACTTGGATATTCTAGGCTTACTACGGGTTTTGGGGCCTTAAATTTATCTAGGTCTTAGTGCCGGTCTAGCCCATGGTCTCGGGTCGTGACCTTCTGAAATCGATTTGAATCGAACTAATTTGGTTTGGACCAAACCAGATTATATACCAGCAAAACAAATAAAACTAGGGAAAATAATTAATCTGTCCTTGAGGTTTGACCAAACCAATTAAGTAATCCAGTAGTTTGACAATATTAATTAATGGTCCCTCAGGTTTATTTCCGTCAAACCACTTGGTCCTTTCATCCATTTTCTCCAGATTTTTCATTAAAACCTCTACAAAAGATTAAAATGCTCTTAACACATAAAAATGAAAAATGATTAATTCGTCCTTGAGGTTTGATCAAATTAATTGATCTCTATAGTTTAGCAATATTAATTAATGATCCCTGAAATTTACTTGCATCAAATCATTTGGTCATTCTGTTTATTTTTTCTTAATTTTTCTATTAAAACCTTAAAAAAAAGATGAAAATATCATCACACTTAAGAAAAAAAAAATTAAACTAATATATTATTTGCTTTATAACAGAGTGACATTTAAGTCTTATTAAATTTACAACTGAAATTTTGCAAAAATGGAGATTTTTTTTTTCTAAAATATTCTTACTATTCCTATGGTCCTACCTTCATTTCATTAGTTGTAGTTTGTAATGAAATATATAAAATAACTTATTCTGTTCTCTTGAATTAAATGCCTATTATTTTTATTGAAATTAACTCGATGTATATTTTTCTTTTTCAGCTTTTTGTGGTGGCTCAAGACAGTGACTCATTATGTTATCAAATTTTTTCTTTTTTGGGTAAATATCAAATAATCAATGTGTACCTTGAGTCTTCGTTTTCCCTCCACGCCAAATTAAAATTCTAATCCAGGTTAGTTTAGTCTTTTTCTTCTTAAATGTTAGGGTATTTAAGTCTTTTTCGAAGGTTTTAATAGAAAAATTTGGAGAAAATGGATGGAAGGACCGAGTGATTTGACAGAGATAAATCTCGGAGATCATTAATTAATATTGTCAAACTATTGGGTGACATAGTTAGTTTGGTCAAATATTAAAGGAGAATTAATTATTTTCACAAAAAAATTAACATAAAAAAACCTCTTTCTTCTTTCTCACCAACCCTGATAGCTCTCTTCCTCTTTCTTTTGTTCGTTCTCCAACCACCGACCATTGAATCTGGTGATTAAGGGCTCTAAACTTAAGAGCTCGATGAGAGGAACAATTTGGTGACTTTGGGTTGCGAAATAAGGGTCTGGATCGAGAAAAAACTCGGTCGGTGTGAAGCGTCACCGCTGTGATTCCGTCTTCTGGCGATCCATGCTGTTTTCGACGAGACTAGGCCTAGAGGTGGGTCTCGATCGACTCCTCTCCTCTAGGCGAACCTTTCCCCCTCCACCAATTCCAGTGCTGAAGCTTTAATGACAAGACCGCCATGGATGGCAGTGGCAAGGCTACTGTCGAGGCCATTTCCTGCCAAATGAGACACACCCAGTCCAAATTCATCACAGATTCTGAGTCCCCATGAAATTTCTAGCATTTTGGTGTATATGTTGCTCAGTTCCGGCAATAGTCGATTTTTCAGCCATCGTGTACAGTGGCCGACGTCGACATTCTGGTGACCAGTCTGCAAGACTCCAGCGGGGCCATAGGAGCCAGAATTCTTATCTCGATTCGGGCAGTGGGATGGAGTTAACGAAATTCCTATCGGTGAGCCCTAAGACTTTGATACTAAATTTTTCGATAATAATAAGAGTTTGTTGATCAAATTTTATTGTTTCAATTTAGTTGAGCTAAATGTATAACTAAAACAGAAATTTATTAAAATGTTAACTTAACTAAGTCAGTTGATAGATTAACCTAAATCGAAGGGAAGTTAGATTAAAATCCGATATCTGGTTATCGTTTTGGTGGATATCCACTTATTATTTATATAGTTCAAATGGTATGTAAATAATGGAGAATGAGTTTTGATTAAAGATAATGCATGATGGATGGGCTGTATATTGATTTGTGCCTTTGACACAGTGATTTGACGCTATCCCGATTTACAAGGGAGATGCAACTAAATTTTCTGTAAAATGTATAATAATGAATTAAAATAATTATATCATTAAGAGAAATAACTAATAAAATTACCGGTACTCGTATTACTAATATAATAATAATAATAAATAAAGTTATTATTTATTATTATTATTATTACTACTACTTACCAAAGGACTGCAAAATTTATTAAAGTTTATATATTAGAGTAAATAAGTAAATAAAGTAATCATAGATATACGATTTGATAAGTTAAGACGAACTACTATATTAACCAAAATTGATAAATAAATAAGAATTAAATTTCTAAAATTAAAATTCTTACTAGAATTTTCTTTCTAGATGCTTATAAGGTCTAAAATGACGAGACAAAAGTTGCAAGGGAGCTGTAACAAAGATAGTCCTATAGTCTTATTAAGGACGATAAAGAACTGTGAGCAGAGTTAGATAACCTGCATCACTTATGCATTATACAATCATGCATATATGTATAATATAATATCTACGTGAAACATGCATACATGTAGAAGTGCCATATAAGCGTGTATGCCATAAGCCACATCAAACACATATAGTTTTATATTGGAATATATAGAGATGTTGGATATCATACACTGTGTGAGTGATATGAAATTTTGTCATTGAATATGAGTTATCTGTGATGTGCCCTGGAATTAGAATAATGTGGGTCACCCTGGGGTGAGAGCATGGGCATGGTGAGAGTGCCGACAATGGGTTGTAAGCGAGTGGAGTGGCGCCCCCCTTGTGTACTCTATAATTTGATGTGCATCAATGATAAAAGAAAAAGAAAGAAAAGTAACAAAAAGGAAAAGAACAGGAAAGAAAAGAGAAATAGATGGATGAGGTCCCTCCAGCCCGAATGGTGATGGGCTCCTTCAGTGCACTTGTCACAAGGATGGTGAATTATTTTTTTGAAAATTATTTTAAAGCATGCTTTGGGGGTGAGCATGATCCTTGTTTATAATGGGTGATTCCACGGACTAATGTCCACTGTTTGATTACCTGAATTATTGTGACTTGTTTGATAAGTATGCATTCATACTTGCTTATTCATCCATAGTTAGCTAGAGGGCTACTGATTATATAACATGATTATCATATGTATGATTGTGTGGGGTGAGAGAGTTATCTAACCCTATTCATTGAGTTTGGCGCTCACCCTTGACTACTTATTTTTCTAGGTAATAGAAGGAAAGAAGAACCCTATGAATCATATTGAGTTAAGATGCAAATAAAGAAAAATAATAATAGTTGTATTATGTATATGCAAAAAAAAAATATATATATAATTTATAGAGTTCCACAATTGTATCCGAAATGGGCTGTAATTAAATAATATGGATTTATGTATTAATTACATAAATTGTATTTTCGATATGTCTATGGAGTATCGAATTAGGCTTTGATTATGAAATTATGATTATTGGGAATGAGGCCACGATTGTGAAGAGAATAAGCTTAATTGATTCAGGCTTACTACGGACCTAGGAAGCCTTAAACTCACCCAGACCCTAGTGCCGGTCCACCGTTGAAAACGGGTCGTGACATGAAATGTGTAAAATATTTTTCAAACCTAAGTTTAAGTATACAATAAGTCGTTTATAAAATTTAGAATGCCTGGAAAGTTGAAAGGTTGAAAAAGTAAATTCATGCATTCAGAAAAAAAAGAAATTAATATTAAAATATTAATTATAAATGGGTGATCGGATAGAAGTTGTTTCCAATTTCTTTTGGACCAGTTCAACATAACAAAAGCATTTGGCTTCTATATTCCGAAGTCAAATCATCTAAATAATTTTCTATATATAAGCTATGAAAGTTCAATAAAGATTCTTAGTTTCAAATTTTATATATAAATCAATTTTTTAATATAATTTCTTTTGAATTTCATTAAAAACTTCAAATCAATACAAATAATATAGGGAGGACGTTACCCCTCGCCTGAGGACCAGACATAGAACAAATTAATTATAATTAAAATAGTTATTGTTTGCTGATCTAATAAAAAATTTAAATGAAAATTGAAAGGTGAATTTAAAAAAATTGATAGATCTTCAGAGTTGTTGGCTAGACAAACTCCCTCAACCTTATATACATAGCCTAATTATCCATGAACTGGTTGCTTTCTGATGAACATATAGGATTTGAACCACTGAATCCGATGGATAAATATGCAGCACTACTAGGTTCCAAAAGACAAAGATCATCATATATTTAAAATTTTCTCCACAAATTTCACATTTGTTCAAATAAACAAAACAAATGTAAATACTTCACATAAAATGGCATACTAGATGGAGATTATTTAACTAAAACATAAAAAAATTGCAATAAAACCAAAAATAATAGGGAGGGGTTGTCACAAGAGATAAAAATCAGCCTCTCCTCATATCTACATGCTTGGTTTCTGTGTTAGAATGGAGAAAATGAAAGAAAATTTGAATGGAGAAATAGAGAGCGTGCGGCTAAACCTATACACGTTCCTTGTAACCTCTAGGTTCTCATATATACATCAATTAGGTTTATGTCTTGTTAGTGATAATTTAAGTTTAAAATTTTCATCAAAAGACATAATAGGAATTTAGTCAAGTCGTCTGAATAATATAAATTCTTAATTTCAGATGACGCATATATATGTAGCTTTCATTTTTATAATAATTTCATCTATATATATGTATATAATTAAGTGGTGCTAAATTAAACTTGACACAACTTTAGCAGATTAAAATATCTAAAATGCCCTTATATGTATATTGCAAGCAAAATCTGTTGCATGAACTTAGTGAAAGTTGTACCTAACCGGCTTGGGCCAAATTTATTTTTCGTGTGCATATATATAATTGTACATCTGAAAGTGAACTTTTTTTCAATTTCAGTTACTATTTTAGAAGGAAAACATTACATTAATTCTAGCTACACTTTTTGTTACTCATTAGATTATTTATAAGAATATAACATCAACAATAAATTAAAGTATTAATAATAATTTTTAAAATATATTAGATAGTTGTTATATAATCTGTTATTTTAATAGAATCTATTCTAATAACCAGTTAATATCCATTTTAATATGTACTTTAAATAATGGTAATAGTTTTGGATTTCTATTGCATTTAGTTTTAGCTACTATTGATGTTTTGACCAGATTTTTTTACTTAATTTAGCTAAGTTAGGTTGGACGTATACAGAGGCCTATTAGCTCGGGTTAATATTTAGATAAAATAATTTTTTTTTTAACATTATGAGTTAATAAAATTTAATTTTATTTACCGATAAAAAAGGGTAATGCATAACTTAAATTCTTTCCCAACATTCACTTCAAAAATTTTCTGCATGTGGTTGTATATATTTCCACGTTTCACATACTGACTTTGTCTTTTTGTATAATGAATTAACGAGTAATTGCTTTTTCTTTGAGATTGAACTTTCTTGACCCGATCCATGGGCCAATTATATGGACCAATCAGTTTTTTTAAATTTAGAAAAAATAATTTTTCTTAAAAGAGTATCTCTCACCATTTATTAGGGAAAAAAAGATAAAAAAGATAATTAAAAAAAATTATTGTTATTAATTTGATCCGTAAACTGAGTTTTAGACCAAATCTACCCAAGTTAAATGCTCAATATATATAAAAACATCCGATAACTTTACATTTTTTTACAAGTTTACTCCATTTTAATATTTGTATCAATTTTACCCCAATTATGATATTTTGTCGCCTCGCATTCTAAATCAAAGTTATTCATTTTTGTGAAACCCACTTTAACCTTAAGTTAACTTAACCCAAATTACTCAAACCATGAAGATACACCATTTTAAATTATTTTGATTATTATATTCTGGCAATATGAGTTTTATGGACTTAGGATCCTACTTTTTTTTTAAAATATATTTTTTTTATTTATTGGCCGAAAAATTGTTTTTATTTTTCCATAGTTAATTAAAAGGCAACAAAAATGAAAATTGCGTTCCCATAAGACAAACATCGATTTTCCATCTGTTTGTAGATTGAAAAAAAAGACATTACAAGTTAAGTCGAGTGATCCGAAGAATTTAATAATTTTTTGCCATACAAGACTTTAAGTAAATATCAAATAAACAAAAGAAGAGTTTTAACTAGAATAGGAAGTAATATGCAATAAGTGACGGGCCGTGTAGGAAGGGACATGATAGTCAAGCCAGCCATCCATTAGTCATTATTGGTTACAGTACACACATTAGAGAAATTAGCGTGTAGACTCCTTCATGCAAAATTTACTTCTTGGTCAATTGAGAAAATTATGAATTATACTCATTTTGGACCTCACAATACATAATATCTTCACTATAAATAAGCTTGAGAGGTTTTAACGAAAATAACATCATAAGAACATAAGGAAATGGAGTTGAAGTGGTTACTGATATGTTTGATCCTTTGGGTTCAAATCCAAGGAAATAATGGTTGCTTTGAAGAAGAGAGACTAGCTCTCTTACAATTCAAGGCATCCCTTGAATCTCATGAGTATGGTTCCAAGTTTCCAATTCTCCCTTCATGGATTGATGAACCAGAAAATAACTGTTGCGAATGGGAGAGAGTCTCTTGCAATTCTACTGCAGCTCATGTCATTCATCTCTCTCTCGACAATTTATGGAACTACGATGAAACGGAATTTGATTCTGATGAAAACATTTATGATCTAAACGTGTCCATTTTCCAGCATTTTAAGGAGCTCAGAAGCCTCAACTTATCCTACAATAATTTCGGTGCTTTTGTTGAGAAAGAAGGTATCCTACTCCTTTACCTTAATTCTCCATATCTATAAGTTATAGTTTTTTCTTTTTTCATACATGAAATTAAAGAGCTATTAATATCTGTAAGTTGTACCTTAATACTCCTTTACCACTCTCTAGTTTTTAATAGTACCTGCATGCAATTAAAATTGATAAAATTTTAATTTTTTTTTATTAAATTTCATTTGACATTTTAGAAAATTAAGAAAGCATTGAGTAATTTTTTTAATGAATTGAAGGAAATAATAAAATGGTACCACTCACTAGTTTTTGCGGATGACATTAAATTCAATTTTATGGTTATTTGACCTCAAAAATAAAACCATAATCATTAGATATAATATTCCTATATTATAAATTTACTTTCTTTTTTTCATCTGTCCTAAGTTATATATATCACTTTCTTTTATAAAAGCATATTCTTTTGTTAATTCTCTAATATACTTTTATTTAATATGTCTTGTTATCGGTAGTTTTACTATTGGATTCTTTAATGCCATTTAGTTGCCAACATCTTATAAAATTCCTATATATATATATATATATATATATATATATATATAAAAAGTTCTTCGGTCCTATAATTTTTTTCTAGATATGATTAATAAAATTTAGTTAATATAATTACACTAAACTTTTTACTTTTCCAAGTATACCCTTATATCAATATTCTATTAAAATTAAATGATGCATATTAAACTATAATTATTTACCCAATAATTTTTTTTTTGAGAAAAATCAAACTAGGATTTCATTAATTGAAACTGTATACGGATATGAGATACAGATCAATATATTTTTATATTTTTGTATAGGAAGCCTAATAATAAACCTTCACAAAGAATAAAAAAACACAATCTTGATTTTGAAGTATCTAATTAAGTTGACAGAGCATAATATTTGTACCATAGGCGATCACTTGCTCCATTTGGTGGCTATTCATGGCCACTGTTCGACTCCATTGTTTATATTCTTATTTATATTATTTTTCTATTCTTATTTATATTATTTATATATTTTTCTATATTTCTTATAGGAAATTTCTTATAGGAATATATTCTTATAGAATTCTTATATATATTATTTTTATATTAATTATTATTTTTAAATAGTATATATATATATATATATATATATATATATATATATATATATATATAATGATTTCCTGCTTAAATCTAAATTCTATTGGATGTGTATTTAAGGATTTTATACTAATTGGTAAATTTCTATTACAAGAATTTAGAATAAATAGATTTATACATAATTCACACATAAAATAGAATTTTACACGAACATTAATTTAGTATATAATTTAGTTCAACTTCCTAAATTAATATTGAACCAATATATTAGTTTCGTATACTATATATTATTTAATAACTTCTTATATTATAGACTATACATTCAAGTAATATTTATATTGTAATTATTTATGATGGGATATATTATAAAATAACTAATTGTATTATTATTTATGGTTATTACACGTTAAAAAACAAAATTTATAAAATTTATATTATTAAATTTTTTTTTATAAGTCCATTCATGATAAAATTTATGTACATTAGGTATGCATATGAAATTATTATAATAATCAATATATCTATTTATATAAAGTTTTGTAGAAAAGAATATGAATATGAAAAAAAAAAAGTAATTGATTGTAAGGTAAATAATATATTTTTAATTTTATTTTATTAGTATTACATTCAAATTCAAATTTTAGCTACTATGTTTAATGATATAATGGGATATTTAAAATATTAGAATTTTTGGAGCAATCAAAATTTCTTTTGTTTTTTCCTAATATTCATGAGAGGTTGTAACTTCAAAACATTCAACCATAAGAAGAAATATTTTAGCATATAACCTCACTTAATTTACTATTGCCAAAGAAGATTTTAGCATATAACTTCAAAACATTCAACCATAAGAAGAATTTTTTTTTTTTTTTTTCAAAAAAAGAACAAATGAAGGAATATTCTAGAGAAAAGAAGAATAAATTATTAGGCTTGAATTTTTTTTTTTTTTCCGTTTAGTCCAGTCAAATTGAAATAGAAATACAATATTATCAGTGTTGCCTGTAAAGATCAATTTATAGATGATTTTAAATTAATAAATAGAGTAAATTATGTATATATGAAGGGATAGAGGGAAACTTATTAGTGATATATTAAAACGAAGGGAACCTTATATATATTAGTATTCAATATTTTAATTTTATTTATATCAAGATCAAATTAAATGTAATGTATTTATTGAAAAATATTATTATTTACTCCTAAAAAAGGAAACAAGATAAATGAAAAAAGAAAATACAACTAACGGAGCCTCAATTACAATCTATGAATAAAAAAAGTTATATAATAAAATTGAATCATAGAGTTTGTACAAGGAACTATTAACAACATGTAAGGCATGTTTTATATAGAAGCTACTATTAACAATAATATTAAAGTTTTTGAATTGTTAGATTAGATATTCAATTCCAATAGCATAATTAAACAAGTAAAATTAAATATTTATATTTTTAAATTATTATTCATTGATTTTGTTGGCTAATAACTCAAAAATTACAATTGCAGGTTTGGAAATATTATCAAATTTGAAGAAATTAAAGGTTTTAGACCTTAGCAACAATAGATTCAACATAAGCATATTACCATGGGTAACTCATATGACATCGATTGAGATTTTGAATCTGAGTGTGAATGACATGGAAGGTTCCTTCCCTTTTAAAGGTATGCTTTCATTTTTAATTTCCATTATTTTTGTTCACAATAATTCTTTTCTCTTTTACTAAAATTTTAATTTATTTCTCCATTGCATGGTTTAGAGCTAACTAAATTGCAAAACTTGGAAGTATTTGATCTAAGTGGTAATTATTTCAATGGCACCCTACCAATGCAAGGTAAATATATGCTAATCCTTCTGCTTATTAGCTTATTATCATATGATTTGACTTTTGAAAGTAACAATCAACCGATCATTGAGTTTGCACAAGAGATTTGATATTAGTTATATTATTCAAGTGTTAAATTCTGGACTTTATTAAAAAAAATTTAAAGAGTTCACACAATTCTTTAATCTACCTCACAACTAATATTTTTGAAAATTTTCTATCATATATTTTAAATGCAATAAATATAAATTCAATTGAAAGTTGTAAAAATTATAATATATAATTGTGGTCCAAAATATGTTAGCTAGAAGTTAGCTAGAAGATTCAAATTAGTCAAGTGAGTTTCTGGATTAAGAGATAATACCTTTATACTATATATAAAAGTGGGAAAGAGGGAAGAGAGAGGATAATGGAATAGCATATAATAACCTTAGTAAGAGTTTAGAAATTCTAAAATATCATTAGTCATTGATTAATTGATAATAGTTTCAGTTTTTAATAATTGATAAATTAAAGTTTTTTTTAATACTTTTTTTATTAATTGATTAAAATAAATATACTATTATATTATTTTAATATATTATTCTAATTAAATTTTCAATTATTGATTATTTGCGATATTAATTGTTTAAAAAAATAGATTATTATTTTAATTTTAAAATAAACTTCAAAACGAAAAAAAATAAATAAAAACATCTATAAAAAATATGTTTCACACCTTCTTTATCTCTCTCTCTCTCTCTCTCTCTCTCTCTCTCTCTCTCTCTCTCTCTCTCTCTCTCTCTCTCTCTATATATATATATATATATATATATATATATAACTTTTAAAATTTTATTTATATGTATTTATCTATATCTAAGTTTTTCAATAAGGGCAACACTTTAATTTTTCTTTCTTTTTATTAAAATAAGTTTAAGAAAAATATTATTCACTTATAATATGAATATTACTTAAATAGAGATAAATTTTAATTTAAGGTTTTTATACAGAAAATCATGTCTTAACATTATATAAATATCTAGAAAATATAAAAGAAAAATTATAATCATACTTAATACTATATAAGAATAAATTAATGAGTATAAACAACAAGTAATATCGAATAAATAACAACATGCAATGTATGTCACAAAAAAAAAAAAAAAAACTTGTTCAAATAAATAAAAGACCTGAAGATAAATAAACAATGTTTGATAATGTGAATGCTTCAAGACTCCACTCTTTAGTATCATGTTGCCCGTATGAGATATCACATTGTTCGAGGAACCCTAAATGCTGTTGGAGTAAAGGATAGTCAATAAGAGCGTTCTAGTGCTGCTTAACATAATTGGAATATATATATATATATATATATATATATATATATATATATATATATATATATATATATATATATATTTGATTCTCCCGATAAAAATTATTTAATTTCTTTCTTAACTTTTTTTTTTGTTTTGTCTTATAGCAACGGATAAGTTTGTTTTAGGATTTTAATCATGTATATAATTGTAATTTTTATGCTTCGATAGTTTCCAGAAAATAATTTACTGGAAAACTTTTTTTTTGAAAAATACATTAATTTCTAATATTTGGCTATTACAGAGAGAATCACTTAAAAATAGTAATTTTCAACATTTGGTAAAAATATTAAGAAAAAAATTAATTTTTCACTATATAAATAATGCTTTCCTATTTATTATATTTTACATAAATTGAAATATAAATCTAATTAAGTACATGAAAACGAAAAAAAGAATCAAATAAAAGATTATTCATTGCAATAAAAAAATTATTGTTATAATTTCATTTTAAGTCCAAAATAAAAGTTATATATTGGCCTCAAGTGCTAATATATGTGTATATATGTGGACCCCGTTTTATATAACATAGCCTGGGGTGAATTGAGTTTTCTAAAAATTCAACTTTTAAAACTCAAGTCAGAATTCTAAAGCAGAAAAGTATAAAATTTTTATGAGAGTTAGTTATTGCAATTAGAACTTCCTCATAAGGCTATAAAAGATTTGAAAACTAATTATAATTCAGATTTAGATTTCTTCAAAATGTATTAGGATATGTTAGAACTGGAGAAGTCATAAATAAAAATCTAGAATTCTATTAATCTATAAAGATGGAGATTTTATACTTTCAGAATTAGAATAATATAAACAACTTTGCATTTCAAAAAACATAAAACAAATGTGAAAATAGAGCAAATGCAATCAAGCAAGATGTTAGAAATTAAAGGAAGATTAGCACAAGATTTGTAGTGGTTCGGCATAACCCACCTATATCCACTCCTCAATACTCATTTTGAAATTCTCCACTATATTGTCTCTTTTAAAGGGTAAGAGACAAACCAACTTTATAAAGGAAATAGATCATATACCTAGACCTAATTACCTTTAACCCACTAGATTTACAAAGTATCCAGTTGACCTCTACCCTTCTGTTTTATAGAAAATAGAAAATGCAAATTCAAGACATTAGAATCTCACTAATGGAGAAGGTTGCTTGATACCCCTTACAACATAGCTTTATCACAAAAGCTAAACACAAATGTTTTCAGCTGCCAACATTTCTCTAGAAGTTTCACTAATTTGGGATGAATATGCTTTAGTAATGACACCCCAAAATACTGAAATCCATAAGTTCCATTCTTACTTGGATTACTAGCATATATCAACCTAGCAACATTGATATTGTGATTATTGATTAGTCTAAAAAGCATTTTTAGCAGTAGAAATTTTACCAATAATTTAACATATATTAAACAAGGAAAATAAATCATAGCAATAAGCTTATAAGAAATGGGATGTAAATTGATATTAATACATAAATTTATTAGGTTTGATTGACGAACCATAAAGAAAAAGTCAAAGACAATAATTCTAAGGCTAAACAATACAAATGAGAATAGAAATATTTCTTCTGTTCCAATTTAATAGCAATAAATTAATATTTTACTAAATAAATGTCCTTCAACAAAGGAAAAAATGCATGAATAGATAGCCCTCCACATTTTTATTGACTCTAATGAATGTTTGTCATTATCATATGAATATTTGTGAAGAGTTATATATTTGTGGGAATCAATAAAAATTAGTAGTTCCTTTAACAACTCTTTAATAAATTATAAAAATTATAGTGATTAAAGCACTTGATTTTCAACTCTTCATATTATATAAAGAGAATAAAAAGACGAATCAAATTACATATGATGAGCTATTATTTTTTTTTAAATAAAAATCTAGAGTTTGATCTCAAATGCTGCATTGATTAATTTTTCCTAACTATATATTATAACTTTTAACTACTTACGATACAAATTAAGAATGTTGTAAAAATTTTCTTGAGAGATAATCATAATGTTTAATAGGTAAAACGTTTTAAAAATTAGTATAATTAAATGCAGCAAAAACCAACTAATAACATATACTTTAATCCAGTCAGATTGAAATAGAAATACAATATTATCAGTGTTGCCTGTAAAGATCAATTAATAAATAGATTAAATTATATATATATATATATATATATATATATATATATATATATATAGATGAAGGGATAGAGGGAACCTTATTAGTCATATATTAAAACGAAGGTCCCATTTTAGAGCTGCAAAAATAATATATAGAGATAAACATATCTATATCGGTATATAGGAATATACAGAGATAAACATTTTGGAAAGATTATCAAATTTGAAGAAATTAAAGGTTTTAGACCTTAGCTACAATAGATTCAATAGAAGCATATTTTGAATTTGAGATGGAATGACATGGAAGGTTTCTTCCCTTATCAAGGTATGCTTTCATTTTTAATTTCCATTAATTTTGTTCACAATAATTTTTTTATCTTTTACTAAAATTTTAATTTATTTCCACATTGCATGGTTTAGAGCTAACTAAATTGCAAAACTTGGAAGTATTGGATCTAAGTCACAATGATTTCCATGGCACCCTACGAGTGCAAGGTAAATATATGCTAATCCTTCTTCTTGCTATTAGCTTATTATCATATGATTTGACTTTTGAAAGTAACAATCAACCAATCATTGAGTTTGCACAAGAGATTTGATATTAGTTAGTTATATTATTCAAGTGTTAAATTATGGACTTTATTAAAAAAAATTTGAAAGAGTTCACACAATTCTTTAACCCACCTTGTAATTTGACTGTTATCACAACTAATATTTTTTAAAATTTTCTATCATATATTTTAAATGCAATAAATATTAGCAAAAATCATATAAATTCAATTGGAAGTTGTAAAAATTATAATATATATAATTGTGGGTCAAAATATGTTAGCTCCAAGATTCAAATTGTGAATTTTGTTCCTCAACTCAAAAATGAAGAGAAAAAGAAAGAGTTCGATGAAGAGAGATGAAAAGCGAGATCTGTTATCAAAGTGTCATAGCACCCAATCGAATTTTCATTGTCCGCAGTTGATTAAAACAAGCCTCCTTTAATTCTGTTTAGGTTTTACTTATCTAAGATTCTATAAAGGTGGGTGGGGCTTAGAACAACTTTTTGATTCTAAATTACAAAAGAGTAAACTTTATTGAGATTTCAAATTATTAGAAGAGAAAAGAATCTTAAAATTATCATTTTTATTTATCTAACCATCCCACTATATTTAAACTATAAAAAAAAATTAAAACTTTAAAATCCTCAAAAAAAAAAAATGTTAATCTACAAAAACACTATGAACTTCGCGGCTTGTTGCAAGATCACTCTAAGATGATCTTTGTTCCTCCGGCACTCCAATTTATAAACTTAGACATATTTTCACTCTAAATTTAAATTTGATCTAGGATTTAATTATAATATAATAATATAAAAGTAGGGCCCACAAAACTAGTTTGGGTTATCTTAACCCAAGCTCCTAAAATTAATGAATAAAATGCAGCATATGATTATCGGAAAATCAAAGCTCTAATTTCTTTTCCAGATTCAAATCTCTCTCGCTTTATACAATCACTCTTCCTCCATGGTGCTTTCTTTAAAAAGCAACCATAACCAAAACTAAAGCCCTTTCGTCTTTTCTATGTTGATCTTGTCCGTGAGGAGCTTAATGTCTTCCACTACGATATAAAAATAGTGTTTGGGTCAGGGTTTCAAAGCTCAACCATTCAACAATAGATTGAATCACAAATAAACGATGGTTTCTATAATTGATGGACATCTTTCTATCACAACCTATTATTAAAGATTTTATTTCGATTTTGGATTTATAAAGATTTCAGCTGATTTCTTTGAATGTGGTTTTCTCGGTTTAAATAAATATTTTGATTTTTATGAGAAGATTACTTAAATTATAGTTTTTCTATATTGAATGAAAGAGTGCAAGAGTTAAAGAAAAGAAGTGGGAACTTAGAAGGTGGTGATAGTAATATCATAAGATTTTTTTTTTTTTTTTTTAAGAAAGATCTCTCTGGAGCAATGTTTAAGAGCCTTTTTTTCTTGTTTAGGTATGTATTTGAAAGTAAAATACATAGAGTATGTTTTAATTAATTTTTTAAATATCGATCAAATAAATATTTATAGCACTAGATAAATTATAAACAATTTACAAAATTATTCATATACAATTTTTTTTTCAAATTTAGATCCACCCATTTATTATATATTTTTATCATTATAATAAGAGTTATTAATCGTAGCAGTTAAGTTTACCATTATAATATATCTCTTTATTTTTAGAAATATTTTAAATACAAATAATTAGTTGATGTGGTGTATTGGTAATTTGAACTTATTTTCGTGTTAATTGGTGAAGCGAGTTTCTAGATTAAGAGATAATCTATCTATTTATACTGTATATAAAATTGGAAATGAGGGGAAGAAGGGGAAGGGAGAATAATGGGATCGCCTATCTATTTTACTATATATAAAGGTGAGAATGAGGAGAGAGAGAAGATAATGTGATCGCCTTTAATAACCTTATTGAGAGTTTAGAAATTCTAAAATATTCTTAGTCATTGGTTAATTGATAATAGTTTTAGTTTTTAATAATTGATAAATTAGAGTTTTTTTAATACTTTTTTTATTTATTCATTAAAATAAATATATTATTATATTATTTGAATATATTATTCTAATTGAATTTTCAATTATTGATTATTTATGATATTAATTGTTTAAAAAAACAAATTATTATTTTAATTTTAAAATAAACTTCAAAAAGCAAAATAAATAAATAAATAAAAATATCTATAAAAAATATGTTTCACATGTTATATATATATATATATATATATATATATATATATATATATATATATATATATATATATATCACTCTTAAAATTTTAAATTTTTTTATTTATATCTATTTATCTATATCTAAGTTTTTCAATTTTTATATTTATGGAGGCAACACTTTAATTTTTTCTTTTTTTTTTGTGAATATTGGTTGTCAAAATATCATATAATATTACATCATTTTCAATTCCTACAAAACAAGTTGGACGATTTTCTTCTATAAACAGAAAAACTGCACATACTATAGGATTTTAAGATATCTATATATCTTTATATCTCAATATAAATTAATCAAAACAAAATACTCTAAAAGATAAAAATCAAAACTAGATGTAATGTGGTTCTCAAAGCTTTCAATTCATCGAAATTTGCGGATCCCAATACCATTAATCTAAACGGGTATCAAATCCAAAGTCAAAACGATTATTTTTTTACTGAATGAAATTTGTTGACATGGAAGTTCACGTATATTTGAGTTCTTTCTTATTATTATTTATTTTAAAGTTTAATTTGTTTCTTTTATTTGATTTTCATGAACTCAAATCAACATCTAATAACATATGATCATATTATTTAGTTTTTTTTTTAAAGAAATCGATGCTAATTAAAGTCTAACCTTATCATTTTCAAAAAATTTGAAGTCTAATCTTATAATTAATAATAATTTTTCAGTTATCATCTATAATTATTTTATTAAATATACTTGGCTTTCAATGTTATCCTATCATATTTAAATAAGTTTAAGAAAAATATTATTCTCTTGTAATATGAATATTACTTAAATAGAGATAAATTTTAATTTAAGCTTGTTATATAGAAAATCATGTTTTAATATTATATAAATATCTAGAGAATATAAGACAAAAATTATAATCATACTTAATACTATATAAGAATAAATTAATGAGTATAAACAACAAGTAATACCGAATAAATAACAACATGTAACGCATGTCACAAAAAAACTCTAGTTTAAATAAATGAAAGAACAGAAGATAAATAAACAATGTTTGATAATATTATCCACTTTTAGTACCATGTCGCCCGTATAAGATATTACATTGTTCGAGGAACCCTAGATGTTGTCGGAGTAAAGGATCGTCAACAAAGGCGTTGTAGTGCTGCTTAACATAATTGGAATATATATATTTGATTCTCTCGATAAAAATTATTTAATTTCTTTCTTAATTTAAATTATACGAATTAATTTTTAGCATCGACTTTGATATTTAAAGTTCAAGCATTACTTTTTTTTTTTTTTTTTTTTTTTTGTCTTATAGCAACAGATAAGTTTGTTTTAGGTTTTTTATCTTATATATAATTGTATTTGTTATGTTTAGTTAGTTTCCAGAAAATAATTTACTAGAAAATAATTTATTGGAAAATTTTTTTTTAGAAAAATACATTAATTTCTAATATTTGGCTATTACATAGAAAATCACTTTAAAATAGTAATTTTTCAGTAATAGAAAATCACTTTAAAATAGTAATTTTTCAGCATTTGGTAAAATATTAAGGAAAAATTAATTTTTCACCATATAAATAATGCATTCCTATTTATTATATTTTACATTAATTGAAATATAAATCTAATTAAGTACATGAAAACGAAAAAAAGAATCAAATAAAAGATTAATCATTGCAATAAAAAAAATTATTGTAATAATTTCATTTTAAGTCCAAAATAAAAGTTATATATTGGCCTCGAGTGCTAATATATGTGTGTGTATATATGTGGATCCCGTTTTATATGACATAGTTTAAGAGGGGGCAAATTGGATTTTCTAAAAATTTAACTTTTAAAACTCAAGTCAGAATTCCAAAGCAGCAGAAGTATAAAATTTTTATGAAAGTCAGTTATTGCAATTAAAACTTCCTCATAAGGCTATAAAAGATTAGAACATTAACTATAACTCAAATTCAAATTTCTTCAAAATGCATTAGGATATGTTAGAGCTGGAGAAATCATAAACAAAAATCTAGAATTCTATTAATCCATAATTTCTAAAAATTTTAAACATAATTTTTTTTTTCCCACCAAAATCATTGCTAGGCCTATTACAACCCATATAATTTTAAACATAGTTTTCTGAATAGCCCTTCTCTTTCCTATTCTCTAGTTCATACTTATGATGTATAAGCATGCCCACTTGTATATTATTGCACAACCGTTTTGAGCTTCCTCTGCCTTGTTCATTAAGGAGTACAAGGATCAATGACAACCCATATGTTATAAAAATATATTACCCACTTTTCAAAAAAATTCTTCCCAATTTTTTAATATAACAAAAATTCTATTTTCAACAAAAATGTCAAATTAATTTAAAAGAATAATTAAATAAAAGCTTTTGTTAAATAATATTGGAGTTCCCTCATTGAGAAATTAGAAATTCAAATCTAATTATTTAGCATGCCTTCGTTTTCATTTTTTCTTGTTGTTGTTTAGTATAATCTTTTTAAAATGTAACAACAATAGTAATAATTTTTCTCTTTTTCTAAAATTTTAATTTATTTTCCCCTTGCATGTTTCAGAGCTGGCTAGCTTGCAAAACTTGAAAAAATTGGATCTCCGTGGAAATAGCTTCAATCTAATAAATTACTTGAATGGCACCTTAACAATGCAAGGTAAATATTAGATTCCATATATGATTGCAGATTGTTATTAGCTTATTATCATATTATTTGGCTTTTGAAAGCAATGTTCAATTGACAATTGAGTTTTCAATCACTTTGCATGCAAGAGACGGGATCATATAAGGAGGAAAAAATAAATATTTTGTTTAACATTGGGACTTAATAGGTCTTTCAAAATATTCACATAACTCTCTAAGCCACTTTGGTATCTGAGTATCATCATAAGTAAATTGTAAAAATTATAGTGAATAAAGTTTTTGAGAGATAATAATGTGTATTATGAAAAATGATCTACGTTAGTATCATAAGATTAGAATTCCATTTCAGTACTTAATACCTTAGATATTTTAATTATTTTTACTTTATTTTTTCAGATTTTATAGCTTTTAAAAGTTTGGAGATGTTAGATTTGGGTTGGAATCTTATCAATGGTACTCTACCTCCATATATGTGGGCACCTCCTTCTCTCAAAGCATTATCTTTACGAGGCAACAGGCTTAATGGCTCCTTGTCAAGTAAGTATATTAAAATTTAAAAATTTCTTAGTTTATGGCTAATCTTTTAATATATTTCATTTTCCCATCTAAATGTTAGTATAAAGTAATGGTCCCATTCCCATCATTACGTTTTTGGTTTCTCATTTGAACCATAGTATAGAGCCATTTGAACCATTTGAGCCATTTTATTCATGCTTTTATTTTGGATTTTATTTACCTTTATTTCGATTTCCAAGTGGAGTTGAAATTTTCTTATGTTCCGTTACTATTTTGTCTATTTCTGTTTGCTCTTAGAAATTAAAGGATATTGTTGAGAACAATTTTTACAAAATATTTATTTTAATTAGTTTCATTTATGAATGGGCTCATATACAGGTTCTAGACAAGTCTAATTTATATACGACATTATGCTAATTAAAAGACTCTTCTTGATGGATAAAATAAGTGAAAAATTCTTGTTATTATGCTAACTAGTTTTATTAAACATGCATTGCATGTTGCTTGTACTCGTTGAACATACTCATAATTTAATTCCATTCAAATGTTATCTATCTAATTAGAAATATTACTCTTTCTTTCACAAAATATTAGAATTTATAGTTGAATTAAAATTTTTGTCCTTTTTTATATATAACCTTCTAGTTGAGTTTAAGAATCCTTAATTGATTTAAAATATTTATTCTTTATTCTTTATTTTTTTTTTATTATACATAAGTATTCCTAATTGAACTAAAATATTTATTTTGTTGAAATGTTAGTCTTTCTAAATAACCATCACTTAGCAAATTTTTTTTTTTTTTTTTGAAAGGAAAATGGTATTCATTAACAAATATCATCAAACAAAACAGTCTCAATGAAACAAGGAGAGACATAACCCTACTCCTTTAGATTAGACCAAAAATATGCTTAGTAGCTAATTAATTATTTGAAATTTTAAAAAAGAATATACAATAAAAGAAGAATTCTTGAAATATTTTTATTCAATGTTTTTATATAAATTTTAATTATAAAAAACGAGATTTTTGTTTATGTCTTTATTTATATATTGTCTCATTACTTTAATAATTCTTTACTACTCACATATGTTTAAGATTTAATATCATTAACATAATTAGTATAAAATAAATAAACAAAAACATCAATTAAACTATTAAATATTTTAATAATATTTTTTTGTTAACGTTTTAACGAACATCAAAATTAAATTGATTTGTTCCATGTATCAAAAAAAAAAAAAAATATTTCCACAATACTTATAGATTTAAATTTGATATTTAAGAGAGTATTGATTAGGATTTAAGTAATAGAATGTATTAGAGCTTGAGTTAGAGATAAATTCATAAAAAATACAAATAATTTTTATTCATCAATTAAACTACTAAACATTTTAATAATATTTTTTGGTTAATGTTTTTAATAAAAATAATTGATATTTGTGATTTATGAATTATATTTTATTTTTATAAAGTTTTTTTTGAGAATAAAAATAACTGAAATATTTTAAATAAAGTTTTAATTATAATAATATTTAATATTTAGTTTTTTTTTTGACAGAATATTTAATAGTTAGTTATTTATATGTTCAAAAAAATCAAATTATTTGAGATTTAAAAAATTTAAATATGTGGCCAATCAAAATACAAACAACTAAAACCAAAATTCTACAAAAAACAAAAAGAAAAATACAATAATTGAATATTGCAGTTGAGGGAGACCAAAATAAGATAGAAAAGTCCATAAATAACATGCCATGATCAAGTGCAAAACCATAATTTATAAACAAATGGTTGTAAAAATACCTGAAATAGCGACTACCAGATTGCTAAAAAAAGTATCGATATATATATATATATAGAGGTAGACATATTTATATACATATAAATAAATAAAAATTTTTAAAATTTTTAAAATTGTAATTATCTAAATGTAATTATATTAAAAATAATAGTTAGATATGATAAAAGAAGTTTAAAAACTTCGAATTCGTAATAATTTATACATACCTGTTAAACTTTGAAATACATTCAACATGCAATCAAACTGTAGAAAAATAAAATAAAATTCTAAAAATGCCTAAAAAAAGAAAAATAGAAAGCTGAATGGAGAGAATGTCTTGAAACTTTTTTTTTTTTGTTTCAGCTTTCATATATATACTAATCGAAATTCCGCACTTCGCTCGCGGCAAGTAATTGATATTATTTAAATAATTGTTATGTTTCTTTTCAAAAAAAATGTTTTGCTTAAGCTATATTATTATTATTATTATTTAAAAAAAAATTATTTACAATTTTATGCTAAATCAATAACAAAAATACTTGCAGATTCAGATCAAACATTAAATTCATATTAGTTGAATAATAAAATTATCCAATGAAAACCAGGTTAGATGACAATGATACAACAAGATAGCTGATAATGAAGAAATGAACGTAATAAGTTTAATGAGAAATTCATTAGTCAACTAATAAAGATAGATTTCTTTATTTAACATATGGATATTAGATAATTATATTACATTAAACGAACTAATGTTTGTCTTCAATTTCAGTCCTTAAAATAATTATTATAATATAATGATGACCAATATTTCAACTTAATATTAAGATTAAAAAAAATTCCAATATTAAAATAAAAATAAATATTTCTTAATTAGAAAATTTAATAGAAGATTACATATAAAAACATGCAAGCCACGTTTAAAAATACTAATAAACTCTTACCTTTGTTTGGATAGAGGTTATTTGGAGGGTTTGGAAGTAAAGTAAGGTAAACTTAATTTTTAACCAGACTTGAATTATTGGTGATTGCTTAAATTTATGTGAAATCTAAAACAACTCAAATCTATTCCCTCGTTTAAGTGAAAAGCATCGATTGGATAGAATTATTTATTTTTATTTATTTATTTATTCAACATTTGGGAGACTTAATTTAATCACAGCAGAGATGGTTAATCCTATTGCTTTCACAGGTTTGTGCGGCTTGAAGGGACTTGAAGAATTAAACTTAGCCTCTAATATGTTTGGAGGCAATTTCCCTCTTTGTCTACACAATTTGACATCAGTTAGATACTTGGTTCTATCCAACAACAATTTCACAGGGCATGTTCCTTCATCTTGGATATCTTGTCTCAAATCCCTCAAGCAAATTGATCTTGGACGAAATCTTTTTGATGGATCATTCTCTTTCAACTTATTTGCTAACCATTCTCACCTTAAGGTGGTTGACTTCAGTGACATCAAAATTGAGGTTGAGACAGAATATCCTGGTTGGGTTCCATCGTTTCAGTTAAAGGTTCTTATCCTTCAAAATTGCTATCTCTCTCGTATTCCTGAGTTTCTCTATCATCAGTTCAGATTAGAAATGGTGGACTTATCTGACAATAAAATAAATGAAAGGTTTCCTGTTTGGTTGCTTGACAACAATACAGAACTAGCCTACCTGAGCTTAAAGAACAATAGTTTCATTGGTCCATTTCATCTACCATCATTCTCTAGTTTCAATATTTTAAATTTGGATGTCTCAGTCAATCTCTTCCAAGGACAGCTTCAAGAAGTTGGCGAAAGCCTGTTTCCTAACATTGAGATTCTCAATTTATCTAAAAATCATTTTCAAGGCGATTTTCTTTTCTCGCCCGGCGATAACTGTAAATTGAGAAGCTTGGATTTGTCTTTTAACAGCTTCTCAGGTGAAGCACCGGAGAAAATGATTTCGAGTTGCACTTCTTTGGAAATTATAAAGCTATCTCATAATAACTTCCATGGCGAAATATTCACTGCCCGATTTAACCTTACTTCCTTACAGTCTTTGCATTTGAATGACAATAGTTTTATGGGAACTCTATCAAGCATTTCAGTCACCCAGTTCTCTATGCTATCAGTATTAGATCTGAGTAACAATAGATTTCATGGTGAGATTCCACGCTGGATGAACAACATCATAAGTTGGGATCATGTAAACCTTTCTCATAATTCTTTCAGAGGTGAAGTATCATGTAAATTTTTTTCAGCTATTTATGTAGACCTCTCCTATAACAACTTTTCTGGATCATTGCCTTCTTGTTTCAAGATTCCTTCAGAATTTGAAAAAACAAGGTACATAAATTTGCAAGGTAACAGGTTGACTGGATCAATACCAGATGATTTTCTCCACCAATCAGGACGGTTGGTATTAAACTTGAAAGATAACAGCCTCTCAGGCAGCATTCCTAATAAATTCGGTACATTTCCAAAATTACGGGCTCTTCTATTGGGAGGAAATTATTTAAATGGTTGCATTCCGAATTGGCTGTGTGAACTAAATGAGCTCAACCTCTTAGATCTTTCAAGAAACTCTTTTTCTGGCTCCATACCCAACTGTTTATATAATCTCTCCTTCGGAAGGACGAAAGTTGATGGTGATCTGTTTGAAACACAATTAACGTTTACTCACTCATTACGTAACTTTCACTTTAGTGGTGTCCTGGGCTATGGTTGGTCTTACGAAGAGGTAGAAAACTATATGATAGTCGACCCAAAAATTGAGTTTGTTACAAAACGTATGCCTTACAATTATAAGGGTCATATTCTCAACCTCATGTCTGGATTAGATTTGTCGCAAAATAAACTAACAGGTGAGATTCCAGTTGAGCTAGGGAAGCTGTTTCAGATTCATTCCTTGAACTTATCCTATAATGAATTGATAGGATCGATTCCGGAAACATTCTCGAATCTTACAGCATTAGAGAGTTTAGACTTGTCTTATAATCATTTAAGTAGAGAAATTCCTTATGGCTTAGCTGCTCTAGACTCCCTAGGGGTATTCTCTGTGGCTCACAACAATTTATCAGGTAGAATTCCAGACGAACGACATTTTAATACTTTCGACAATAGAAGCTTTGAGGGAAATCCATTTCTCTGCGGATCTCAGGTGGAGAAAAAATGCAATCACGAGTCACTAAATTCATCACCAATGCCATATGCAGAACCAGAAGATGGAAAATGGTATGAGATTGACCATTTGGTCTTTTTCGTAAGTTTCTCAGTATCTTTTGCAATTTTCTTTGTGGGGGTCATCACTATTCTTCATGTCAATCCTTATTGGCAAGGAAGGCTTTTTCATCATACTGAGCAGTTTGTGTTGTCATATTATTACTTTGTGTATGATACTTTTTCCAAGTTGTTATTTGGTCGTCTATTCCATTAACAAGTAATGGGTATAACTTATTTTAGATATGTCATGGTTTAAGTTTACTTATGAATAAAAGACAGTGAGTTCGATTTGGATATATATTTATTGAGTTTATGACAAACATTTAAACCAAAACTTCTCCAGGAATGTTTGTTACACAAAGTCCGTAAGAAATTTGGATTTTCCATGTATTTGCAAATAAAAGCAGCTTCTCAATTTTACAAGTCATCTGAAAAATTCTCATTACCACATGAGAAGCCTAAATTTTTGGCTCCTATAAGCCTGAATTACATATTCTGTTGTAGTTTGTTAATACAAGAATGAAGCAGATTCAAATTTATTACTACAAATGCTATTATTGGTAAAAGCATTGAATTATTTGACCTCTTCTGTTTAGTGTTTTTCAATGTTAAATAGACTGAGAGGGATATTTGATGAGAGAGGGATGGAAAATATCTTTTAAACACATTTCATATTTTTTATTAATTTAATTTTTTAATTTTTAATTTATACAAATAAAATATAAATTCAAACATAACAAATAAATTGTCAAAATTTTTATTATAAAATATGCTTTAATTCTAAGCTCGAAACCTCCTCTTCTCGATCGCAGACTGCGATTTACCCCTCCCTTTTTCCGATCAGATTTCCGGCCACCAAACCGACGAAACTAGGTGGCGATCGACTTCCTGGACACTGGCGATCTCAGTTCCGGCCTCCCTTTCGCCGATTGGAGCTTGACTAGGACGAATAGATGCTCTCTCTCCTGTGGTGACGCTAGCCTCGTCCGACCCGCTTTTACGACTTCCGGCGAGTCCCAATCGGCAAGACTGCTATTGGTATGCTCCTCTTTTGCCGCTGACTATTTCCTTCTCACCAAACAGACCTCCAATAGCGGTGAATTCGTTCCCGGGCCTTGTACACACCGCCCGTCACACTATGGGAGCTGGCCATGCCCGAAGGCGCAAATCGAAGCTGTGAGGATTAGATAGCTTCCCTTCTTCGATTTTCCGGCGAGCCAACCTCTTTCCGGTAGTTTCTTTCACTTAGGTAAATCGAAAGCTAGTCATTTCTGCTTCTACTCAGTATTCTTTAGATTAGTTTAGCTTTAGGCTTAGAAATTGAAGGACTTTGAAATGTTAGGTTTTGAAGTTGTGAAATTTGAGGATTTGTCACAATATGGTATTTTCTTTAGAGTTTGATCACAAAATTGAACTCCTTATAAATCTTGCTTTGGTTTGATGTATGATGGTGAGATTTTGGGCCTGCCACCCCTCCGGCCACTGTGGACGTTGACGGTGGCCGGCGTCACTCTGCTGACCTAAATAGTCCCGAATAGGCAGAATGTTGGATTTGTCATGTGGATTCCGAATATGCAATTAGAATTGCAACCTGACCTCGATTAATAGTTAAATCAGAATGTTGTATTGCATTACTGACCTGTTACAAGGTAGCTAATAATCAGAAACTACATAGAATTGTTTAGCTACTTAATTCCAGATATGTGGAAACAGAGTTAGTAAACTAAGAATAGTTAATAAACTAAGAAGTATTGCAAATTTGGTACACAGGCTTCTAAGCTGAAAAATCGCAGAAATGGATGAAATAGTAGTTAGCGAGACCTTAGAAAGACTTAGTTAGTTAATGAGATAATTGTTAATTTAGTTTGACTAGAATCGATTACTGTTGTGAGTTAAAGTTGAGGAAGTTTTAGTTCTATATAAATATAACCTTGAACTTTAATACCTCCCAAGTATAAATTATAAACCTAAGAACAAGTAACTACTCTTCTTAATTAAAATGCAATTTAGTTATTAGTAAAAGAATGTACTAACATGTAGCTCAAATATGGATGAGTTGAGCTGTTCACTATAAGGGAAAAATAACTATTTGTGGTTTTTTTATGTTGATAATGTAATTATATAGCGTTTTGATAAACTAAGAATATGATGTTAGTTGGTATTGATTATGAATTGAGTAAATGTTTAGATGAATGAATAATGGTTATGGCGGATGAGATTAGTTGTTGTGAATTGCCCGATGGATGGGCTTTAAGAATATATTATTGAATTGTAGTTTTAAGCAGATGGTTTCATCCAATTTTTAGGGGAGGTTTTGCCGAAATTTTGACATAATCTAGATTAGTTTTACTTGTAAATAGGTTGTAAGATTTATTTAGGATAATCCTTTATTATTATTTAGGAGAATGTTTTATTTAATTTTTTCCTCTCCTTCCAATTTCATTTCATTAGAATCACTTTAGTTCCTCATGGCTCCAACAAGTTAGAATCCAAATTATGGCTTTCCTCATCCATCATTGTAAATAATAATAAACAGTACATACTATTTGCATTATACGTAAATCATTATTATATAACGCTTTGTCTATTTATTTATTTATTTTCCAAGTACCAATTATTATATTAGCATTTGTTGCTTTTATGTTTATTTGTATTTGCATATGAATGTCTATTTGTGCACTTGCATTATAGTATTTAATTGTTTGATGTACTTGCATTTAATTGTACTTCTTGATTACATGTGTTGTGATAATGATGTGCATTGTTTGTGTGGAATTAAGATGAAGTGGGTCACTGTAGGTTTCTGAGGGCGGTCTATGATACCATCGGCCATGTATAGGGAGATCGGCGCCCCCGTGTGCATTTGATTATATATATTATATAGAAAACCTCGGGGTGGCCTCCTGTTGGTAATGGAAAAGAAAAGAGGGAATAGATAAATATTGAGAGGGCTGGTCAAGTGAGGATTAGATCGGTCGGCCATTTATGGGGGGATCGGCTCCCTGGTGCATATGTTATGAGGGGATGCGCCATGTGTGAGGACGGCTTGTCCAGGGTTTTGGTGATCTACAGACCAATCTCCATTTGTTTGATTATGTGAAGATGATATTGTTTGTGGCTGCTGTTGATATGTCATGTGTGTGTTTAAATGAATGTTCACTTTTAGAATACCTAGGAGCATGTTGTGTGACTATATGAGCATGTATTATTTGGTATTATGTACTGAATTGAGATACTCACTTCCGCTTCACTTAATTTCTTTCAAGAATCTTGGTTACTGCCTCTATATTAGCCAGAAGCTCTGTATCCTTTCCTCTATAGAGCTAGGTAGAATAAAGTTTAGTTGAATTATAGGCTCTTCTTAACTGAATTTTCTTATTATTGTATATTTTGTGGAGATCCGCAAATTACATTAGGAAAGTAATACATGTAATAAGATATCCAAAAATATCTGATCTCGAGGAATAATTATTTGAAAATTGTGAATGAAACTTAGTGCTGAATATTGTCGGGCAAGTTCCATAGATACTTTTATGAATGCTGATGGATTGATCATAAAACAAGCCCGGGTTATTAATAATTGTCGAATGATGGTGATGATATATCGAATTGGGCCTTGGTTTTCAGGTATATATATTCATATAGAGTTTGTGTTGTGAATACCCTTATTGGACTTAATGGATATTACTGGTGTCAAAGGTTTATTACGGATTTCGGTGGCCTTAAGTTTACTTGGGCTTTAGTGTCAGTCTGGCCCATGGCAATGGATCGTGACAAATTCGGCCTGGGTTGCATAAGAAAACTGCCAATCTTAAAATCGAAGTGAACCGGTAAAATTCGGATGAAAACGGACTAAAAATCAGTGAACTGGACCGATTAAAAACCAATTCGATTCAAATTCTTGATTATTTTGAAACATGTGGGCCTTTTTAAAATTTAGGCTCTTAAAAATTGTGTGAGCTGATTTTTTGGTTTTTAAACCTCTTTATATCTAAATTTAAAGTCCTAATGTGTTAATTAAAAAATAATTAAATTGCCTAATTTTAAAGCCACATGTGAAAAATATAATATATTTTATGATAATTAATTAATTTTTTAAGTATTAAATTTAGTAATATTTTATTCTTTTTCTATAAAATCATTTATTAATTTTTTAATTCTTTTTGTAAAAGCCAAATTTGAGATTGTTTTTTATTTGATATGAAGTTTTTTTTAACCTATATTTTTAATTTTATTTAATAAATGCATTTTAAAATATTATATATAAAATTCAGTTGTACCGTATTGAACTCGATTGTATTCTTTAATTCAATGAACTCCTACCTTCACTGGTTCAATGGCCATTCTAGTTCTCAGAACACTAAATATAACAACAATGTCATATATATACATATAATTTTTTTTTTTTTTTTACCTTAAAATTCATGTGCAGCTAATGTTTATCACGACTTAAATCCATGTATGGACAAATATCCAGTTAGATTGTAGCCTAATTGCACCTGTTTCCACTATTTAAATTACTCATTGAACATCCATACATACAAAATTATGAATATGAACGTTTCTTTTGTCATATATAATATTAAGTATTCTACAATAATACAACTTAATCAATTCCATAAGCATTTTTTTTGGAAGGTAAAACGAAGAAATGCATTAAGAAACATGATAATAAGAATACAAGCATTCAGAAATTGAATCTCACATACATATTTTCATAAAAACATGTATATATTCAATAATACAAAATTATTTTGTTTAATTCAATAATAAGAATACTATAATACAAAAATCATAAAACCATGCAAAATTGAAAATAGTAGAAAAGTGAACAACCTAAATATATTCAATGACAATTATGCATGGCGGGATACTCCAAACAGTTTAATTCATGCCACAACAATAAAAATATGTGCATTAACGTTAACAAAATATTTTTTGCTTCAGGATTATATATATATATATATATATATATATATCACAATTCACGTCATAACCTTTTTATAATCATAAGCATCCATCATCAACATTTCATTCACAATATTTCATATCATGGGGCAATCATTATTTCATTATCATAGTTCATGTTAATGCTCAATCTTTACCCTTATGCTCGATGATAAAAATCCTTTAATTCTTAATTAATTTAACGTTGGTAATTTTCCCGGATTGGTAGGTTTATAATTTTTCTATATTTGGGCTTTTGATAGAGAATAAAATTGTTGGGTCTGAAAACTGTTAAAGGTTAATACTAGCTCATGATTAGAAGTTAGCTTAATTAATTAAGATTAGTTTCAGGTTTTGGTCAAAAAAAAAAAAAAAAAAAAAAATAGCCCATAGATATTGTTAGCTTGAAAATCATTAAAATTAAGTGAGATGAGGAAAACGTGAAGAATAATATGAAAACGTGTAGAATTAAGAGAGTGAAACATAATTGAATGCAAACACTAAGGTGTAAATTAAAAATCCAGTCGCATGATATATATATATATATATATATATATATATATATATAACGGATATCACGTTAAAAAAGGGGGAGGAAGAACAAAGAAAACAAAAACGTGAAAGGAGGATAAAGGAAAAGAGAGCAGAAACGTAGGAAAAGACAGCGAAAATCCAGCAAAAAGAGAAAAAAAGAAAAACCCTAGCAAAAAAGAAGAAGATAGAACATAAAGAAAAGGTACCAATAAAAGGTAAAAATAACTCTTTGAGTTGAGAGCATCAATCTATTTAATCCACTCTTGTTGTTTTTCTCTCTTTAGTTGCTTGATAGAGTTGTATTTTGATCATTTTATTTTTTTCATTTAATCTATTTGTTCTGTTGTAAATGATCATTTAAATATGATTTTTATTATATAAAAATGAATCTAAGTAGTGTATAATCAAATCAATTTAGTATTAATATTAATGAAGAATATAAGTTTCCGTAGGTTAATTGAATGATTGTCCCCGTATTTTTGTGTTGTTCATTTTGTTATATTATATTTTTCTTATTTATCTTCATTCTGATTTTTCAAATTGATTTTTTTTTTATTTTTAATAATTTATGTAATATATATATATATATATATATATATATATATATATATATATATATATATATTATAATTACAATAGTCATTTGAGTTTTGTTGGGCAGTGAAGGGTATAACACTGGCAGTGGCCGCTACCTGTTGATATCATAAAATGGATCATTTATTGTGTAGATCTGTTAATAGTGCTAAATCGGATGATTCTGATTCATCAGAAATTAAAAGGATAATTAACAGAAATGAATTAATTTTACAAGATTTTAGTAAAGCAATTGATGAATGGGAAATACCTAAAGTTGATAAAGAACAAATTTATAAAATTAGTAAATTTCCTTTATGGAACACGGATTATGTCATTAAAACCGAAGAAAGAGATTTTCAACTCAGTAAACCTTTTGAAAGAATAACTTTGCTTTCATCTAAAACTTTACAACAACATAAACATAAAAAATATAAATATATTCACATAGGATTAATTCAAGTTGGTATTAAACCTCTCACTCGAGAAGGATTAAACACTAGTATTTTAGCAGTAGTTAGAGATGCTCGATTTTTAAACTTTCAAGATTCTTTACTAGGATCAGTTGAAACTAGTCTTAGTGAAGGACCTATTTCATTTGAAGTATACCCTGACATGACTATATCATTAAATGATTTAAACATTTTAGATATTATAGTTTTGGAAATTAAAACGCATAATTATAAAATGAAGCAAGGATCAATTCCTATTGCTTTAATATATAAGATTCATTATAAAGCTATGCACTCAGCTTTTAGTACGAAATATAAATTACAACCTAAACTTGGAGAAACAAGATTTCTTCAAACAGATTTAACTAAAACCAACACTGTGATTCCTAAAACCATCCAATGGAAGGATATAACCTTACCAGAGGAATGGATTTTGGAAGGGATTGTTCCCCCTCCGGAACAAGAAAAGGTAAAACCAAATGTCAATTTACAAAAAATTAAACAATTTGAAGATGGTAAAGTAACATTAAAATTTAATAGAAGTCAAAGCTCTAGGTATACAGGATCTTCATCTTCTGTTGTTACAGATGATGATAAACCAAAATTACCTTCAGTAATTTATGCACAATATAAAGAACCTGAACCTAAACCAATTCTACAAACATTGGTAAAACCTAGGTATTCTACTTCAGATATACCTAATTCTAGTCAATCTTTTAAAATGAAAGGAGTTGATTATAGTAGTTCAGTCCCACAGGCAGTTTATAACCCTGTTGACAGTTACTTAAATCAACAATCAAATTTAGTAAACACTTCACCAGAATCACCAACAGCTTCAGCTATAACTGAAAATGTTAGTGAAATAAATAGAGAATTAAATGTTTTAACTAAAGAAGAAATTAATACAGATCTTCTAAAAGAAATTACTAAAACTAAAAATTTAATGAAATTTAATAAAATATTAAAAACTCATTCTTTTGATGAATTAAAAGAAGAATATTTACATCATCAACTTCAAACCCAGACTAAAATTAAGTTTTTAGATTGGTTCTCATTAATTAAACATAATTCAAATAAAAGTTTAAATCCTATAACAATTCGTGATAAAAGACCTGAATGGATAGTAAATGATAGGACAATTCAAAGTGATTTTCCTCCTAAAACAATTAGTAAATTAAAATATCAAGATAATGAAATAGTATGTGCACCATATAAAATAGCTAGAGAAAATGATACTGATAAAAAATTAATTGAACAAAATAATTTTAGTAATGCGAGTTTAATTTGTTTAAATACACAATTAAAAAAGATTGAACATTTACTCCAAGATAAACCATTAGTAAATGAACAAATAAAGGGAAAAGATATAGTAAAATCTCATATGTTTAAACCTTATCAAATTTCTAAATCTAGTCAAAAAGAATTAAATTCTAAATTTTTAGGAACATTAAAAGATCAACTTAGTCAACTTGAGTTAATTTCAGAGTCTACTCAACACGTAGCTCAGAATACACCTCAAGCTTCTAGGAATATAAATGTTATAGAAGAAACTTCTAACTCTGACGTCAGTGAACCTGACTCAGATGATGCTAAACAATTTATAAACAATATAACTCATAGAGAGATAGTCTCTAGGGCTCCAGATTTAGGAATAATTGATAAACCTCCATATATATCCCAATTTCATTATAATGCTAACACATTATATGAATGGAATATCGATGGATTATCTGAATATAAAATTTTAAGTATTTTGCAACAAATGACAATGGCTGCAAATGCTTATAAAACTCAGTCACCTATATCTGATAAAGCAGTCGCTGAAATCCTTATTGCGGGATTTACAGGACAACTAAAAGGATGGTGGGATTATCATCTCACTAAACAACAACATTTAGAAATTTTAAATTCTGTCCAAATTAATGATGAGGATGAACCTATATATGATGAACATGGTGAGCCTATTCAGGATGCTGTTGCAACCTTAATACTCACTATTTCATTACACTTTATAGGAGATCCATCCCACATAAAAGATAAAAATGAAGAACTCTTAAGCAATTTAAAATGTAGACAATTAAGTGATTTTCAATTTTATAAAACCACTTTCCTTACACGTTTAATGTTAAGGGAAGATTCCAATCAACCTTTTTGGAAAGAAAAATTCTTAGCTGGATTACCCTACTTTCTGGGGGAAAGAGTTAGGAATTATATAAAACAACAATATGGTAATCCAATTCAGTATAATAAATTAACCTATGGTCAATTAATTAATATAATTCAAAAAGAAGGATTACAAATTTGTCAAGACTTAAAACTTCAAAGAACTCTAAAATATGAGATGAAAAAGACTAAACAAGAACTAGGAAGTTTTTGTAAACAATTTGATTATGGTATAACCTCTACACAACAATGTAGTGGTCAATGTTCTAAACCATCAACCTCGAAAAAACATTATAAAAAACATTATAAGTCTAAACCAAGTAAAGATAAATATTATCAAAAAGAAAAGCCTAAACATTATAAAAAATCTAAAGGTAAAAAACCATATAAATCTTCCACTAAAACTTCATATAAAGATTTACCTTGCTTTAAATGTGGTAAAAAAGGATACACATCTAAATTTTGTAAATTCAACAAAAAATTAAATGAATTACATTTAGATGAAGAAATTGTAAACAAAATCTACGAATTGTATCTTAATTCTGATACATCAGAATCTGAGATACAAGAAAGTGATTATCAAATTGATGAACTTGGTTCGACAACCAGTTCTTCAGATAAATCAATAAATATGCTAACTAAAGATCAAAGTACACTATTAGAAGTAGTAAATGGTATAACTGATAATGATATTAAAGCTCAACTTCTTAAAAAACTCATTAAAAGTTTTGATGAAGAAAAAGAAGTAAAAGATATAACTCCTAAAATTCAAACTAATACGTATGATTTAACCACTATATTAAATCGCAATAAAAAGGTAGAAACAGATATTTCACTTAAAGATTTACATAAAGAAATTAAAATCTTAAAAAATGAAGTAAAAAAAGAATTAAGAAATCAAGCACAATTAAATGCTACAAAAATAAAGCTTTTAGAAACTCAATTAATATCTAGTTCTTCTTCTGAAGAACCAGATAATGAAATAAAAGATGAAATAAATGAATTAAATGAAGAAGAAGAAATAAACCCAAATTTCCTCTTTCTTCTACAAGAAATAACTTCAAGAAAATATTTGGTAAAAATAACTCTTAAAATATCTAATGATTTTATAATAGATGGTATAGCCTTGTTTGACACAGGTGCAGACTTAAATTGTATAAAATCTGACATAGTACCTCGAAGGTATTGGTCAGAAACTCATGAAAAATTAACTACAGCAAATAAATCTAAATTAGAAATTGTAGGTAAAATTGATGCAGATATTGTAAATAATGAGTTAGAAATTAAAACAATATTTCTACTTTCACCACAAATAAATTATATGGTCATATTAGGCACACCCTTTATAAACTTAATAACACCATATTCAGTAAAAGAAGATTACATTAAATTTAAAATAAATAATAGTAAGGCTAGGTTAGAATTTACTGAAAAACCTAGAAGGAAGAATTTAAATTTATTAAAAGCTCATTCTATTAAAACCTTAGAAATTAATTCTTTAATAAAATCTAAGGAAGAAGACATAAAAGACTTAAGAAATAATGCCTATTTAAGAAGAATTAAAGAACAACTAAACACTGAAGAAATTCAGGATAGAATTAAAAAGTTAAAAGAAGTTATGGAAAACAGGCTATGTGCTGATCACCCAAATGCATTTTGGGCCCGTAAACAGCATATAGTAGATTTACCATATGAAAAGGACTTTGATGAAAAGTCCATTACAACTAAAGCTCGGCCCATTCAAATGAGCCCTGAACTTATAGAATATTGTAAAAAGGAAATTAAAGATTTAGAGAATAAAAAATTAATTAGTAAATCAAGAAGTCCTTGGTCTTGCGTAGCTTTTTATGTCAATAAAAATGCTGAAATAGAACGAGGAGTACCTAGATTAGTAATTAATTATAAACCCTTAAACACAGCTTTAAAATGGATAAGATATCCGATTCCTAATAAAAAAGATCTTTTAAAGAAACTTTATAATGCAAATATTTTTAGTAAATTTGA
Source organism: Jatropha curcas (assembly GCF_041381405.1). Lineage (NCBI taxonomy): Eukaryota > Viridiplantae > Streptophyta > Magnoliopsida > Malpighiales > Euphorbiaceae > Jatropha > Jatropha curcas. The sequence goes on from NC_143151.1 coordinate 21,207,371, forward strand.
TATGAAATCTGGTTATTGGCAGATCCAGATTCATCCTAACGATAGATATAAAACGGCATTCACAGTTCCTTTTGGCCAGTATGAATGGAATGTGATGCCCTTTGGACTAAAAAATGCGCCATCAGAATTTCAGAGAATTATGAATGATATATTCAATCCTCATTCTCAATTCTGTATAGTGTATATTGATGATGTTCTAATCTTTAGTCAAACATTAGAAGATCATTTTAAACATTTAAAAACATTCTGTATGGTAATAGAGAAAAATGGGTTAGCCCATAGTAAAACTAAAATGGACTTATTTAAAACTAAAGTTAGATTTTTGGGTCATTATATTGAATAGGGTATAATCCAGCCCATAGAAAGAACTATGGTCTTTGGGTCCAAATTCCCTGATGAATTAACTAATAAAACTCAACTCCAACGTTTTCTTGGATGTTTAAATTATGTAATAGATTTTTACCCAAACCTAAACTGCATCATAAAGCCCTTACATGATAGGTTAAAGAAAAATGCTGGCCCATGGACAGCCCAGCATACACAGTTAGTAAAAAAGATTAAAGCCTTAGTAAAAGAAATTCCATATCTCTATATCCCTAATCCAACAGCATTTAAAATAGTTGAAACTGATGCCTCTAATGTTGGATACGGTGGTATCTTAAAACAAGTAATTAATGGTAAAGAACGTATAATTCAGTATACATCTGGTCATTGGAACCAAACTCAATTAAATTACTCTACTATTAAAAAAGAAATTTTAAGTATTGTTATTTGTATAAATAAATTTCAATCTGATTTATTAAATCAAAAGTTTTTGCTTCGTATTGATTGTAAATCTGCAAAAGATGTTTTGCAAAAAGATGTTAAAAATCTTGCCTCTAAACAAATTTTTGCTCGATGGCAAGCTATATTAAGTATTTTTGAGTTTGACATAGAGTATATTAAAGGTAATTCTAATAATATTCCGGATTTTCTGACCCGAGAATTCTTACAGAACGATGGGAAGAAAGAAGGATAAAGGGAAGAACCCTATACAAGATTCGCCTAGTAAACAAGACTCAGACTCACCCACTAAAGCTCTTTCTGAGCATTCTGAAGACCTAAGTAAAACCCTTAGTAAACAAACTCCCTCTAAAGACCTTAAAAAATGGATCGAGGAATTAACTCAATCTCCAGAAGTAGTAAAGGCTTTGCAGATGATGGCCTCTTCTTCCACAGAAGAGTCAGGTATGGCTTCTAAACCTAAAGCGATCGTACCCGCTCATGGTACGGCTACTCTGTCTCAAACGGTAGACAGTAAAGAGCTATCAAATCCGTTAATGGCTGTGGATTTGCCACAAAAAAAAAAAATGGTAATACTAGTACTATACATAAATGGTTTCTTAAAAATCTTTATGATTTTGAAATTGAAGTTGAGGATGGATATAACAATATCAATCCTTGGCAAATTATAAAACAGTTATATCCTGAGGATTGGTATTTTGTTCCTACTGATCTTTCAAAACCTCAGGAATATTACCATAATATTTTAGTTGATACTGATTCAGTAAAAATTAAACATACTTTTGATACTAAAAATAAAAATGTAATTTCGTATTCTTCTTTTCAAGTAAAACGGGTTATTCATCCAAAGGATTGGCCCGCTTCTTCACTTTATACCCCAGTAAGATTTAAAAATTTATATAAAACATATGGAGTTTATAGTACTACTTATAATTATTTTGATTATAAAGATGCTTGGGATAAAGTATTTTCTATTCAAAACCCAACTACTACCCATTCGTGGTTGGTATATTTTGATCAAAATATAAGTGCTCATTTAAAAATACCCAATTGGTTTAAACGTTGGTGGCAGGTTAAAGGTATTTCCGAGGAAATCATTCCTCAAGATATCCTTTCTCTCTACCGATATTTTAAAACCCATTATAAACCTAAACCTGAAGAAGTTCATATCCCCTCTCTTATGTATTATTGTATGACCTTCTTCACTCCATGGGTATATCAATGGTATTTCGACTACCAGTATATCCCAGGAACCCAGATTCCTATGCTTGTAAAACGCCATAAAATCAAATGGTGGGGATCCTTTAAAAACTCCACTACTGAATTAAAAATCCGTCAGTGGATTTTAAAGAAATTGTCCAGCCCATCTAAACCAGCTTTAACATATGCCAACACATTAGCCCTTCCGGATAACCCTCAATTTGGGATCCAAAAGGCCCAATGTCAGGCCCGTTTAGCTGCTGCTAAAACACCCGAAGAATATAAACTGATTTGTCAAGAGATGTTTAACCAACTCTCAACCAGTTCAAATCAGCCCATAAACCCATCTTCCAGTAAAGCCCACAGTGCATCTTCTAGTAAATCATCCAAGACCACGCGTCATAAAAGTAAAGGTAAAAGTAAAATTGTTTTATCATCATCTTCAACATCATCATCAGTTGAAGAAAGTAAAAGTAGTAATGATGATATTCCTTCCCCCGTAAAAATCAAAAGTAAAGCAGGACAAAAAGCTAAAGCAAAAGAAAAAATAAAGAAAGAAAAAAGAGATAAAGAAAAAAGAAAAGAAAAGGAAAAAATAAAAGAAAAAGAAAAGATAAAAAAGAAATGGGGAGACATATCAACCTCCTCTTCTTATTCTGAATCGTTGTAAAATAGGCAGAAGGAACCTTATTCCTTCAACTTCTTCCATTTTTCAATAAAATCAAGTGGCAGACCAAAGACTATTCATCTACAGTAAAGGCCAACTACTATGCATCTACAGTAAAGGCCAACCACTATGCATCTACAGTAAAGGCCAAGCTACTATTTCAACAGTAGCAGCCAGGTACTATTTGCAACAGTAAAGGTCAAGGCACAGTGGCAGACAACCCACTGTTCACCAACAGTAAAGATTCGATGGCAGACAGGGTACTGTTCATCCACAGTAAAAGTCAACAGTAAGGTGGCAGACAAGGTACTGTTCATCAACAGTAAAAGGCAAATAGTAAAGATTCTTTTGTTTTCTATTTAAAGGGAGCCTCTCCCCTTTGTGAAGGCATAAGCTCAGATTAGATAAAACCTTAGAACCTCTCCTCCTCCTTCATTCCACGTTGATTGTAAGGATTCAAGGTTAGAGATTCTTTGTAAGTATAAACTAGTTTGAGTTTATCATTTAAAATTGTATTTTATATTTAAATTGTATTTAAATTTTGTAATTAAATAAAGTTTTATATTTTATAAATTGCTACGATCTAAAGCCCGTGTTGACGGCACCTTTCTTCTTCTCCCTCTACACTCTGACTTAGTTCTGGGGATCCCAGGCTAAGGTTGCAGGAACCCTCAACCTTAATCAAAGATAAAATCAATTAAAATTGGTTGAGTTAATTGATAAATATTAAATTGAAATTAACTTGTGTTGTGATTGTTACTTATAAGTATGCTCTGTGGATGCGGCTAGTCTGATCTTCCACATCAAAAAAATTGCTTTGTTGATTGCTTGATTTATATTACAAGTATTGATATATAGGCTGGAAACCCAGAAGTGCGGGCTACTGGTCCAAAGGACTATTGATTAGTCATCTTCTTGGTATAACAAAGCCACGTATCATACTTAAAATGCAATATATACATATTATTATAAATGCATTAAATCAAACTGTTGTAATTATAATATATGATTTAGATTTAAATAGATCTTTTACCTATTTCATCCCATTCTCTACATTTCTCAGTTAGTGTTTAGATTCGTAAACGGTCCTTGTAGTTTGTTGGTATATATATATAATCCTGAAGTAAAAAATATTTTAAAAAACACGCTTTATTTTTGAACATTCTAATTTTCCTACTTTTAGAAATTTGGAATTTTTCTTTTTTTGCTCTTCACTTTTCTATATTTTAATTGGATATATATCTTTTTAAATATTGTTTTATCTTAATAGATAAATACAACTTTGAATTTTTTGAATATTTTCCTATCTACAAAATAAATACTAATATCTATTTATATATATTTATTTATACTGGGTTTTCAACTCTCTCATTCCTATCTCTATTTTGCTTTCAAGTTGGATTGATTAATGGCCGCCTCCCCTCTCATTCCTCTCTCTATTTTGCTTTTAAGTTGGATTGCTTTATGGCTGCCTCCTTCCTACATCACATTCACAGGAACCACCCACTCAGTGGGTTGAAATTAAATTTTGGCAATTGGATTCATCATTTTGTTGATGTACAACTTATTTGCTGTATGTATGCATATATGTTACATTCTCTTAGATTTTGAATTAGAGGAATATATGGAAAAAGAAAAAAATTAATTACCAAATTGTTCGAGTAATTTGCTTGACATCCAATTATTTTCTATTATATGAATAGTTATCTAGACCACGAAAATAAACATACTTTTTTTTTTCAATTTTCTGCATTTGTTAATTTATTTTTTTATAAATTAAATTGTTCTTTTCAAGATGTAGGGGTACAGGGTTGAGTGTAGAGATATTGCCTGTTGATCTCCCATTGCAAGGGTGACATTGACTCAAGATCCACTTAAGGTATTTCTAAATTAATCAAAATCATTGCCTAATAAAATTTTCTTTTATTTTAATTCGTAGGTTTAATTTATTTGTTTGGAGAAGATGTTTGAATATGAACAAAGAATGAGTTATACTGAGTTCACTTATCGGCTTTTACAAGATTATGACTTTTTTAACCTTATTGAAAAAAGATTAATGAGTTTTTATCAGTACCTTTTCTTCTCTGTATGTTGTTAGGTTTTTTTTAAGATAATGTGCTTATGTGCCAAAAAAGCATAGGCTTGCTGAAGAAGTATTTAAATTAAATAATTAGACAAATTAGAAGATTTCTAAATATTAACAGAATTTTAAATTTGAGATTTCTAGATAGAAATTTCAATTATTTTGCTGTCATAAGAGATAAATATCCTAAATTTGATTATTATAGGCTTCTCTTTAGTGATTTGTGATTACTGATTATTTAATATTTCATATTCAGATACTGTGGATTTGGATTTTATTTTTATATAATTTATTCATAAATTGATAAATACAATTAAAAAAAAAAACTAATGAGGATAAGATCCATTTAAAAAAAAAAAAAAACTAAATAGCACAAGAGATAGTCGCCTACAAATCCTCTGTTATTAATAAGAAAATTCTGAGAAAGAAAAACTCTCTTATGCAGAAATATCGTGCTTATTTTTATCAGATTACAGAAGGAAAATTACTTGAGAACTTCTATTGGTGGGATAAAGCATTCAGATTCAGCTTGGAAAGTTTCTACTGGTAGTTTTAGCACCCAGAACTCAATCAACATGCAACAGAGCTATGCTTATGCTACTTCAAATCACAGCTATGGATTTCCTGGACAACTATGCTTCAAATATAGTATCATAGCTTTTCAAACACCTGCAAGTGGCTTTCAACGTTCTCTCTTTTGTCAGGTTATACCATTGAAAGCCACATAAATGAATGATAACAAAAAAATTTTATTTATAAGCCTTAGAAAAATGTTTAAATCTTTTTCAAATTTGTTTAAATATAAAAATATGTTGATATATAATTATTTAATATAAATTAATGACATTACAATTTCTATTATAACACGATAATTTAATAATGCAATCCGCGGAAACCTAAATTATAAATAGCACCTCGCACAAAGCGCGGGCCTTCTCTAAGTTTTATTTGATTTTGAATGTTTTTAAGTTGAGTTATGATAAGTGTAATTTATTTAGTGTTAATTCTTTACTTGTATCATAATTTAAATTATTATTGTTTTTGTCTTATTTTTGTAATTATAATTAATAATCTGAGATTTTATTATTTATTTGGCTATTAAATATATTTATTAGATGAATGATTAAGGGTGTATGGTATATTTATTAGATAAATGGTTGAGATTATTTGATTAAATTGTTTATTTATTTACTCATTATTTGTAGGAATGTAATTAAATAGTTGTAAGATATTTTTAAAGGAGATGTAATTAATTAGTTGCTGGTTATTTTTAAAGGAGTTGTAATTATTAGTTGTAGATTTGTTAATTATTTGGGGATGTAATTCTTCTCTCTCCTTTCTTCGTATATTTAATTAGTTGTGGTGGATATTTAATTTATTTACATTTGCGATTATGCTCTATTAATGTGAAAAATGATCTTTTGATTTCAAAATTAAAATACTCGTCTCACTTCCATCCCTATTCATAGCTCTTTCATAGTTCATTTCACAGCTCAATCATAGCTCATTCTTATCTCATTTTACAATTCAACCATAGTACATTTATAGCATTTACCCAACATTCATGCAATTTGCTTTGCGCCTTGACTTCTGTAATATACATTTAAGCATTGTTCTGTGACATTGAAAATCTAAAAAAACCTCTCCAGTAAAATTCTTCATAACTCACGAAGAATCACTAAAATTCCATATGGTACCTAACATATAAGGCTAGTTGTCCATTAAAGGTCAAGTCCAAAACAAATCATTCTTATTGCCACTGCACCGACCTTGCAGCAAACAACTTGCAAAACTACCAATTATATCCAATAATTCATGCACATTAGGACCTTAAATTATTTTTATCGTAAAATGGATATTCTAAAGCATAATATATCTAGAAACTAGATTCAAATATAAGTCCTAGTTTGGTCATTAATTTAAATAATCTCATGAATCACTATCATTAATCATGTGATAAATCTATAGGGCAAGGGTTTTCAATCATTAAGGAACATTTTATTGACATAATTAGTAGCTTAAAAGTATCAATTAATCATTCATTTAGTTTGATGCATAAAATCCATAATAGAGCTACAATGAAGGATCTCAATGCCAATAGTAGTAAAAATCCGCCACATCATTTAACAGGCTTCATGGCTACTTTCATATCAGAAGTTGAATATCAGTTGTTGAATCTCTAATATCTATCCAACTTCTTGTTGGATCATTAATCCATGGTAGAATAAGGAAGTGAGATACTGATTATAAGATTATTATAAGAAAATCTTTCTACCAAATTGTTAAATCTTGTTGAGGACGCGTGATTGTTTGCTAAAGACAAAAAAATCAAATCGGAAGGGTTTGGTTGATTTTTTTATTTAAAGCGGTTTTTTCTTATTAAACATGTTTTATTAATCCTCAGAAATGGCGATCCTTTTGAAAAAGGGATTGAAAATATCTCTTACATTGGTAAGATTTTAGTTTTAGGAGTTGCCACCCTCTTTAGGAAAGATTCTCAAATTAGTCCATTCTTTGGAATCAACTAACTTGGTTTTAAACCAAAGATTGGGTTCGGGAGTTAGGTAAGATATTGGGAAGATGTTAGGCACCTATATCGCCCGATTAAACCGGCCTCCTCATTGTCCATTAATTCACAATGATTTAATAATACAATTAACTAAAATTGAGGTGTAAAATACTTTTTAATGCAATTTTTGGCAACCATGTCAATCAAGCACACAATCTCATCCATACAACATCAAATAAACCATCCAAAGAAAGTGGGGGACAAAAATTAATGTAAAGAACATTAATTTAAAGGCAATAATTAAAGATTAGAGGAAGATTAGAGTTTAAGGTCTTGATGTTCATCATGAATGATGAACAAATAAACCCAACACTACTCAAAATCTTGTTTATTGATGTTCATTGAATCCATTTGTAGACAAAAACACATCCCAGGCCAATTGAGGTTGGAGCTTTGCCACTGGATATCCGAATCGGGATAGTTTTATTGATTATTAACATTCTGGACTACTTAAATGAAGTGTCTGGTGCCACAGGTAAACTGGCGTGTGCGACATGTAATGGCACCAAGCCCTTCCCTGATTAGGAAGCCACAGAGAATAAACAGAGCATAAAGAGGCAAGTTTGTGGGGAAGTGGTGCGAGCCACTTGCTTGTGGCGCACACCACACGTAGTTGCTTGCGCTACTATGGCTATCAGCATGCTACTTCAGCACAAAAAGACTCTTTTGGTTGATCCTGGGTTTCCCTCACAACCACGCTAAAAAATGGTGATTTAAAACTAAAAGAAAATGAAAAAGAGATGGAGAAACGAATTAAATGCCCTCAAAAGCTACCTTTTTGAAGATTTTCCCAAAGTTTATATAAGAATGGATGTATACTGAATGATACGTTCTTTACCATTAATTACTTGTTTTAAGATACCACCATATCCAACATTCGAAGCATCAGTTTCAACTATTTTAAATGCTGTTGGATTCGGGATATAGAGATATGGAATCTCTTTTACTAAGGCTTTTATCCTTTTTACTAACTGGGTATGCTGGGCTGTCCATGGGCCAGTATTTTTCTTAAGCCTGTCATGCAAGGGTTTTATCATGCAATTTAGGTTTGGATAAAAATCTATTACATAATTTAAACATCCAAGAAAACGTTGGAGTTGGGTTTTATTAGTTAATTCATCAGGGAATTTGGACCCAAAGACCATAGCTCTATCTATGGGCTGGATAATACCCTGTTCTATATAGTGACCCAAAAACCTAACCTTCGTTTTAAACAAGTCCATTTTAGTTTTACTAAGGGCTAACCCATTTTTCTCGATTACCATACAAAATGTTTTTAAATGTTTAAAATGACCTTCTAATGTTTGACTAAAAATTAGAACATCATCAATATACACTGTACAGAATTGAGAATAAGGATTGAATATATCATTCATTATTCTTTGAAATTCTGATGGTGCATTTTTAAGTCCAAAGGGCATTACATTCCATTCATATTGTCCAAACGGAACTGTGAATGCCGTTTTATACCTCTCTTTAGGATGAATCTGGATCTGCCAATAACCAGATTTCATGTCAAATTTACTAAAGATATTTGCATTATATAGTTTCTTTAAAAGATCTTTTTTATTAGGAATGGGATATCTTATCCATTTTAAAGCTGTGTTTAAAGGTTTATAATTTATTACTAATCTAGGTACTCCTCGTTCTATCTCAGCATTTTTATTGACATAAAAAGCTGCACAAGACCAAGGACTTCTTGACTTACTAATTAACTTTTTATTCTCTAAATCTTTAATTTCTTTTTTACAATGCTCTATAAGTTCTGGGCTCATTTGAATGGGCCTGGCTTTAGTTGTGATAGACTTTTCATCAAAGTCCTTTTCATATGGTAAATCTACTATATGCTGTTTACGGGCCCAAAATGCATTTGGGTGATCCGCACATAGTCTATTTTCCATAAATTCTTTTAAATTCTTGATTTTATTCTGAATTTCTTCAGTGTTTAATCGTTCATTAATTCTTTTTAAATGTGCATTATTTCTTAAGTCTTTTAAATCTTCTTCCTTAGATTTTATCAAAGAATTTATTTCTAAGGTTTTAATGGAATGAGCTTTTAATAAATTTAAATTCTTTTTTCTAGGTTTTTCAGTGAATTCTAACCTAGCCTTACTACCTTTTATTTTAAATTTAATACAATCTTCTTTTACTGAATATGGTGTTATTAGATTTATGAATGGCGTTCCTAATATTACCATGTAATTTATTTGAGGTGAAAGTAAAAATATTGTTTTAATTTCTAAGTCATTATTTACAATTTCTGCATCAATTTTACCTACAATCTCTAATTTAGATTTATTAGCTGTAGTTAGTTTTTCATTAGTTTCTGACCAATACCTTCTAGGTACTATGTCAGATTTTATACAATTTAAATCTGCTCCTGTATCAAATAGGGCTATACCATTGACAACAAAATCATTTGATATTTGTAAAGTTATTTTTACTAAATATTTTCGCGAAGTTATTTCTTGTAGAAGAAAAAGGAAATTTGGGTTTATTTCTTCTTCTTCATTTAACTCGTTTATTTCATCTTTTATTTCATCATCTGGTTCTTCCGAAGAGGAACTGGATATTAATTGAGTCTCTAAACGTTTTATTTTTGCTGCATTTATCTGTGCTTGATTTTTTAATTCTTTTACTTCATTTTTTAATATTTTAATTTCTCTATGTAAATCTTTAGATGAAATATCTGTTTCTATCCTTTGATTTCTATTTAAGATTGTAGTTAAATCATAAGTATTAGTTTGAATTTTAGGAGTTATATTTTTTACTTCTTTATCTTCATCAAAACTTTTAATTAGTTTTTTAAGAAGTTGAGATTTAATATCATTATCAGTTATACCATTTACTACTTCTAAAAGTGTACTTTGATCTTTAGTTAACATATTTATTGATTTATCTGAGGAACTGGTTGTTGAACCAAGTTCATCAATTTGATAATCACTTTCTTGTACCTCAGATTCTGATGTATCAGAATTAAGATACAATTCATAGATTTTATTTACAATTTCTTCATCTAAATGTAATTCGTTTAATTTTTTATTAAACTTACAAAATTTAGATGTGTGTCCTTTTTTACCACATTTGAAACAAGTTAAATCCTTATATGAAGTTTTAGTAGAAGTTTTATATGGTTTTTTACCTTTAGATTTTTTATAATGTTTAGGCTTTTCTTTTTGATAATATTTATCTTTACTTGGTTTAGACTTATAATGTTTTTTATAATGTTTTTTAGAAGTTGATGGTTTAGAACATTGACCACTACACTGCTGTGTAGAGGTTATACCATAATCAAATTGTTTACAAAAACTTCCTAATTCTTGTTTAGTCTTTTTTTAATTCATATTTTAAAGTTCTTTGAAGTTTTAAGTTTTGACAAATTTGTAATCCTTCTTTTTGGATTATACTAATTAATTGACCATAAGTTAATTTATTATAGGGAATTGGATTACCATGTTGTTGTTTTATATAATTCCTAACTCTTTCCCCCAAAAAATAGGGTAGTCCGGCTAAGAATTTTTCTTTCCAAAAAGCTTGGTTTGAATCTTCCCTTAACATTAATCTTGTAAGGAAAGTGGTTTTATAAGATTGAAAATCACTTAATTGTTTACATTTTAAATTACTTAAGAGTTCCGCATTTTTATCTTTTATATGGGATGGATCTCCTATAAAATGTAATGAAATAGTGAGTATTAAGGTTGCAACAGCATCCTGAATAGGCTCACCATGTTCATCATATATAGGTTCATCCGCATCATTTATTTGAACAGAATTTAAAATTTCTAATTGTTCCTTTTCAGTTAAGTGGTAATCCCACCAACCCTTTAATTGTCCTGTAAATCCTGCAATAAGGATTTCAGCGACAGCTCTATCCGATATGGGTGACTGAGTTTTATAAGCATTAGCAGCCATTGTCATTTGTTGCAAAATACTTAAGATTTTATATTCAGACAATCCATCTATATTCCATTCATATAATGTGTTAGCATTATAATGGAATTGGGATATATATGGAGGTTTATCAATTATGCCTAAATCTGGAGCCTTAGAGACTAACTCTCTATGGGTTATATTATTTAAAAATTGTTTAGTATCATCTGAGTCAGGTTCACTGATTTCAGAGTTTGAAGTTTCTTCTAAAAGGTTGATATTTCTAGAGGCTTGAGGTGTATTTTGAGCTACTTGTGGAGTAGATTCGGAACTTAACTCAAGTTGACTAAGTTGATCTTTAAGAGTTCCCAAAAATTTAGAATTTAATTCCTTTTGACTAGATTTAGAAATTTGATAAGGTTTAAACATATGAGATTTTACAATTTCTTTACCCTTGATTTGCTCATTTATTAATGGTTTATCTTGAAGTAAATGTTCTATCTTTTTTAATTGTGTATTTAAACAAATTAAACTGGCATTACTAAAATTATTTTGTTCAATTATCTTTTTATTTAGATCATTTTCTTGAGCAATTTTATATGGTGCACATACTATTTCATTATCTTGATATTTTAATTTACTAATTGTTTTAGGAGGAAAATCACTTTGAATTGTCCTATCATTTACTATCCATTCAGGTCTTTTATCACGAATTGTTATGGGATTTAGACTTTTATTATAACCATTTTTAATTAATGAAAACCAATCTAAAAACTTAATTTTAGTCTGGGTTTGAAGTTGGTGATTTAAATATTCTTCTTTTAATTCATTAAAAGAGTAAGTTTTTAATATTTTATTAATCTTCGTTAGATTTTTAGTTTTAGTGATTTCTCTTATTAGATCTTTATTAATTTCTTCTTTAGTTAAAACATTTAATTCTCTATTTATTTCACTAACATTTTCAGTGATAGCCGAAGCTGTTGGTGATTCTGGTGAAGTATTTACTAAATTGGATTGTTGGTTTAAGTAATTGTCAACAGGGTTATAAACTGCCTGTGGTACTGAATTACTATAATCAACTCCTTTCATTTTAAACGATTGACTAGAAGTAGGTATATCTGATGTAGAATACCTAGGTTTTACTAATGTTTGTAAAATTGGTTTAGGTTCGGGTTCTTTATATTGTGCATAAATTACTGAAGGTAATTTTGGTTTATCATCATCTGTAATAACAGAAGATGAAGATCCTGTAAACCTAGAGCTTTGACTTCTATTAAATTTTAGTGTGACTTTACCATCTTCAAATTGTTCAATTTTTTGTAAATTGACATTTGGTTTTACTTTTTCTTGTTCTGGAGGGGGAACAATTCCTTCCAAAATCCATTCCTCTGGCAGGGTTATATCCTTCCATTGGATGGTTTTAGGTATTATTGTGTTGGTTTTAGTTAAATCTGTTTGAAGAAATCTTGTTTCTCCAAGTTTAGGTTGTAATTTATATTTTGTACTAAAAGCTGAATTCATTGCTTTATAATGAATTTTATAGATTAAAGCTATAGGAATTGATCCTTGCTTCATTTTATAATTATGAGTTTTGATTTCCAAAACTATACTCTCTAAAATATTTAAGTCATTTAAAGAAACAGTCATATCGGGATAGACCTCAAAAGAGATCGGTCCTTCACTTAAGCTAGTTTCAACAGATCCTAATAAAGAATCTTGAAAATTTAAAAATCTAGCATCCCTAACCACTGCAAGAATACTAGTGTTTAACCCTTCTCTGGTTAAAGGTTTTATGCCTACTTGAATTAATCCTATATGAATATATTTATATTTTTTATGTTTATGTTGTTGCAAAGTTTTAGGGGAAAGCAAAGTTATTCTTTCAAAAGGTTTACTTAGTTGAAAATCTCGTTCTTCTGTTTTAATAACATAGTCCGTATTCCATAAAGGAAATTTACTAACTTTATAAATTTGTTCTTTATCTACTTTAGGTATTTCCCATTCATCAATGGCTTTACTGAAATCTTGTAAAATTAATTCATTTCTATTTATTACCCTTTTAATTTCTGATGAATCAGAATCATCCGATTTAACACTATTAACAGATCTACATAATAAAGGATCCATTTTATGATATCAACAGGTAGCGGCCACTGTCAGTATTACACCCTTCACTGCCCAACAAAATTCAACAACGGGACTTACAACGGGTCCAGATCGACATACCCAATACCATCTATGATATCTAGAAAATGAAGACTTTATGATATAGGTGTGAACAGTGTATAGATCGTTTGGCTCTGATACCAACAAAAGAAAAGACTTAAGACTAAAGACTTTGAAAATAAAGACTTATGCTTTTTAATTTTTATCGTATATAGACTTTAAGGATAAAGACTTTAAGACTTGATTTTAAACAAAGAATAAGACTAATGACTAATGACTTGAAAGTAGACTAAAGACTTTAACAAAAACTGAAGAATTACAAGTCATATATATGTAGAGAGCTAAGATTATTACTGGGATTTAAATAAATACAAATACAAACATTTAAAGATAAATTATAACTGTGAACTAAAATACTATGATTAATTGGGTTTATATGAATACTTATATAATTCATTAAGCATGATTTTACTTCATAATCAACATACAGCTTACACAATATTTCTGATGTGGAAGATCAGACTAAGCTGCATCCACAGAGCATACTTATAACAAATTTAATCAACAATTTAGCACAAAGGTTTAGGGTTCCTGCAACCTTAACCTGGGATCCCCATAATTAAGTCAGATTGTGGAGGGAGGAGAAGAAATCCCTAAACCTTTGTGCTAAATTGTTGATTAAATTTGTTATAAGTATGCTCTGTGGATGCAGCTTAGTCTGATCTTCCACATCAGAAATATTGTGTAAGCTGTATGTTGATTATGAAGTAAAATCATACTTAATGAATTATATAAGTATTCATATAAACCCAATTAATCATAGTATTTTAGTTCACAGTTATAATTTATCTTTAAATGTTTGTATTTGTATTTATTTAAATCCCAGTAATAATCTTAGCTCTCTACATATATATGACTTGTAATTCTTCAGTTTTTGTTAAAGTCTTTAGTCTACTTTCAAGTCATTAGTCATTAGTCTTATTCTTTGTTTAAAATCAAGTCTTAAAGTCTTTATCCTTAAAGTCTATATATCCTTAAAGTCTCTCTCTATATATATATATATATATATATATATATATATATATATATACAAGTTTAAACATCATGCTAACAAGGACTTATCTATAATGCCCATTCTATCAATATGGCCAGTGAAGATTTTGGGCGGTAAGCCTTTAGTTAGCGGATCCGCTATCATCAGATCAATACCGATGTGCTCAGTTGACACTTTGTGTTTTTGCGCTTCTTCTTTCACAGATAGGTATTTTAAATCCATGTGCTTGGCACCCTTAGAATACCTATCATTCTTAGAGAAGAGGACAGCTGCGGAATTATCACAGTAAATTCTCAACGGTCTAGCTATACTATCGACAATGCCTAGACCTGAGAAAAAGTTCCGCAACCACAATGCATGAACAGTGACCTCAAAGCATGCCACAAATTTAGCCTCCATAGTGGAAGTAGAAATGACAGACTGCTTTCCACTTTTCCATGATACTGCTCCTTCAGCTAGAAGAAACAAGTAGCCAAATGTAGACTTTCTCGAATCTACACAACCGGCATAGTCTGAATCCGAGTATCCCACCATTTCTAGATGGCTGGACTTTCTATAAGTGAGTATATGATCCTTAATGCCTTGTAAATATCTAAGTACTTTCTTTGCAGCTTTCCAATGGTCCATCCTGGGATTACTTTGATATCGCCCTAACATTCCTACGGCGAAACTAATATCTGGTCGAGTACATGTCTGAACATACATTAAGCTCCTAACCACTGACGCATATGGAATAGACTCCATCTCTTTACGTTCCAAATCATCCTTAGGACATTGCATTTCGCTGAACCTATCTCCTTTCTGAATTGAAACTATTCCTGCGGAGCATTTTTCCATTCTAAATTTCTCTAATACCTTATCAATGTAAGCTCTTTAAAACAATCCTAACAGTCCTTGTGACCTATCATGGAATATCTCTATTCCAATCACAAAGGATGCCTCTCCCATATCTTTCATTTCAAAGTTCTTAGAGAGAAAACACTTTACATCATGCAACAACCCAACATCATTCGCATCAAGGAGAATGTCATCAACATATAGGATTAACATGATGAGCTTGCTCCCACTGATCTTCATATAGATACACCGATCAACAGTGTTTTCTATAAAACCATATGAAGTGATAATATTATTAAACTTAAGATACCATTGATGGGAAGCTTGCTTCAGTCCATATATTGACTTCTTTAACTTACACACCAAGTTTTCATTTCATGTGACCACAAACCCCTCTGGTTGGTCCATATATACTTCCTCCTCTAAGTCACCATTAAGAAAGGTTGTCTTTACATCCATTTGGTGAAGCTTTAGATCATAATGAGCCACCAAAGCCAAAATAATTCTTAAAGAGTCCTTTTTGGAAACTGGAGAAAATGTCTCTTTATAATCAATGCCATCCTTCTGAGTGTAACCTTTCGCAACAAGTCTTGCTTTATATCTTTCGATGATGCCCTTAGAGTCCCGTTTGGTCTTAAAAACCCATTTACAACCAACTTGTTTTGAACCCTCAGGCAACTCGACTAAATCCCAGACTTGATTATCACTCATTGATTGCATTTCTTCCTTCATGGCATTGAACAACCTTTCAGAATTATCATATTCCATGGCTTTCTGAAAAGAGACTGGGTCCTTATCAATGCTCAATTCACATTCATGCTCAAGTGAGTAAACCACATAATCACTAGAAATAGTTGGCCTTCTTTGCCTTTGTGACCTCCGTAATGCTATTTCTTGTGAAACCACTTGATCACTCGTGAATTGTTCATTGTTTGTTGGATCATCATTTATATGGTCATTTTGTGGGTTCGGAATGTTGTTCTGTTGTTCAACCATGTTGTTAAACCGTGATACAATAAGTGGAACAACAACCGAAGAAGAGACATTAGGAAAATCCACCTGAGTTGGATTTTCAATCTAAATCTCTTGCACAGTCACCTTACATGGTTCACTGCTCCCACTAATTTGGCCATTTTCAATAAACCGAGCATTACCAGACTCAACAATTCTCAGATTATGGTTAGGACAATAAAATATGTACCCTTTTGACTTTTTAGGATATCCTATGAAAAATCCACTAATCGTTCTAGCATCAAGCTTCTTTTCATGTGGATTATATGTCCTTACTTCTGCTGGGCAACCCCAAACATGAAGATGCCTCAGACTAGGTTTCCTTTCTGTCCATAGTTCATAAGTAGTCTTAGGAACTGCCTTACTAGGAACCCTATTAAGTAAATATGCAGCAGTCTTTAATGCATGCATCCATAATGATAAAGGTACAGTACAATTATTTAGCATACTCCTAAACATTTCCATAAGAGTACGATTTCGCCTTTTAGCTACACCATTCTGTTGAGGTGTACCCGACATTGTGTATTGCGCACAAATGCCACGACTTTCAAGGAACTTTGCAAATGGACCTGGACATTGTCCATTTTCATTAAATTTACCATAATATTCACCACCTCTATCAGATCTCACCACTTTAACCTTTCTATTTAACTTCCTCTCTACCTCATTAATGAATATCTCAAGGATATCCACTGATTGAGACTTTTCATGCAGCAAATATACATAACCGTACCGTGAGAAATCATCGATAAAGGTAATAAAATATTTTTCACCACCCCAAGAGGAAACATCAAAAGGACCACATGTATCAGTGTGTATAAGTTCAAGCAACTCACTGCTTCTTGTGGCTGGATTCTTTAATGTGTGCTTAGTTTGCTTACCTTTAATGCAATCTATGCACACATACCAGTCAGTGAAGTCCAATTGAGGTAAGATTTCACCTTTCACTAACCTCAAAATCCTTTCTTTGGATATGTGACCTAACCTTTGATGCCACAAGAAAGCAGAACATTCATTATGTGCACTACGTTTATTACCTATATTGTGTTCAACATTAAACAGGGATTCAATAAATTCAGCATCAAGATTAAAATGATACAAACCATCCATCAAAGTACCAGAACCATAATAGTACTTAAGTTTGTATAATGAAAAAACACCATTACAAATCTTAAAACTGAAACCAGCATTATCCAACCTCCCTACAGAAACTAGATTTCTAGCACATTCAGGAACATAGAGACACTTTTCAAGATCCAGATAACAACCAGTGTCCAGGATCAATCTATAAGTCCCAATTCCTTCTATTCGTGCCTTCATTCTGTTTCCCATGTATAGGAACTTTTCAGTTTCGTTTGTGGGTTGGATCGAAAGAAATCCCTGTATAACATGAGACACATGAGTAGTTGCACCAGAATCTAACCATCAGGTATTATTAGGCACTTCAATAAGATTTGATTCAAAACATACTGAAACATAAAATATACCTTTCTTTTCAAACCAAATCTTCCTTTTAGGACAGTCCTTCTTGAAATGACCACTCTTCCTACAGAAGTAGCACTTCAACTCCTTACGGATTTGCCCCTCATTTACCTTCATTGGGGCACTGTCCCTTTTCTTGCCTTTCTTCCCTGATTTGTTGTTGCTGCTGCTAGCTCCATTAAGAAATGTGAGATTGACGGAGTGTTCCTTCAATTTCTTTAATCTCCCTTCCTCTTGTATCAACATGACCTTGATTTCCTGAATGTTCCATTTTTCCTTAAGGGTGTTGTAATTCACCTGGAACTGACCAAACTCAAGAGGAGGTGAGTTAATAATAAATTGAACTAAAAAGGATTCACTCACATCCATTCCCATTGATTTTAGTTTGGCTGCCAAATTCTGCATGCCAGTCACATGATCATGAATGGATTGTGACCAATCAAACTTCTTGGACGTCAGCTCACTCATCAAGGATCCTACGATGGACTTGTCAGCTATGTCCGATTGGGAGTATTCCTTAATTTTCAGCATGTACTCTCTAGCATTGTCAGTTCTAGGCATTGATGGCTTAACATTTTCAGCCATTGTCATCCTCATTAAGTTCAAGCTCAGCCTGTTAGACCGCTCCCAAGCCTCATAATGGGACTTGTCAGCTTCAGTACTGGTCTCTGCAATTGCTGGTTTTTCAGCGACTAATGCCAAATCCAAGTCCAGAACTCCTAACTGATAATGGATTTGTTCGAACCAATCAGCATAGGTCAATCCATTGAACTTAATCAACCAAGTGCCCATAGCAAACATGTTAAAGGAAGCTGCAACATTACACATATACTCATACGTTAATACTTTGAGCAAACATAAATGGATTCAAACAAATAACAACCGTAATTATGCATCTAGATTCACCTTTGGGTAATATTTAAATGCATAGCTTTAATCAATAATGATGCTAAGAAAAAAAGTACTTTAATAGACTTTCATTGTGGAGCAACTTGCGAGCCTTTATGCAAGTCAGAGAGAAGCATGCCCGTGCTTCACTACAGCACGCCCCGTGCTTCTCTCTGGAAGTCGGGGCACGGCCGTGCTCATTGCAGCTCGCCCTGTGCTTCTCTCTGGAAGTCCATAGCACGCCCGTGCTCATTGCAGCATGCCCATGCTCCTTTCTGGAATCCAGTTACGTGTATTTTTTTTTAAACTACTCAATAATGCTCCATACAATATGCATGTTATCTTTGGATATACATTCATATCAATTAATACAATGATAAGTTCTTTTAATGCCATTGATTATAATTAATGGTCTACCTTTGGGTAACCTAACAAATTATAATCAATGATCCCAATTGTTTAATTTTAATTTTCATGTCATATAACGGCATCACACAAATATGAACAATTGAAAACTGCATAATCAATGTCTAAAACAATCCAAACAAGGCCACTTTGGTGACTAACAAGTTTTCCATTCATTAAACATTGATTTATGCAAAACTTTTATGAGATTAAATTAAGATCTCAAAACTTTAACGACATAACCCAATAATATGTCATAACCATTCTCTATAAATAACAGCATAATAATTTATAGAGCATAAAGAAAACAAACAGTTTTCAAATTTCTATAATTTTGGTTTCGTTCAATCATCACAATCCGAAATTAATTTTCCATAAATTAAGCCAAACAAACCGCTATCAAACAAATCTAGAACAAGTACAGGCTCTGATACCACATGTTGAAAAACTTTAATATATAGCCTAGATCTATTGTTCATAGAATTTGTTTGATAGAAATAGACAATAATCGGAAGCGTACATTGATCCATAACAACAGATCTATGTTATGGGTTACCTCGTTGCGGCAATTCGATTCTCACCGTAATAGCAGATCTATGTTTCTTCACTCTGGCCTTTTTTCTGTAAGTTTTCTCTCAATGGTCAGAAAATTATCAACAGCTACGGGAGTTTCTTTTCTCGCTCTCTCAAACAACCTATTACCGTATGTGTTTGAGGTAGCCGTCACACTCTCTTGTTTCTGTGTTAACCCTAATCTGTTGATTCCTTTATCTTTTATAAGGCAGAGGAAGGTTATTAAAACCCTAACTGGTCCTTATCCATTAAGCCCAATAACCATCATCTTGGTCCACCTTAATTAGAACTAGCCCTTTAATCACATAGGCCACATATAGATTATTAAATAATCTAACAATCATGTCTTAATATTATATAAATATCTAGAGAATATAAGAGAAAAATTATAATCATACTTAATACTATATAAGAATAAATTAATGAGTATAAACAACAAGCAATATCGAATAAATAATAATATGCGACACGTGTCACAAAAAACTCTAGTTTAAATAAATGAATGAACCGACGATAAATAAACAATGTTTGATAAATGTGAATGCTTCAACACTCCACTCTTTAGTACCATGTTGTTTATTTGCCTTAGATTGCTTCATTTTGCTTAGATGCTTAACATAATTGGAATATATATATTTGATTCTCCTGATAAAATTATTTAATTTCTTTCTTAATTTTAATTATACTTATTAATTTTTAGCATCGACTTTGATATTTAAAGTTCAAGCATTACTTTTTTTTTTTTTGTCTTATAGCAATAGATAAGTTTGTTTTAGGATTTTAATCTTATATATAATGTGGGTCCCGTATATGTATGGCACAACCCAAGAGGGGGGGTGAATTGGATTTTCTAAAAACAGATATAAATTTTAGAATTTCAAAAACAAAATATAGAATTCTAAGTGCAGCGGAAAAATACAGAACTCGTGAGAATAGATTATGAATTAGAACTACCTCACAAAGTTCTATTCATAAAAGATAGAAAGACAATGCAAAGTGCAGCTATTAATTAGAACTGCTTCACAGTGTCTTATCCAATATCAAAACTGCTTTATGAAGGAAAGCTATTGAAATTAGAACTTCCTCATAAAGTTTAGAAAATCATATAAGACTGTGTGAGAGACAGTTATTGAAATTAGAACTGCTTTACAAAGCCTTAATCAAATATCAGAACTACTTTATGATGGAAAGCTATTGTAATTAGAACTTCCTTATAAAGTTTAGAAAATTAATTAGAAACCCAAGCAGTGAAATATACTATGAATAGAGGAACAATTTAGAACTTGGTATATTCACTTATCAGAATTTCAGAGTTCTAATGTTCAGAAAAGATAAGACTTATTCCAGTTTTAGAACATCAAACCATTAACCAATTTAGCATTTCTAAAATATAAACAGAAGTGTAATAAAAGCAGTATCAAGAAAACTTCAGAAATTAGAAAAGATCAACACAGTGATTTATAGTGGTTCGGCACTAACTCGCCTACATCCACTCCCCAAGACGCATCTTGAGATCCTCAACTATGTTATCTCTTTTCAAGGGTAAGAGACAAACCAACAGTACAAGGCAATAGATCAACACCTAGATCTACCCTTTTATCCCACTAGATTTTCCAAAGGTTTTAGTTAACCTCAACCCTTTCTGTTTTTGGCAGAGTACAGAAACTCAATTCAAGACATTAGAATCTCACATAAGGAGAAGGTCGTTTGATAACCTCTTTCACAATAGCTTATCACCCAAGCTATTACACAAAAGTTTAATCAAATGAAAACCTGTCTACTATAGATTACAAAATCTAAATAGACAGAAAGAAATGCACATATAAGCACAGGAAAAATAGTTTATCAGATTAGAAAATCGTTTAGAACACAGAACCGTTTTTCAAAAGTAGTTGTAAAAATTCTTTTCTCTTTAAAGATAAAAACATTAAGTATAAAGATGAAAAGAAAAATGGGGGTAGAGAGTAAGTTTTGAGAGAAAAAGATTTGATCAATGAGAGAATGCTCTTAAAATGAAAACTCTTACTTCACCATAGCTCAAGACGTGAAAGCTCCTATTTATAGAGAGCATCGTGTCTCTTGCTTTGGAAAGTGAATATTTCACTTGAAATCAGGATATTTGCTTTCCTTATTTTAGAAACGAAAATCTTTGTTACCAAAAATTTATTTTATCCTTTTTGGTAAGAGAATAAAACACGATTTTGCTTTCCTTTAAACAAAAGATTTTCGGCAGCATTTTGTTATGGAAAAATATTTTTACGAAAAGATGCTCTTACTAAAAATGAGAAGATACAATCTTCCTTCGTTTTAGGTAAGAGAATAAGTTGAAATTCTTTAAATCTTCAAAAGATATTTTCGAAAAGTAAAGTGTATGATTTACTACCAAAAACGTTAGAGACATAATCTCTTTAGTTTTAGGAAATTAAATCATTTTAACCTTAAAGAATATTTTCGAAAACAAATAAGAGAATTTATTTTGGAAAATCTAATTTCCGAAAAATATTTTGAATGAGAGAAAAATTAATTTATGTGCTCATATATGAATTGTCTCTCTATCCTACAAAGTATCCTAAATACCTAACCACTAGGGTCTTCGGATTATCTTCACACACTATGGATCTTGTAGGACTTGCCTTATACGATTTCTTTCCATAATAATTCTGCATAAAATAATATTAGCACAAATAACATAATTTAAATTTATTTGTTTTGTATTAATCATCAAAATCCCGAGATTAAATTTTGACCCTTGAGCCAACAATCTCCCCCTTTTTGATGATGACAAAACCAATAAATTTAACAAACATAAAAGCATGTGCTCCCCCTAAATTTTATGCATATAAGTTCTAATCATGCCAAATGATCTAAATATAAAGGAAATTAGAACATGTATTTTGCTCCCCCTGAATAGATGCAGTAAAACTATTTTGTGAAAATTAGAACTAGGGAGACATTTTAGAAACTGATTTTAGAACTAGCAAAAAATAGGCAAGATATTCTAAATTCTAATAATCAGAGCATAGATATTAGAACTAGCAAAGATAGACAAGATATTCTAAGTTCTAATAATCAGAACATGTGGTCAGAGCAAAGAAATAAAAACTGATATTAGAAATAAAACAAAAGATATTATGACCAACCTGCAGAACAGTCGTTAGAATAAGAATCTAAGTTCTAAAAGCACTCAGCTTATCATATAGAAAATATAGCTCAACAACATAGACCATATAGAAAGCAATAACCACCAACACATATATAAGTAATTTGGTTACCAAGTACGTACCAAAATATTCAGAATACCACCAAAATACCTGCGTTCTCCCCCTTTTTGTCATCATACAAAAGGGTTAGACAAAATCAGAGCAAAATAAAAAGAAATAAACAGTTCTAAAGATATACTCCTACAAAGATAAAACAAAAATAAATTGTTCAAAACACAAAACAAATTAGAGAGGCTTGGGGTCAGTTCTAAGCCTCTTAGAACTTCTCAAGTTTTGAGCTGGATTAGTTTCAGAAGAACTTTTTGGCCTTTTAGAAGATGGGTGAAGTGGAGGCTTTCTTCCATGCGTTCTATGCTTGCCAGCAGTGTGCTTCACCTTCTTTGGTTTCTTTGAGGAGGGGATGTAGGGTGTTCCTTTCACTCTGAGAGTAGCTAATTTTCTTTCATTCACATCCTTCATTCTTTCCAAAGTCTTGATGAGAGACTGATTCTATCCAATCACAATCTGGCAATGCTATATTGCCTCATCAAGTTCTTTATTGTGCTCTTCTATTAGCTCCTTCTCTATTTTTCCCAGCATAGCTTCCCTACTTCTTTGAGCCGACAACAACTCAGATTCTTTCTCTGTCTTAACCTCAGTAGATTTCTCTTCATCACTAATTTCTAGCATTTCAGTCTCAGCATCACTAACCTCCTCTACTTTCTTTCCTTTTTCCATCTTTTCAGTCTCTTTCTTCTTTTCTGTTTCTTCTTCTTTTTCTAATTCTTCCTCTTTCTCTGCATGTTGACGCATGTCTTTATGCCCCCGCCTAACCCGATGAGGATACGAGGACGCGGAATGAGGGATCATGGTTGACCGAAAGTCTTTTAAATCCAAGGATTGATTTAAACCAAATTGAGGGTGACTGATTTGTATTAGAGTTGCGTCACGCAGCTATAAGGTGCATGACGGCACTGATAGTTGCGTCACGCAACTCCAATTAAGATGACGTCACCTTGAAAGCCGACATAACGGTTTTACATTCTGTTTGATACGTGGCAACAGTCCGAAAGTGAGCTGCGTCACGCAGCTATCGGATCCGTCACGCAGCCGTCAGTTGTGTGACGCAGCTATCCCCTGTTGCCCTACCCATATAAATACTGCGTTTTTATCTTATTGGGAAAGGAATTTTTGGAGGGGCGTAAAAAAAAAGACAATTACGGCTAGGTTTTTCTGGAGAAATTCTTCTAAGTTATCTCAAAGAAAAACAGCCTTTAGAAACTAATTAGGTTAAAACGAAAATCATACAAAAAGAAAAAAAAAAGAGAGAAAAGCAAAAGAGAAGGGGATATTTGTTAAAACTTGGTGAACAAAGACTTCTAGGAACTTGAAATCTCATTCCTTAAGACGTCCAGATTGTTTACAATCCTCAATCTGAGGGTTAGGTAATTATCTAAAACTTTTCTTGGTATTTTAGTTATTAATTCATTATTATTTATTTTGTTGATGTTTTAGTAATGTAATATTGATTAAACGGTACCCTGGCCATTATTGGACATTTCTGAGTTATATTAAAACAAGTTTTGATAAAAGGAAAATGTAAAAAGGGTTGTTTGAAAAGTAGTTACGGACCAGAGCAGTTGCATCACGCAGCTACAAGTTGCGTGACGGAACTGTTCATGTCCAAGATATAATTATATTGTCCCGATTAGTTGCGTGACGGAACTGTTCGTGTTTATGATTTTATTCCACTTTTATTTTCTTGTTTAATCTTGTATTTGAAGTAAACGACTGATGAATCTGGAGATCATTTCCAAGTCACGAATAGCTGCATTACGCAACTATTAGATCCGTCACGCAACTGTTCTTCCATAGAACAGCTGCGTGACGCGACTGTTCTAGGGTTCCAGAAATAATTTTTATCCTTTTTAAAATAATAATTTCATGCAATCAAATAAATATTCAATTCTTTGTTATAATTCAAGAGACAACAAATTGTGGATAGATGGCGGTTTAATTAAGTACGTTAATTTATTGTTATGCATAATTTCGGGTTTCCCAGGGTTTCTTGGATTTAAATTGGGTAGAATGTATTTTAGTTTCGGTTTGTGGCCTGCCTTTAACCATAAGGCAAGAGCAGGTCTTTTGATTACTTTGACTTAACTGCTATGGGTTGAATGGTTGGTGTGGTTTGAATGATTACGAATGCAATGAATGAATTTATTTGGGATGATTAAATAATTTTCCACATAGGAACTCGGTTCGATTTATTCGGGTTGGGTTTGTGTAAATAAATTAGCTTTTCTAAATTAAAATAAATTAGAAATTGTAGGTTAAAAGAGGCCGGCTTTTCGGGCGTCGGCTTCCAACGGGCCGACGTACCTAATTCCCTTATCCAGAATCGCAATTGGTGTGCCTGACCAGTCTTTTAAAATAATTGGCCTTAAATAAAATTGGGTTAAACGAAGTCACTTTTAATTAGAAACGGTCCCATTGCCGAAAAGATGGTTGGCGACTCAAAGTGTTTTATAAGACCGATTTATAGGCATCGCGTGCAATAAAAGGTTTTGTCACCACTTGTTAAAAGAAAGATCACATTTCCAAAAAAAAAATCAAAATCGGGCGGTTTTCGGGTCGCTCGGGGGCGGTGCGAAAACAGATTGGCGACTTCACTGGGGAACAACCACTAATCCCCGGTTATTTTTAACTAGATGGTTGCAATTAGGAATTGACTCTAAAACCTACATTTTCTAAATAAAATTGATTAGAAAGCCGTTGGAAAATTCTTTAATCGTCCGTATGTGTTTATGTGCTTTCCTTTATTTTTCTAAGTTCTTGCATTCATACCGCATTTCTCTCTTCTCATCACTTTCTACCCATATTACCCTTCGGTATTTTTGTTAATTTCGAAGGTGGATCCAGCCTAAACCTCGCGTTTTAGGTACATCTACCCAAGAATTAGCAAATGTACCAACCGCAAGCCTAGTACCTTTAAAGGTGCATCAAAAGGAGTAGGCCCATAAAAAGCCCGAATCCTATTTGCGGAACCCGGATTTTGTAAGCCTAATAGACTAAAGCCCATGCATGTAGTCAAAAAACCTTAGTTACTTCCCCTAAGGAACAC
Source organism: Jatropha curcas (assembly GCF_041381405.1). NCBI lineage: Eukaryota > Viridiplantae > Streptophyta > Magnoliopsida > Malpighiales > Euphorbiaceae > Jatropha > Jatropha curcas. The sequence goes on from NC_143151.1 coordinate 21,233,283, forward strand.
CTGGTTCTGTTTGCTGTTATTCTACCACATTCATTCCGAGAGTTTATATCGTCAATCTCAAAACCCCCTACTGGTTGTTGAGATTAAACCTAAATCCTAGGAAATAGATGTCGGAATTTGTACCAATAAAAATCGTGTGTGGGAGAGATAAGGTTGGAAGGCATGCATTTCCTAACTCCCGTCCCCTTGTATGTTGTAAACTGTTCATATGTTGTGACATTCATGCACCACGTAATACTTTTCGTTTCAGCCATGCATTTAAGAGCTCATTTTCAGTATGGACGTTTGATCTTGATTTTGAGACTGGACCTCAAATTCGTTTTGAATAACATAATGCAATCATTTATAGTGAATTAATACCCAGAAGAAAATGGAGTTATAAGGGGGTTGCGATTCCTTTGTATTTTCACATTTCTTGCATTATCTGAAAGTAAGCGAGAGATTATAAAATTTGTAACAAATCAAAGTGAGATCCTGCTTGGGACCATATGTTCAAAGGCAAAAAGTAAGGACACAAAAAAAAAAATATATGATAATAAAAAAAGTGTTCTGCTTGGAAATCCTTTCACTCCAAGGCAAAAGTTAGGAACTTGAGAGAAAACAGCCAACTGTAAAATCCAAAAGGAACGGTCGACGACAGATAATGCCAGAAATGTTTGAATACAAAATAAGTTATTGCCATGTTATTCACACCGAATTTCGGGTCCAGTCATTGAAACCGAGATCTTATTTCTATACCGATCATCAGCACATTAGAACTGCATTCCTCATTCTATGTGTTGCTATTTCTCATGCATACATGCAGGACCTACTTTAACTCAGGTATTGCCATCTATCAGTCAGAATTGATCCATCCCGGGAAATAGCTTCGAGAGCTTGGCATCGACGCCCTGGTCAACATTTGGTCAGAGTGTCCCCAATCCCCGAGCCTGCTCCGGTTAGTCCTGTGGTTCGTTCAAGTTCATTGGATTCGACTTCTGATTCAGATTCGGTAGAAATGGCTGACAACACCGTGAATGAGACTGGTTTCTCTCCAGCCTAGCTAAGGACCATCACTGAGATAATAGCTGCTGCCTTCGCCCAAGAGAGGGCGCATAACCAGGTTCCTCCAGCTTCAAGCAATCAGCCTATGGTTGAGGAGAGGGAGATTCCAGAACCCACTTCAGACAATCAGGCCTCTGCTAGTAATGTTGTCCCAGTTGAGAATGATCTAATTAAGCAGCTTGCAGAGCTGAAGGATAAAGTGGAGAAAATGTTTGTTGCAAAAGAAAAGGACCCAGTCACCAATTTCCACGTGGCTGAATATGTCTTGCATCCAATGAGTTCTACTTCATTCAAGACATTCAAGCATACCTTGTTTGAAGGAGACAATGACCCGCGATCCCATCTGTCTGAGTTCCTCCGGGTCTCCCAAATGAATCGATATAACGAAGAGGATGTTTTATGGGCATTTCCTCAGACACTCCACAAGAGTTACAGGAGATGGTATGATGGCTTGGACACGGAGACGCAAAGAGATTTGGTCAAGCTACAGACTGCTTTTCTCAGGCACTTCAAAATGGATGACAGTGATGAGTTCAGCCTGCGTGACTTGGAAAGCTTAAGGCAGGAAAAGGATGAAAGTTTCTCGGATTATTACAGGAGATGGAGAATAAAACTGTTCATGGTCCAGACAAGGCCAAAGGATCAAGAGCTGATCAGGATTTTCAGTCGAAGCCTCCTACCCTTCTTCAAGGAGAGGATGCTGGCCCAACCTCTCACTGATTTTGCTCTAGTTCAAGGGGCTGGGTTGAATATCGAAGAGCTGTATAAAGATGAAAAGAAGAAGAACCGAGGGTTTGGTAACTACCGGTCCTCCTACACTGATAGAAATGCTGGAAATAGTGCCACAAACCAGTCAGGGACTAGCAACACGGTTGGAGCTATTAACGAGAAAGTAAGAAGGGAGTTCACTGACTTGGGCAGACCTTTAAGCACGGTCATGAGATCCTGCATAAAAAATGGCGTGCTGTCCAAATTGCTAGTTAATCCAGCTAAGCCTGTTCGGGGTAGGTTTATGGATCGGGAATGTGAGTATCATCAGTGCAAAGGTCATGCTACTGATGACTGCTTCAAGTTAAGACACGATATACAGGATCTAATAGACAGTGGGAAGATTACCAAACCTTTTGAAAGGAATAAGCCGAGCACAAAGAATAATCCATTGCCACAATACCAGTATAACTATCCACCCCACAAGTCTCAAACGGGTGGGTCGGTTAATGCAATTGGGAGTGGTCTGCCGGAAGAGCTGGTGTTGGCAGAAGCCGAATGGGAGGAAAGGATGTGTGCCATATTGAACATCTGGGATGATTGCAGCAGTGAGGAGGAAGAAGAGAAGAGGCCTGTGAAGATTGAAATTGAGAAGAGCATAACAGTTAAGGTGGGTGAAGTACCAAAAAGCGAAGATGAGCAGATTCAGATAGCAATTCAACAAAGTTTGACCGATCAAGCAGACCAATGGTACTATAGTAGTGATGAGGACGTAAATGAAGTGGGTATCCAGAGCTTAACCCGAAGTGGTCATGTGTATAATCCAGACAACAATGCTCAGTCTAAAGGAAAAGGAGTTGTCATCGATGGGATAGGAAAGAAAGCAACAGATAAGGGTAAAGAACAGCCCAAGGAAAAGAAGAAGGAAGATGAAGTGGGAAAGGTACAAAGGAAGACTACTGAAGTGGGTGAGAGTAGTCAAAACAAAATACCAAGCGGCGTAACAGCAAATTCAGTACTGAGCCAGCTATAGAGGACTAAGGCTGACATTTCACTGTGGGATTTACTAATAGCCTCAAAGGAGCATAGAGAGTCTTTGTTAAAGGCTATGACATTTGTTAGGGTTCCTGCCAAAATTCAAAGCGTGGATATGATCAATGTGTTACAACACAGGATTGGTGAGATCACCTTCTTTGATTCCGATCTCCCTCCGGAAGGTAGGAATCATTTCAAGCCTCTGTACATCTAGGTTGCTGTTAATGGGCGAGAAACCCGCAATGTGATGGTGGATAATGGGTCGGCATTGTGTGTATGCCCACTGAAAATGCTATCCAAATTTAAGATTGAGGAGTCGGAACTCGAGCCGTCTAACATGGTAGTTAAAGCCTATGACAACACCATGCGCAATGCTAGGGGAACTTTCAGGGCAAAGATTTCAACGGGGACTATAGAAAGTTGGGTAGATATAGTCGTCTTGGATATTTTAGCCAATTATGCTCTATTGTTAGGAAGGCCATGGCTTCATCCTCTGGGTGCAATCCCTTCCACATTGCATAGAAAAGTTAAGGTTCCTTGGGGCATTGATATGGTAACCATTAATGCACAAGAAGATTTGAATGTGGCGGCTGTAGAAGGTTTGGAGGCGGCAGTGCCTTTATCTGGTTTTCAAGTGGCCATGATTGATGATGATGTAATTACTGAAAATAAAAGTACAGTCAACAGGATGAGCCCTTTTTCTCATAAAATGATAAAAAAGATGCAATGGAAATATGGCAAAGGGCTAGGCCGAGATTTACAGGGAAGGTTTGAACCTGTGTCATCATCACATGGACAGCAAGGTCGACGTGGGCTGGGGTATTTAGAGAGTAGAAAGAAGGAGAAATATGAAGTCCAGTCTCCGATAAAAGAGCCAGGACTGAACAAGATTTTCTTCATCCCAAAGGCTTCAGGGGAATTTCAGAGCAGAGGAAAGACCTATCCTGGCCTTGAGATCTTCATGATAGATTTTGATGAGCAGCAGATCAAGTCTCCTGAGCCTTCCTTTGAACAATTGGTAGAAGGCACCCAGTTCATGGTTGATATGGTGCAAACAGGCAGGGGCACAGAATGGTCACAGAAGATATCTGAATTTGAGGACTTCCTTGGGATTGGGGACGAAGCTTCAAGAATGGTGCAGGAGCAAAAGGCTAAGGCAAGGATCCTCCAGTCAATACTAGCAGCTGAAGATGTTGCAGAAGCAGAGAGGAAGGTGATCACTACAAAAAAAATGCTAAATTGCGACCGATTTTTGCGACCGACAGATATCGGTCACAAACTTGTGACAGATTTGCTACAGAAGAAAAAAACGTTGCAAATTTTAGCGCTAAAAATTCCCACGATCTTGATTCTCAGTTTGTGACTCATATGCGATGGATTTGAGACCGATTTTGCGACCAATGTGCGACTAAGGTTATTCCGTCGCAAAATTTCTCGGTTCAAAATTTGGAATGATTTTTACGATCGATGTGCGACGTATTTGAGACCGAATTTTTGTGACCGACTTCTTTAGTCGCAAATCTGTCGCAAATTGACTGCCATGTAAAACGACGTCGCAGGTTTAAAAATTGCGACCGATTTGCGATCGACTGGTCGATCGCAATTTTTAGGGCTTTAAACGCCACACGCCCTCCTCCTTCTTTATTCTTCTTTCTTTCTTCTCCTCTCCTCCTCTCCTCTCCTCTGTTCGCAGGCCGCTCCAGCCCCTCCTGACGCCGCTCTAGCCTGCCTGACGCCGCTGTCGCCCCTCCTGACGCTGTTCCAGCCCCTCCGGTTGCTCCACCTGTCTTCTTGGACATTTTTTGAGGTATTTTGTGATTTTTTTATTTTTTTTTCATTTTTTTATTTTTTTATTTGCGATTTATGTGTATTTGGGCATAATTATTTGTATATATATTTGTTTGCTGGTTATATTTTCTAGCGGCTAATATTTGCCTAAGTTTAAAAAAATTATTTTAATTATTTATCTTATTGAGCGGTTAATGTTTATACTGCACTGAACCTAAATACTTTGTTTGTGAGAGTGTATTCAAATATGTCTATAAATACTTTGTTTGAACCTAAATTTAGGGTGAGTAAACTTGGAAAAAAAATTGAAAAAACTGCACTGAACCAATGTAGTTTGATTTTTCAGTCTTTGGTTTCGATACATTTTTTTTTAATTTGAAGAAAATTTTAGTTTTTCAATTTGGTTCGATTTTGAAAAAAAATGATTAATTGAACCTAACTGAAGGCATACAGTGTCATTTGCAGCAACTATCCTTTTAATTTGAACTTAGATTGTCATATTTTGGTAAATATTAAGATGAAAAAAAGAGATTGGATATTCTGATAATTGAACCAGATTGAACCAAAAAATGCAATCGGTTTGGCCCAGTTTTTATTCCAAAACGGTTTAAATCAATTATAGAAAATATAGACTTCAATCAATCTGCTAACAAATGGTTAAATGCTAATAATAATTGTCCAGCGGATCTAAAAATTGTAATTAGTGGGAACAATACATAAAAATAATAATTCATTAATAGTGTAAAACATAAAATTTATTAGAGTAAATATAAATTAAAATAATTATATGCAAAATTAAACGTAAGAAATCATAAATTAAATTGTAAAAACAAGTAAGGGCAAGTCACTTTACTTTGTAAAAATATGTAAAAATCATTATCCCATTGTAAATTTACTCATACTCAATTATTATAATAATAACCCCGATCAAAATAATTAATATATTAGCAACTTTCAATAGAAAAAAAAAAAAACATATCAAAATACACCATACCTAATAGTAATAAGCTTAAAAATCTCACTTTTACCATGTGTCATAAGAAAATCGAATATAATCTAATGTTATGAAATGCATTTAAATCTAACCAAATTAAAAAAATTTTGAATGGAAATAAAAATCGCATAAATAAATGTAATATATTAATTAATTAAAACTTTAAAATAAATATAATACCCAAATACATATCCAATAAATGAATGTAATACTAACTGATACCATTGAAGAATACATATCCAAACACCTAATAATAATAAGGGGCTTAAAATCTAAAAATCTCATTTTTGACCTTTTTGGAACAAAATGAATTTTTAATTTGGATATTGCCAAAATTCAATTTGGATTATTGTTCCTATAATGCATTTCTATTCTTGTATAAATTAACATATATATATATATATATAGGATAACTAAATATTATAACTACATAGTGATAAATAAAAAAAATGATAATATTAATTTATATGTAATTTTAATTTTCAAATAAGACATAAACATGATAGTTTGAATTTTTTTTAATAATAATGATGTTATGATACATGTAATTGAAATTACTCTTTTTTTATAATTATGAAATAATGCATTTTTTTTTATTATTGTTGTTATTATTCATAAAAATTAAAATTTTTTTAATGAATGATGCGTTTGGTTTGGTTGGAGGCCTAGTAGTGGCCATTTTGCTTTTGGAGAATGTTGGTATGATATAGGAGTGTTTATTGAAGTATTTTTATATTTGAGATTTTATTGAGTTGTGCCGAAGTGCAGCCGAATTTTTTTCAAAAAAATTCAATACGTGGAATCGTACACTTACCTTTATTAGGGTAAAGGTAATAAATGAACTTAGTGAATAAATGAACTTAGTGATTTTACATTTATATATAGGTACCCTTATTATAGAAATAACCTTAGTTAGTTATAAGCGTAAATTGAACATTACATTAGTGGCATGTTTTAAGGATGGTTTAGACTAATGCAATTACATATAATTTACCCTTCATAAACAAATTGTTAATTAGGTAAAAAAAATGCGAAATAATCGAGATTGGATGTACTGGAGGTTCGAGGTCAATGGGATATTAAGACAAGAGTTCCTGCAAGGATTGGAGGTGTTTATACAGTTTGCAGTTGGTAATCCCAGTTTTATGGATAGTAATAAGTTGAGGTGTCCATGTAATCATAAGAAGGGTCGAAATCGAGCCTTCTTAGACATCGATACAGTGAAACTTCATTTGTGCAAAAATGGGTTCGTGGAAAATTATTACGAATGGATACATCATGGTGAAGCTCGAGTTGCCAATGGGTCAGGCCACTCCATTCAGGTAAGTTTAGAAGTTCAGCCTTATCAATTTCTGTATGGTAATCAATGCAATGATATGGTAATCGATGCGAGTAGAGTAGAATATGATTGGGATAATATGGAGGAATCACCAAACGTAGCAGCACAACAATTGTTTGACATGCTAAGTGCAGCTAACAGTGAACTGTGGCCTGGATGCAAGAATCATTCAGTTCTGTCTGTTGTTGCACGATTACTACACATGAAAGTGGAGCACCATTTTTCAGAAAGGTGTTACGATGATTTTGTGTAGTTAGCAAAGGAAATGTTGCCTGAAGGCCATTCAATGGTTGATAATTTTTATCGGACAAAAAAATTAGTTCGGCGATTGGGACTACCGGTAGAAAAGATTGATTGCTGTCGTAATAATTGTATGATATTCTGGGGTGTTGACTCGGAATTCAGAGAATGCAAGTTTTGTAATCTTCCAAGATATCAACGGCGGGTCAAGGGACTGGTAGTGTACAAGAGAGAAGGCTTTCAAGAAGATGTATTATTTCCCTCTTGTTCCTCGCCTTCAAAGGTTATATGCATCTAAGGCGACAGCTGAACACATGACATGGCATGCTTTGCATGAATATGATGATGGTATAATGACTCATCCGTCAGACTCTGAAGCATGGAAATATTTTGATAACATTCATCCTGTGTTTGCTGCTAAAATGAGAAATGTGAGATTGGGGCTTTGTACTGATGGGTTTCAGCCGTTTGGCCAATCAGGACAACAATATTCATCATGGCCTGTCATTGTGACACCATATAATCTACCACCGTCAATGTGTATGAAAGATGAATATATGTTTTTGTGTGTTATTGTTCCTGGGCCAACTAATCCAAAACATAAAATTGATGTGTTTCTGCAGCCTTTGATTGCCGAACTTAATTATTTATGGCAATATGGGGTTGAAACATTCGATATTTTGACCAATCAGAATTTCATAATGCGAGCTGCTTTGCTTTGGACCATCAGTGATTTTCCAGCATTTGGAATGTTATCTGGGTGGAGTACAGCTGGCGAATTGGCTTGTCCTCATTGCATGGAAAACACTAATGCATTTATACTAAAGAATGGAGGTAAACAATGTTGGTTTGATTGTCATCGCAAATTCTTACCAGAATCTCACCCTTGGAGGAGAAATCGACAATGTTTTAGAAAGAACACGACTATTGTTGAACCCCCTCCACCTGTGAAGTCTGGAGCAGAAATATTACAAGAAATTGAAGATCTGGGGCTTATGAAAGTTACAGAGTTGGGTGCAGATGAGGTAAATAAAATAATTGGCAGGAATAGCGGGTGGAAAAAGTGAAGCATCTTCTAGGATTTGCCATACTGGAGTTCACTTCTTATCCGTCATAATCTTGATGTCATGCACATAGAAAAAAATGTGTTTGAAAATCTGTTCAACACTGTCATGAACATTGAAGGGAAAACCAAGGATAATGCAAAAGCGAGAGCAGACATGAAGGAAATTTGTCGTCGACCAGAAATCGAGCAATCTGTACTTACTGGTAAGTTTCCGAAGGCATGTTATTGTTTAGATAAACCCCAAAGGCAATTATTGTGCGAATGGTTACGATCATTAAGGTTTCCAGATGGCTACTTGTGAATACTCAAATTTTGAGGCTCAAAAAGCCTGTTGGTTGACTTTGCTACAGTAAATTTGACTGTGCTACAATGAATTTGCTACAGCAAATTTAATTGTGCTACAGTGCATTTGCTACAGTAACTTTGACTCACAAGGCTCAAAGAGCCTATTTTCCCGGACTGCAAACAGTCTGGCCGGACCGGAGGCCATTTCGGAAGTTCACCGGAAATATGTCAATATGGTACTTGAAACGTCCGGAATTTTACGAGGATCGCGGAACAGGTCCCGGAATATTTTTCGGAAGTCCGGAACTCCCAAAAAGGCTCCCGAAGCGAGGCACGGTGGCCACACCGGCCACGGCGGCGCCAGCCCACGCCAAGCGCCGGCGGGGCCTGGCGCCCAGCGCGGGCGGGGCCTGGCGCCCAGCGCGGGCGGGGCCTCTCGCCCCGCGCGGCGAGGGCCTCCCGCGCCGCGCGCGGGCGAGGCCTCTCGCCCCGCGCGGGCGAGGCCCCCCGCGCCGCGCGCGGGTGAGGCCATCTCGCCCCGCGCGGGCGAGCCCCCCGCGCCGCGCGCGGGCGAGGCCTGTCGCCCCCCGACAGGGCGGTAGGTACCGCCGAGCCTGGCGGCAGCTACCGCCCAGATTTTTGAGCGGTGGCTACCGCCATGCCTGGCGGCAGCTACCGCCCGGGACCCGAAAATGGCCTAATAAATAGGCCATTTTCAGGCTGTTTTTGGCACCTCTTGTCTGTATTGACGGAACGAAACCTTCTCCTCTCACGCTCCTTGCGTCTTCTTTACCGCTTTTTGCATTTAATTTAATTTTATTGCATTTATATTGTGTTATTTGACCACTAAAATAAAATAAAATTAAAAATTAATTAATATACCTAAACGAGGAGCTAAATCTGGAGTTAAGAAGTGGCCGACGATTAAATCAGGTACGTAATTAAAATTCTGCCTATTTAATTTTAGCACTTCATGCATGCTTCTTTTCTACTCTTAATCATTCTATAACTGCATAAAAATGCATACACGTCAACTAAAGTCTTGCTTAATCAAAAATCAAACCTTTTACGGCCAAAAGTCGTAAAATCGAACCATTTTGGCGAAACGCCTTAAAATCAACACTTTCGACTAAAAGTCATAAAATCGAACCATTTTGGCGAAACGCCTTAAAATCAACACTTTCGACTAAAAACCATAAAATCAACCATTTTGGCGACAATCGCCTAAGTTACACATTTTAGCAAATGAATTGCCTTAAAATCAACAATTTTGGCTTAAAGTCTTAAAATCGATATTTTTGGCAAAATGCCTCAAAATCAATCATTTTCGGTTTAAAACCGTAAAATCAACCATTTTAGCGACAAATCGCTTAAAATCGACATTTTTGGCAAAATGCCTCAAAATCAATCATTTTCGGTTTAAAACCGTAAAATCAACCATTTTAGCGACAAATCGCTTAAAATCGACATTTTTGGCAAAATGCCTCAAAATCAATCATTTTCGGTTTAAAACCGTAAAATCAACCATTTTAGCGACAAATCGCTTAAAATCAACATTTTTGGCAAAATGCCTCAAAATCAATCATTTTCGGTTTAAAACCGTAAAATCAACCATTTTAGCGACAAATCGCTTAAAATCAACATTTTTGGCAAAATGCCTTAAAATGCACAAAGCATACACAAAATCATGCACAAAGCATACACAAAATCATGCACAAAGCATACACACAAAATGCACAAAGCATACACAAAATCATGCACAAAGCATACACAAAATCATGCACAAAGCATACACACAAAATGCACAAAGCATACACAAAATCATGCACAAAGCATACACACTCATGCATAAAGCATACCCACAAAAAGCCCTTCAAAGAAGGCCTATCGAACTACGTTGACTTTGATCTTCCATTCAAACGGAAGTACGTAGGCACGTTCGGGATTTCACCCCGGATGGCAAGTCGAAATCATCGAAATCACTCAAACATTTCATTAATCCATCATTCACCTTGCAAAGCATTCATTCATCGGTTAGTTCATCAGCATGACATAGTCTTGGGATCCATCTCGGGTTCGTAGATTGTGCCTTAATCATTGGGATAATTAATCTAGTAACTAGGTTAATTAAAAATGGAGTCACTTAGGGTTTTTTCCTAGTTTACCCTAAAATAATTAAACAAGGTGGCGACTCACACACATCACGTGTATTTCTTCTCATTCATCATATGCATCACATGCCTATATGTGTTTTTGGGGAAGGGGTTCACACTACTGTTCAAATATGGGTAGATGTGTGGACATGAGGAAGTACAGATTGTTTGGCATGAAAAGCCATGATGCCATGTTTTCATGCAAAGATTGATCCCTGTGGCATTCCGAGAATTATTACCAGGAAAAATTTGGGAAGCAATGACATAATTGAGTCTCTTTTTCAAGGAATTGACGATGACTGTTATCCGATGCGATGATATGGACCAATTAGCGCGAGAAATCCCAGTTGTGATGTGCAAGTTGGAGCGAATTTTTCCACCCCGCTTCTTTGATTCTATGGAACATCTGCCGGTTCATTTGCCATATGAATGTTGTTTAGCAGGACCGGTACAATATTGATGGATGTATCCATTTGAGAGGTGATTCACTAACATCTCATTCTAATGATTACATCATTTATTTGAACTTATACTTATATATTGGCATTGTACAATCACAGACACTTGCAGAAAATTAAAAAGAATGTGCGCAATAAGGCAAAGGTCGAGGGATCCATTTGCAATGCATATTTGGTGGAAGAAGCTTCCACATTCTGTTCACACTACTTTGACCAACATGTTTTCGCCAAGCATCGGAGAGTGCCACGTAATGATGACGGAGGAGATCGCGTATAATCTAAGTTTGAAGGAAATCTAAAAATTTTCACCTATCCTGGGCGTACGATTGGTAAATAAAAAAAAAGACGATTGACTTATGCAGAGATACAAGCGGCTCAAACCTATATTTTATTGAATTGCGAAGAGATCACCCCATATGTACAATAAGTATAAATAATGTAAACAGTCTAAGCTTTGTAAATGGTTGTTAAATCATACTTATGCTAATTTGGTTCGTTGATAAATAGGAAATATATCAATCTTTTGCGGCTTCAAAATCCCAATTTGACTGATACTGCAGTTGATGCAAAGCTGGACACCGAATTTGCAGAATGGTTCAAATATTATGTAAGTTACTTTCAATGTACACAACATGGAATGTACATTTATTAAATCTCACTCATTTCATTACTATTTCCCATAGGCTCGAAGCTCAGGAATCGATATCAGTAACAGATTTATTACGGATCTGGCAAAGGGGCCATTACCGGTTGCTAATGCCTACTCTAGCTACTTTGTAAACGGTTACAAGTTTCACACTGAGGGTTATGGGAGAAGCAGAAAGACAATGAACAGCGGTGTGTGCATAAAGGGATCAAACTACAGTGATGTGTCAAACGATTTTTATGGGAAATTGGTTGAGGTTTTGGAGTTAGAATATCCAGGCCTACCAATGAAGTGCACAATCTTATTCAAATGAAAATGGTTTGATCCTACGCCAATCATTGGCATGAAGGTTCATCATAAGTATAATCTGGTAGATATTAATCAAAGAAGAAGATATACAAAGTATGAACCTTTTTGTGTTGGCAATGCAAGCTGCACAGGTGTACTATGTCCCATATCCATCGTTTAAACGAGATCGATGCGATTGGATGGCAGTGTGTAAAATCAAGGCTAGATCAGTTGTTTATGCACTTGAAACCAAACAATCTGCTTCACTCGCAGTATCGGAGCCATTTCAAGAAGTTAGGGTTGAAACACAACCGATGCAAGTTGTTGAAGATTTAACAGATAGATTGGATGATGAAAGCCGATCTTATGTTGAAATAGGAGCATCAGATGATGAAGAGGAAGAAGATCAAATCATCATGGGTACCTTAGAAGACGAATATGAAGAAAAGGAAGCTGATGAAGAGGAGGAGGAAGCAGATGATATTGAAGACACTTAAAACTTAGAGCAGTTTTACTATTACAAATTCATAAATGTATATCTAATTACTATTATTAATGAAGAATTTCAATGGTATTAACTTTCTTTACTCATATTTACCATATGTTCCACAATTCATATAATTGTATAAATTCATTTTATCTAGGTTCTGATATCTGCAGTACAGATGGCTAGAGGCAGAGCGTTTGATTCTGACGCGTCTGGTAGTGGTTCGCGTGGAGGTCGTGGCCTTGTACGCAGTGCTCGTGGACGAGGAGGGTCGATCCCTCATCCTTCGTCAGGTACGTCTGGGGCTTCGTCATCTGCTCAGCGACCAGTACTGCCGCCATCACATCCTTCTTCAGGTTCGTATGGGGCTTCATCCTCTGCTTAGCGTCCAGTACTGCCACCATTACATCCTTCTTCAGGTACGTCTGGGGCTTCATCCTCTGCTCAGCGTCCAGTACTGCCGCCATCACAGCTTTCTGCTCCTTCCTCTTCTGCTCCTTCCTCTTTTACCTGTGAACCCCTCCCCCAAAACATAAGCATGTAAATGCATGTGACTAAGGGCAGAAATGCACGTGAATGTATGAGTCGCCACCTTGTTTAATTATTTTAGGGTAAACTAGGAAAAACCCTAAGTGACTCCAATTTTAATTAACCTAAGTCTAGGCTAATTATCCCAATGTTTAAGGCATGGTCTACAAACCCGAGGTGGATCCCGAGACTATGTCATGCTGATAAAGTAACCAATGGAATGAATGCTTTGCAAGAAGGATGAAGTAATTGGACCAATGAAAGATGTTTATGTGATTTTGACTTGCCGCCCGGGGTTAGATCCCGAACGTGCCTACGTACTTCCGTTTGAATGGAAGATCAAAGTCAACGTAGTTCGATAGGCCTCGTTTAGAGGGCTTTGAATGGGTATGCTTTATGCATGGGTGTGTGTATGCTTTGTGCATTTTGTTTAGGCATTTTGCCAAAGAAATGATTGATTTGATTGTTTCAGGCATTTGTTGCCAAAAGAGTTGATTTTAAGGCTTTTAGCCAAAAAGTTTGATTTAGGCAATTGTTGCTAAAATTGATATGATTTTAGGCGATTGTCGCCAAAATTGGTTATTTGAGGGCTTTAAAGCCAAAATATTGATTCAGGCAATTTGTTTGCCAAAAATTGATGATTGGGCGATTGTCGCCAAAATTGATTGATTTTTAGGCATTTGTTGCCAAAAATGTTGATTTAAGGCTTTTAGCCAAAAAGATTGATTTAGGCAATTGTTGCCAAAATTGATGTGATTTAGGCGATTGTCACCAAAATTGATTATTTGAAGGCTTTAATAGCCAAAAATTGTGATTTAAGCGATTTGTCGCTAAAAAAAGATCAATCTCACTTATAGGCAATTTGTTTACCAAAAGTGATTATTTGATTTGCTATGTAGGCAATTTATTGCCAAGAAAACATGTTTAATTAAAGCTTTTTAGCCACAATTATTGATTAATTGGACTTAAGCCGGACTGTTCGAAATAAAAGCGATCATACCATAGTTATTAATTAACTAGGCACTTTAGCCAATATTGTCGGATTTAGGCTTTAATACCACGATTATTGATTAACCGGGCATTTAGCCTAAATTTATTTAATTGAGGCAATTTGTTTGCCTAAAGATGATATGAATGCATTTATGCAGTTGTAGAATTAGGAGTAGAAGAGAAGCATGCATGAAGTGCTAAAATTAAATAGGCAGAGTTTAGTTTATGTACCTGATTTAAACGACGGCCACTTCTTAACTCCAGGTTAAGTTCCTCGTTAAGGGAATATTAATTAATTTAAAATTTAGTGACCAATTAACAAAGCAAGAAAGCAATAAAGCTAAATTAAAATGCAGAAAAGCAGTAAAGAATCGCAAGGAGCGTAGGGGAGAAGGAGTGTCCGTCAACACAGACTGAGTGAGTTGAAATGAAGACATTGGGGCCAATTTATAGGCAAAAAAAGCAATAAAGCTAAATTAAAATGCAGAAAAGCAGTAAAGAATCGCAAGGAGCGTAGGGGAGAAGGAGCGTCCGTCAACACAGACTGAGTGAGTTGAAATGAAGACATCAGGGCCAATTTATAAGCAAAAATCGGACTGTTCGGCGGCCGGAGCCGCCGGGCTCGGCGGCCCGGGACGCTGGGTCCGACGGCCCGGGCCGCCGGAGCCGGCGGGTCGGGCGGCTGGAGCCGTCGCGACCGGCGGCCTGGGCCACTGGGGCCTGCGGTCGGAGCCGCCGTGGCCGGCGGCTTGAGCCGCCGGTTCAGGTGGCCTGAGCCGTAGTGAAGGGTAGCCGCAGCCGCTGTCGGCGAGGGCGGCTGCCTTCGTCGGTGAGGGCGGTTGCAGCCGCCGTGAAGGGCGGCCGCAGCCGCTGTCACCGGCGGCTGCCGCCGCCGCCGTGGCCGGTGGACTTTCTAATTTTTTGTTCTGGAGGCTTTTTCAGGACCAGTTCTACGATCCTCGCAATGTCCCGGACGTTTTAAGTACCATATTGGCATACTTTCGGTAAATTTTCAAATGGCCTCTGGTCCGGCCAGACTATTTGCAGTCCGAGAAAATCGGCTTTTTGAGCCTTAAAATTTGATTTTTCACAGTTGCCCCCCACTGGCTATCATAAAAAATGATTTATGAGAGCCAGTGGCTATCTGAAGGAGCAAATTTTGAGGATGGGCAGAGGAGGAAACCCCGCCGTTGGTTTTTTTCTTTGAAATGAAATGATCAAACGCATGGATTTATGTTTGCAACTTAAAAATGTTTTTGCCTCTTTGAGAACTTAAAAAGAAATTTTGCCTCTTAGAGGCCTTAAAAAAAGAGGTTTTCCCCTTAATGAGGGCTTGAAAAGTGGTTTTGCCTCTTAGAGGACTTGAAAAGATGTTTTGCCTCTTAATGAGGGCTTGAAAAGAGATTTTGCCTCTTAATGAGGGCTTGAAAAGATGTTTTGCCTCTTAATGAGGGCTTGAAAAGAGATTTTGCCTCTTAATGAGGGCTTGAAAAGATGTTTTGCCTCTTAATGAGGGCTTGAAAAGATATTTGTTTTATTTTTGCTTTTTTCTTTGAGAACCAAGGGTCCACCTAAAGTCGAAATGATCAAATGGCTTGGTTTTGGGTGAAAAATGGTTGGTTATTGGTTAGGGTTTCACCCTAGGTTTTATGTAAAAAAAAGGTTAACCATTAACCAGGTTCTACCCTGGGTTTGTGTAAAAGAGATTGACGATGGTTGGGTTTCACCCTGGGTTGTGTATGTTTTTTTTTTATAACACTTGCCCCTGAATCCGACTCGGAGGATTTTGCCCCCTGCTTGAGAGAATTGATGCCCTTATTAGCTGAAATAGAATTTCTTCTTAATGAAAGACTAAAAAATTCCGTGATTACTTTTGTGATGGGAGAGGTGAAGGTTCTTATCACTTCTTGCCCCGAGAATGGTGCTGACCATGGAATACTTCAAAACATTGGTGTTGTACTTGTCCAATCAATTGAGGAATCAAAGAGAACAAAGCCACTTATATGACTCGAGGAAACAGACAATGTGGATGACATCGCTCGTCTGAAAGGATCGAAGAAACGATGGTCCGAGTGGAGACGAGGTATTAAAGAATTACCTCTCAACGATTATGTTTGACATTTTTTAGGGTTGTTTTGGAAACCCCGGGGATTGAATTGACATTTTCCTCTCTCTCTCTTTTTTTCGAGGAATGACTCAAAGAGTGACGCTTTCAAAATGAACTTTTGAGAATGACTCGATTTTTGTGACTCGTTGTGGAATGACCACTGGTGATGGAGACTTGATTTTAGAGACTCATTGGAGACTCGATTTAAAGACTCAAATTTTTCTTGTAGTGAATTTTGACTCGAAGGAACTCGGTGATTCCTAGAAAAAATGATTTATATACTCCCAAGGAGACCTTTGAAAGGGATTTTTTTTTTTAAGGACATACTTTGTTGTTTATCCTACAAAAATGGACTCTCTAAAAGAATTCATGAAAGCACTTTTTGTTTTTTTTTTTCTTGCCTTAACTTTTGCCTAGTAGCCGCCCTTTCAGGTTTTTGACTCTAGCAGGCTCTTTGCCCTAACTTTTGCCTAGACTGCCCTTTCGGGCTTTCAGCCTAGCGGGCTCAATTCTTGCCTGAAGCCGTCCTTTCGGGTTTTCAACTCCAGCTTTTATTTTAATTTTCTTCTCTTTTTTTTATTTTTTATTTTTAGTTTTTATATTGGCAAAGAGAAAATGCTATTTATGATGCAAACTTATGTTTGTGACCGCGCCTTTGCGGCTGCCTACGTATCTCCAAGAACTCTTCGGGGGATGGGGAGAATCAGGTCTTTCGTAGTTCCTTTCGGGATGCGAACTTCGTGCTCGACTGGTGCGGAATTCATCTCCGTCTTGATGTTAGTGCGGAATTCCTTTCCGTCTTGGTGCGGAATTTATTTCCAACTTGCTGTTGGGGCAAAATTCAATTCCCACTTAATGCTGATTGTGGAATTCATTTCCGATTTGATTTCTTCGGGATTCCTTCCCGACTTGATATTAATACATAATTCATTTCTGACTTGATTTCTTCGCGGGCTTTCTTCCCGACTGGATGTCTTTGCGGGATTCCTTCCCGACTTGATGTTGATGCAGAATTCATTTCTGACTTGATTTCTTCGCGGGATTCCTTCCCAGCTTGATGTCTTTGCGGGATTCCTTCCCGACTTGATGTCTTTACGGGATTCATTCCGACTTTGATGATGTTGAATCAACTTATTGACTCGAGCTCGTATGATAGTGATGACCCTAGGCGAATCTGACTTTGTAGTTGTAATGGTTTTACCACCGGTTGACTGAAATATGACTTGTATTCATCACAAAGAGTTTTGAATACCCACATTGTGGTGGTAACTTGAGTGGCTTGAGTGTTGAAGAAGCTTTTATGCTTTGAGTTTGTGGCTTCGCCATGTTTGAATTCTTGAGGTTAATTTGATCCCTTTTCTTGAACTTTATCTTCCTCTGAATTTGAAACTTATTTCCTCAATGGTTCTCCTCTCCATAAGGAATTTTGAGGAGACTCTTCCTTTTCCTTGTTTTGAGAAATGATCCTTGTTTATAAGGACACTTGTACTTGTGCCATGCTTGGCGCTTGATTTTCAAGGTGTTTGTTGTCATCCAATTTGTGGAAATGACTGCTTCTTTTAACTTGCTTTTTCAAAATGTGAGCAGCCGCTTGGTCTTTGTCCTTATGGCTGAAATGATTTGTCATCTACCCTTGATGGGCTTGAATTTAACGGAGAGCTTGCAGTTGACCCGTTTTTGACAACTTGATTTCCTGTAGCTTTGTCCTTGATTTCTTTCTTTTGTGCAGAAGTTCCTTTTGACCCATTTCTTTCTTTTTCTTTGCTTGCTTCCTTTTGACTAGGGGTTCCTTTTGTCCCGTTTTTCCTTTTGCTTGCTTAGAAGCAGGCTCTCCATAAAGAATTTTGAGGCAACTTGATTCTGAAATGACTTGAGTAGTGTATGGATAGCATTGCGACTTTGTGCAGACCCAACCCAATTCCAAACATAACTTCTTTATTCTGTCGCTTTTAAGCTCAAAATTCAAACACCTCTCTGTCGGAGCATCTTCCATTTCTTGGTTTTCGGAGAAACTATTTTGGCCCTAACCCCTTCAATCGGCTTTGCCTCGGTACTGTTTGAAGTCTTGCGTACCCTTTGCTGGATCCTTTCCATGATTACCCTTCAAAACTTCCCCTTTGATGGTGCTTCTTAGGATGCGCCCAACTTTGATTAATGCAGAGCAAATGAATGCTTTTTTCTTTGCCAATTTTTATTTTCTTTTTTATCATCATTTTTTTAATTTTTTATTATTTTTTTTGATTTTTTTTTTGTGCTTTCACAGGAAAGGATAGGGAAAGAGTATAAACATGATTGGAACGTAAACTGATCCCTTTTTATTGATAAGACAAAATTTGTGTACAAAAGACATTTAGATTTACAAATTTGAATTGAATGAAAACTTGAATGGAAATGAAAATGAAAAGAAAAAAAAAAAACTAGACCCTAAAAGATAGACTCCAGGTGGACTGTGATGGACTAGGATTGGATTGACTGTAGTGACTTTGTTCTTCTCGATGCTTAAATCGATCAGACAGGTTGTTGTTGGTCTTGAACAATTCCTTTGTTCTTTTGGAGGTTTGATCTCAACCTTCTCAGACACAAACTTCATTCATTTCTAAGAAAAAAAAGTTCGAAAGGATCGAACGATTCTTGTTCAGCAATTTTTTTTTTGTATTAATCCCATGGTTAGGCAAGGGATTGGTTGATGTTCAGCTTGCTCTTGGGGATGATGGACCCATTGTCAACCAGGTCTTGTAAATGGTTTTTCAAAGTCCAGCATGATTCGGTCTTATGCCCATGTCCTTGATGGTACTCACAATATTCATTGGCTTTGAAATTCCGGGGCAGGGGGTTTGGTAATGGCCTTGCTTCTAAGGGCTTCAGTAAATTTGCTTTCACTGCTTCTCAGAACACCAAAAGGATTGGCATGCCGAGATCAGTATATTGCCTCCTTGGCTGATTGTTTCCCAAATTCCCAACACGTAAAGGATTCGTGGGGATTATACTGGCTATTTCATTCGTCTCACTGGACCCAGCATGATTCTGCTTCTTGTATGAGTCTTCTTTGAGTTGACCCAACTAGATTAAGTCTTCCACCTTAGTTGCAGTTGCAATGAGCGATTGGAACGTAGGCAACTACTGTGTTTGAAGCTGTGACTGGTAGACAGGCAGTAAATTCTTGATTATTATGTCAACTTGTTCCTGTTCAGAGGGTCGGTTGATCATTTGAGCAGCTTTGGCTCTCCACCTCGAAAGGAACGAGGAGAAGGGCTCATTGTTCTTTTGTTTAGTGGTTTCCAGCTCCCTCCGGGTAACATCCACTTCGATATTATAATGGTACTGCGTGTTGAAAGCATTGCATATGTCCTCCCAATTCTTCATTTTGGAACGATCCAAGCTTACAAACCATCTTAATGCAGCACCAGTCAAAGACTGCTGAAACAATTGAGCAAGGAGCTCGCTGTTCAGGCCAAACGGGTTGAGGGCACCCACATACATTTTCAGGTGCGTTTTGGGACAAGTGGTTCCGTCGAACTTGTCCATGTTAGGCATCTTGAACTTGGTCGGCAGTCTTACTTCAGGGAATAAGGACAAGGAGTCCATGTCCACCACTTCCTTGTGTGTCTTAAGGGCAGTAATAGACCTTTCCAACAGTTCCAGCTTTTCTCTCATTTTCTAAGCTTCCAGCTCAGAAGCAGTTCTAGAGGGTGTGTCATCCAGGTTAAGGGCAGGGTTTGTCGGTTCAGCAGCAGGACCCTGATTGGAGGTAGCAGGTCCACTTCCCCCAGCGGAAGCCCCATTTCCATTACCACCACCTAGTTCAGCTATTAAGGTAGTCCTCTGGGCAGCCAATGCCTCATTCATTCTAGCCTCCATTCTGGCTTCCAGTTGTTCAATGAGGTTTTGGATGTCAGACAGTGATGCCATTGGTGCAGTCGGGGTTGTTGGACTTGTGGGTGAGAGCTCAATTGGTGTTTCGGGTACAGGTGGTCTTTGGAGGGGTACCTGTGAAAGGACATAGTCAAAACGATTAGACTATCCTATATAAGGTGTTTTCATAGGGTATGTGAGATAGTGTGAGGTAGGGTAATGTTGGTATGCTAGGACACCTAGGATAGGACCCAATGGGATGTGATATGTAAGGTAGAGTGCTTAGGGCTGGACACCTCAATATTTTCGAAAGGCCCTAAGTTCTCAAAGAAAATTTTTTTTTTGTGCCTTAGGGGCCAAAATGTAATTTTCCTGGTCTCAGGGACCAAAATGTAATTTCTAGCTTTCAAATGGAATTTTTTTTTTGTGAAGTATGGGATGAATGCGTGAATGCACACAACATCACAACATAATTCATTTTAATGGAATGATTCAGCATCATTGGGTGCATACAGCCCTAAAGGATAGGTTCTATAGGCTATGACACAAATAGAGGAGTGGCTTATTAAGGGATCCTTGAACATTGAGCATGGATATACCTAACCACATGTGAAACAAGGAGTTTCGCGTGGGTCCAACGGTACGCATACTCATGGGCCATCCCCAAAAGGATTAGGGATGGTTTGCGGTAACAGGGAGGACACTTTGGTTGTCCGTCGACATAATCAAAGAGACCTGCCGATCAGCGCTACTTGCTATCCAGTCGCAGAAGTTTGAACAGAGAGAGAAGAAATTCATTTGAAATTCATTTTTTTATGCAATGGAGAAAAAGATTCTTAATTCGTGCAAATAAATCAACAAATTTAAATGATTTAAAGTAAAATTCAATTTGGTCCAAATTCTCCTTATTAAGCATTCTTAAAGAAAGAACACTTAATCCTTGCTAGGGTACCCTGCAAAACAAAGCATAGTAAAATAATACCCTAAAGAAGGGCAGGTTAGTTTACACAGCAATTGTAGTCCACTTTTATGCAAAAAGATTACATAAAGTCCCCAGCGGAGTTGCCAAACTGTGAACCCCTCTCCCGAAACATAAGCATGTGACTAAGGGCAGAAATGCACGTGAATGTATGAGTCGCCACCTTGTTTAATTATTTTAGGGTAAACTAGGAAAAAACCCTAAGTGACTCCAATTTTAATTAACCTAAGTCTAGGCTAATTATCCCAATGTTTAAGGCATGGTCTACGAACCCGAGGTGGATCCCGAGACTATGTCATGCTGATAAAGTAACCAATGGAATGAATGCTTTGCAAGAAGGATGAAGTAATTGGACCAATGAAAGATGTTTATGTGATTTTGAGTTGCCGCCCGGGGTTAGATCCCGAACGTGCCTACGTACTTCCGTTTGAATGGAAGATCAAAGTCAACGTAGTTCGATAGGCCTCGTTTAGAGGGCTTTGAATGGGTATGCTTTATGCATGGGTGTGTGTATGCTTTGTGCATTTTGTTTAGGCATTTTGCCAAAGAAATGATTGATTTGATTGTTTCAGGCAGTTGTTGCCAAAAGAGTTGATTTTAAGGCTTTTAGCCAAAAAGTTTGATTTAGGCAATTGTTGCCAAAATTGATATGATTTTAGGCGATTGTCGCCAAAATTGGTTATTTGAGGGCTTTAAAGCCAAAATATTGATTCAGGCAATTTGTTTGCCAAAAATTGATGATTAGGCGATTGTCGCCAAAATTGATTGATTTTTAGGCATTTGTTGCCAAAAATGTTGATTTAAGGCTTTTAGCCAAAAAGATTGATTTAGGCAATTGTTGCCAAAATTGATGTGATTTAGGCGATTGTCGCCAAAATTGATTATTTGAAGGCTTTAATAGCCAAAAATTGTGATTTAAGCGATTTGTCGCTAAAAAAAGATCAATCTCGCTTATAGGCAATTTGTTTACCAAAAGTGATTATTTGATTTGCAATGTAGGCAATTTATTGCCAAGAAAACATGTTTAATTAAAGCTTTTTAGCCACAATTATTGATTAATTGGACTTAAGCCGGACTGTTCGAAATAAAAGCGATCATACCATAGTTATTAATTAACTAGGCACTTTAACAAATATTGTCGGATTTAGGCTTTAATACCACGATTATTGATTAACCGGGCATTTAGCCTAAATTTATTTAATTGAGGCAATTTGTTTGCCTAAAGATGATATGAATGCATTTATGCAGTTGTAGAATTAGGAGTAGAAGAGAAGCATGCATGAAGTGCTAAAATTAAATAGGCAGAGTTTAGTTTATGTACCTGATTTAAACGACGGCCACTTCTTAACTCCAGGTTAAGCTCCTCGTTAAGGGAATATTAATTAATTTAAAATTTAGTGACCAATTAACAAAGCAAGAAAGCAATAAAGCTAAATTAAAATGCAGAAAAGCAATAAAGAATCGCAAGGAGCGTAGGGGAGAAGGAGCGTCCGTCAACACAGACTGAGTGAGTTGAAATGAAGACATCGGGGCCAATTTATAGGCAAAAATCGGACTGTTCGGCGGCCGGAGCCGCCGGGTCTAGCGGTCCGGGCCGTTGGGCTCGGCGGCTGGAGCGGCCATGACCGGCGGCCGGAGCCGCCGTGGCTGGGAGCCTGAGCCGCCAAGTCAAGTGGCCTGAGCCGCCGTGAAGGGCGACCGTAGCCGCTGTTGCCGGCGGCGGCAGGGCGGCTTCCTTCGCCGGTGAGGGCAGCTGCAGCCGCCGTGAAGGGCAACCGCAGCCGCTGTCCCCGGTGGCTACCGCCGCCGGTGAGGGCGGCCGCCGCCGTGGCTGGCGGACTTTCTAGTTTTTTGTTCCGGAGGCTTTTTCGGGAGTTCCGGACCTCCAAAAATTATTCCGGGACCAGTTCTACGATCCTCGCGACGTCCCGGACGTTTTAAGTACCATATTGGCATACTTCCGGTAAATTTTCAAAATGGCCTCTGGTCCGGCCGGACTATTTGTAGTCTGGGAAAACCGGCTTTTTGATCCTCAAAATTTGAGTATTCACACTACCCCTGTTTCTAGACCAGTACAAACTCCCCTAGCTGCACAGTCACCTACTGGGCAAGGTAATCATAAATGTCATAACTGTCATTTTAATTATATATTAATTATCTAAAAATTTATAACATTTGTCACTTCTTTTGCAGCTTCATCAGATCCACGTATCACCCTCAGTTTGGTAGCGGGATAGTAAGTACTTATTCAAATTTTCCACAGGCATATTTTGGTCAGATGGTGATGCTTTCGTGTAATTATATTTCACTACTGTTTTTTTTTCATCATATATCCATCTTCTCGAGCAGCGAGGCAAATTTTGAAGATAATCAAGCTACAGCTGCATAAAGAAGGATACACATGGGATGTCGTACCACAAGAGACGAGAGACTTTTATTGGGAGGAGTTCCAGGTACTCTTTGGTTTAAGTTATATCATCATTCAATGTTTACAATTCAAGATACATCCTTAGTGTTCAAACGCTATATTTCATTTTTTTGCAGAAACATTTCATATGGGACGAGGCCATTACGGCTATGCTGAAAGTAGCCTGGGAGAAGATATGCGCCGATCGATATGCTGACTTCACCTATAGGATGAGAAGAAGCGGTAAGAAGCAGCAGTGCGTGTCTCAGGAGATATGGGAGAGCTGGCAAAAGGCTTGGGAGGATCCTGCATTCAAGAGAAAGCGGAAGATATTTGCACAAAACAGGCGCAGTGAGACTGGCGGTGACGGAGCAGGACCTTCGCGATACACAGGCGGATCTATATCTGCTATAGAGACAGCTCGATTATTAGTAAGAGAACTAGTCCCTTTACAAGAAACTGATGTTAAATGAAAGGACACTATATATATTAATAGATCATGCATAAAAATTCATTACAGGCTAAAGAATTAGGTCGTGAGCCCACACCGATTGAGGTGTTTACATACACTCACACGAAGGACCGCGATCGTAATACGTTTGTCGACAGACGTGCGCTGAGCGTCAATGTAAGTAACAATGAATAATATTTACATTTACCCTCTAATCATTGCGAAGATGTACAAAGTTCAATACAATAAAGCTTGCAATTGCATTGATTAATTAATTTTTTGTTTTCAGGAGAACTATACTACAGCTTGGGAGCATATTGTTACTTCTCAGATCGATGAATCCGAAGCTGAGTCCAGAATTGATGAGGTAGCGCTTTATCTCGAGGCTGTAGGGGGCGATAAGAAGAGGAAGGTATACGGCATCGGGTCTCAGGCATCACAGTTTTACTGCGGCTCAGCAGCTCACGCTTCTACAGCCAGCGCAACACCACAGCCCGAGCACACTGACTCGCACTATAATGATGATATACGGGCTTAACTTGCTGATCAGCAGAGACAGATTGCAGAGCTTAGAGCGCATGTGATGCGGCTGTCCGGTGAGCCCCGTGCTGGTACTTCTTCCTCTGATCCTGCGCCTGCTACAGACCGACATGTTTCGACGTCTCAGCAGCAGCCACTACCGGCTCCTGATCCCGATGCTGCAGACGATACCTTGGTTACCCCTCCTGGCGCTACATCACATCCAGCAGGTACTCCTCCCAGCGATCTGACATCGGGAGATCCGACATCGGATCCTGCAGATGAGCAGCAGCATAGATTTGATTTTGGACCTTTTTAGTTTTTCATTTGTATTTTGATATTTTAATTTATTCAGTACAATAAAAATTATATTTTTATATTGTTTTTGAATTGCGTGTGTGATATATATGTATATATGTCAATTTTCAAAGGTGCGGAAAAATTTTGGTTTCATAATAATATTTAATTTTTTTTATTTTTTTTTCAATTTTGCGACCGATTTGCGACCGATTTGATACCAAAAATAAAAATTTTGAATTTACAATTTGCGACCGATTTAAAAAAATTGCGACAGATTTTCTGCGACCAAATTTGCGACTGAATTTTCAATTAAACCACGACCAAAAATTGCGACCGCTTATTCAAGTTTGTGACTGATTATATCAGTCTCTAATTTGCGACCGATTGTCTCATCGGTCGTAAAATTTTTTTGCGACCAGCTTTTTTGTGTCGGTCGCAGATCGGTCGCTAATTACAATTAGCGACCGATACAAGCCATTTTGCGACCGATTGGTCAGTCACAAAATGGTGTTTTTTTTTGTAGTGGATGAAGATGACAGAGCATGAAGAGGCGAAAGAAAAAGCTGCCTCAGAAACAAGGGATGCTCCAGATGCTGATGAAGTGATTCAAGCTATAAAGGACAACTGTGATGAATGTATCGAACAAGTTATTAATCCTGTTTTTTGCTTTTCTGATTATTGTTTTGAGAACGATTTTGATGGATTCCCTTTATTATTTCAATCAATGGAAGTGAATTTTGACTACTTGTTTTCTTGTTTTCCTGATTGTCACGTTCATGGCATTGATTATACCACGCACATATTTGACATAAATGCATTGCATCATTTTGCATTTTACCTAAGCACCACCGAAGATCCCAAAATAATCAAAATCGGATAGGACTTTAAGCCTGAACTTAGACAGGATCTCCAAGAATGTCTTTAGAGGAATTCAGAGGTGTTTGCCTGGAGCTATGCTGACATGCCAGGAATCGACAGGTCAATCGCAGAACACTTCATCCCTACCGACCCGAGTATTAAGCCAGTAAAGCAAAAAAGGTGGCGGGTCAGACCAAAGTGGCAAGACAAGATCAAGGCTGAGGTCCAAAAGCAGTTAGATGCAGGATTCCTAGAGGTAGTACATTATCCTAAGTGGCTGGCTAACATAGTCCCTGTGCTGAAGAAGGATGGGAGAATAAGAGTTTGTGTTGACTACAGGGATCTAAACAAAGCCTCGCCCATAGATGACTTCCCACTTCCACACATAGATGTTTTGATCGACAGCGCTGCTGGAATGGGATGTTATTCTATTATGGACGGATTCTCCGGATACAACCAAATCTTGATGGCCTTAGTTGACAAGCATAAGACTGCCTTCACTACTGACTTTGGGACTTTCTGCTATAGGGTGATGCCATTCGGACTGAAGAACGCCAGGGCAACATATCAGAGAATGGCTACAACATTATTTCATGACATGATCCTTAAAGGATTGGAGGTATATGTGGATGATATGGTGATCATGACGAGAACACAGGAAGAACACACGGAGATGTTAGAAAAGTTTTTTGCATGGGTCAAGAAGTACAACTTAAGACTCAATCCCAAAAAGTGTGTGTTCGGAGTAACGAAAGGGAAGTTGTTAGGTTTTGTTGTAGGACCTAACGGGATTGAGGTTGACCCAGACAAAATAAAAGCCATTCAGAATATGGAATCGCCAAGAACAGAACGTCAGGTGAGAAGCTTATTGGGAAAAATCCAATATATTAGCAAGTTTATTTCTAGGCTATCCATCACATGTGCTCCGATATTCAAGCAACTTAAGAAGAATCAACCAGTTAGATGGAACGAGGACTGCAAGAAAGCCTTTGAAAACATAAAGAAATACTTGATGAATCCATCAGTGTTGAGTTCGCCTAGACCGGGAGAGCCTCTGATCTTGTACTTATCTATAGAGGATGCGGGAGTGGGAGCTATGTTGGCACAGCCGGACACTACTGGAGTAGAAAAGGCCATCTATTACATCAGCAAGAAATTACTGCCTATCGAGGAGAAGTATAATTTGGTAGAGAAAACGTGTATGGCAGTGGTGTGGTCGATAAAGAAATTGAGACCTTGCTTTGATTCCTTTAGGGTCACTTTTGTTTCTAAAATTGATCCTATGAAGTATCTTCAGAGAACACCTACTTTAGAAGGACGACTGTCCAAATGGCTAACTCAGATGTCTAGTGTGGATGCAGAGTTTGTCACGAAGAAGACTGTCAAAGGTCGAGTTATGGCAGAGTTCCTGGCTGAGAATCCCATCGTAGATGATGAGTCATGGGAATTGGAATTTCCAAATGAACATTTGTTGTGTGTTAAAATAGGGGTTTGGAAATTGTACCTCGATGGGTCAGCCAATAGAAACGGAGCCGGAACTGGTATTGTGATAGAAGCACCCAATGGCGAGGTCACGACAATGTGCAAAAGATTATTGTTCCCAGTCACCAACAATATGGCCGAATATGAAGCATGTATCATGGGAATGGAAGCTATTCTTGCATCAGGTGCTAAGGAAGTCGAGGTGATAGGAGATTCACTGTTTGTTATCGAACATGCTAACGAGAGATGGAAAGTGGAGGAAGAAAGGTTGAAGCCCTATGTTGAGTAT
Source organism: Jatropha curcas (assembly GCF_041381405.1). Lineage (NCBI taxonomy): Eukaryota > Viridiplantae > Streptophyta > Magnoliopsida > Malpighiales > Euphorbiaceae > Jatropha > Jatropha curcas. Next base: position 21,260,576 of record NC_143151.1, read on the forward strand.
TTGTTAAAGAAGGCGGGGCTCTTTGACTCTATCACTTTCACTCACATAGGAAGAATTCATAACAGAATCCCAAATGCTTTGGCAAACCTGGCTTCAGCTTGGCAAGATTTAAGTAAAGTTCCAAAGAAGCCATCTATCATTACCGCGGCAAATATCCCATGCTATGAAGAACATTTTGTGCATCAGGTGGAGTCAGAGGAAGAACCCTGGTTTACGGATATCCTGCGATACATGAAAGACGAAACTTTTTTTGATGATGCGACAAAGGAAGACCATTTAGTTCTAAGAAAAATGGCTTTGAATTATGTCCTGGCCGATGGTGAACTCTATAGGAGGGCTTGGGGCGGGATGCTGTTAAGATGTGTAGGTAAAAAGGAAGGACAAGAAATAATGAAGAAAATTCATGAAGGAGTCTGCGGTACTCATTTGAGTGGCATGAGTTTAGCCAGAAAAATCATGAAGCAAGGCTATTTTTGGGTACAGATGGAAGGTGATTGTGTCAACTATGTTCGCTACTGTAAAGCCTGCCAGTACTACGACAATAAAAACCACTTGCCTGTTGCTGAACTCCATCTAACAGCTCCTTCTTGGCCTTTTTCAGAATGGGGTATAGACATTATCGGCAAGATCATGCCAGCGGCCTCGAATGGTCGTCAGTATATTTTGGTTGCAGTAGACTACTTTTCTAGGTGGATCGAGGCTCAATCCTACAAAACTTTGATCGCCAAACAAGTGGCTAGATTCATTGAACAGAATATTTTCTGTCGCTATGGTGTTCCCCATCACATAGTTACAGACAATGGTTCTCATTTTCAAGTGGACGTCGATCAGTTGCTATATAGGTATAAGGTTGACCATCACCATTCTTCCGATAATGGTGCTATATAGTTACAGACAATTTATCGACCTCAAGCTAATGGTGCAGTGGAAGCCGCAAATAAGGAGATTAAGAGAATCCTGTCCAAGATGTGCGAAAAGTATAGAAGCTGGGCTGAGAAACTTCCTTTTGCGCTCTGGGGGCATCGCACTACATTCAAGTCAGTGAATGGAGCTTCTCCTTTCAAACTTGTATATGTGATGGAGGCAGTGTTACCTGTGGAGCTCGAAAAGAAGTCTCTTAGGGTTCTTATGGAAGATGGTCTGACCGAAAAAGAATGAGTCAAGAAAAGGTATGAGGATCTGGCGCTTTTAGATGGCAGAAGATTGGACGCCAGATTCCAGGATCAGATGAGAAAGAGAAGGATTGCTCATTTCTACAACAAACGGGTACACCCAAGGGCTTTGAAAAATGGGGATTTAGTATTGATCAAGCTATTGGACCATGAATCCCAGAATCATTCTAGACGAAAATTCAGACCTAACTAGCATGGACCATTTAGAATTCAGAAGCTATTAGCTAAAGGTGCCGCTGAGTTAATCACTATGGAAGGGAAGCCTATCAATCGGATTGTCAATCAGGACCAAATGAAAAGATTCTATGTCTGAAATGATGATTTCGATTAAATAAAAAAAAACAAAAAAAAAGGGAAGGGCTAGGTTGAAAACCCGAAAGGGCGGCCTAGGCAAGAAATGAGCTCGCTAGGTTGAAAACCCGAAAGGGCGGCCTAGGCAAAAGTTAGAGCATAAGAATATAAAAATAAATGAAAACTTTCGGGATAACGCGTGGTGCTTAGTTTAAATGTGAAATCTATGCCATGCGTTCGTGACAGATTTGTGATCGGTTGCTTAATGTCATCAACTTGACTAGAGGGAGAATAGGTAAATGAATAGTTAGAATGAATGACCATTGTATTAAAATAGTTTTTCTTTACTTCTGTATAATGTTGAAAGAAGTGAGATTAATAAAGAGCTGGAATTTCAAATTTCTCTTCCTTTTTGTTTCGGGGATAGGATTAAGGAATGCAAGACCTTCCTCTCTGCTTATTTGATCAAGACTTGCTCATCTATTTTGAAAATGCCCTGGCCATTGGTCCTGCCTGAGTAATGAATTCTTTTAAACATCGATCAGGAGAACAAATGCTATTTTCTCAGTGATTTCCTTGGACAGATCGATAAAAAACCATGGATAAAACCTTAGCACTCAGTAGGTTCATGCATACATAAAGGAGTTGCATATGTTATTCTTGTTTGATTATTGCAGGTGATAAAATGATCACCCCATCTTTCTATTTCTAGCTATCAGTTTCCGTCTTTAGTCAAAAAGCTCACTTTTACTCACTTTCATTCCTTAATCCAAGGGCAGGAGGCCCAAGTGCTAACTCGGCAAATCATTTCGAAAGAAAAGATCTGTTGCCTTTTGTTACTTCTATGTGCAGAAAGCAGGAAATAATAAAGACAGGGCTATTAGAGTCAGCCATTGAAAAAGAGGGGATACATTAATTGGGAGCTCATGGCCCTGGAATATAGGAAATTGAAAAAGAAAAAGTAGCAATGGCATTTACTCCAGTGGGTGAATCATAAGTCGCCAATCCTTTCAAAACTAGTATCATCACTGGGTGTAAAACTAGTCAACGTACTCGGGAGTCACAGTGTCCTGTATCACCCCTTGACCCAGGTACTGTTTTCGCCGACCCCCCCCCCCCCGAGCGATGCGAAAAAACTTGCTAGAAATGTATCTGATTTGGAAATGTGATTTTTATTTAAATAAATGGTGATAAAACCTTTTAGGAACGCGATGCCAATAAATCGATCTTATAAAACATTTTGAGTCGCCACCCATTTTTTCGGCAATGGGACCGTTTCCAATTAAAAGTGACTTCATTTAAAACCCAATTTTATTCAAGGCCAATTATTTAGAAAACTGGTCAAGCGCACCAAGTGCGATTCTGGGTAAGGGAATTGGGTACGTCGGCCCGTTGGAAGCCGACGCCCGAAAAATCGGCCTCTTTTAACCTATAATTTCTAATTTTATTTTATTTTAGAAAAGCCAATTTATTTACATAAACCCAACCTGAATAAATCGCACCAAGTTCTTATGTGGAAAATCATTTAATCGTCCCAAATAAATTCATTCATTGCATTCATAATTGTGAACCCCTCCCCGAAACATCAATGGCATATGAATGCATGTGACTAAGGAAGAAATGCACATGGTGTGTGTGAGTCACCACCTTGTTTAATTATTTTAGGGTAAACTAGGAAAAAACCCTAAGTGACTCCAATTTTAATTAACCTAGTTACTAGATTAATTATCCCAATGTTTAAGGCACAGTCTGCGAACCCGAGGTGGATCCCGAGACTATGTCATGCTGATAAACTAACCGATGAATGAGTGCTTTGCAAGGTGAATGATGGATTAGTGAAATGTTTAAGTGATTTCGACTTGCCGCCCGAGGTGAAATCCCGAAAGTGCCTACTGTGAATACTCAAATTTTGAGGCTTCTAATGTTGTTGGTGGCATGTGAAACTCTTTAAATGGAGGAAAACACGCCTGCTACAGTGCCGTGCCAATTAATTTGACTTTGCTAAAAAGCCAGTTTTCTCGGCCGCGGCCGCCCTTAAAGGCAGCGGTAGCCGCTATCGCCGCCGGCGACAGCGGCTGCAATCGTCTATGAATACCTCAATTTTGAGGCTCAAAGAGCCAATTTTTCCAGACTGCAAACAGTCCGGCCGGACCGGAGGTCATTCAGAAAGTTCACCGGAAGTGTGCCAATATGGTACTTGAAACGTCCGAAAAATTACGAGGATTACGGAACTGGTCCCGGAATATTTTTTGGAGGTCCGAAACTCCCGGAAAAGCCTCCGGAACGAAAAAAAAAAGAAGAGAAAAAGAGAAAGGCACGCATGCCCGCCCTCAAGGGCGGGCACGCCCGCCCAGCTAGGGCGGGCATGCCCGCCCAATCTAGGCGGCCATGCCCGCCCTCAAGGGCGGGCACGCCCGCCCAGCTAGGGCGGCCATGCCCGCCTAGTCTAGGCGGGCACGCCCGCCCAGCCCAGGCGGGCAGAAGCGCCCAGGGGCGCGTTTTTCCTATAAAAAATGGCCCCGGGGCTCCGTTTTGAGACACACAGTCTGTGTTGACGGACCTCTCTTCTCCCTTTACGCTCTTTGCGGTTCTTTTATCGCTTTCTGCATTCTTTATTTTTTATTTTTTTTAGCTTTCATTTTTTCTTGCTTTATTAAGTGGCCATTAAAATTAAATTAATTAATTTCCCTTAACGTGGAGCTTAACCTGGAGTTAAGAAGTGGCCGTCGACTAAATCAGGTACACAAACTAAACTCTGCCCATTTAATTTTAGCATTTCATGCATGCTTCTTTTCTACTCCTCCTAAATTCTATAACAGCATAAATGCATTCATATCATCCACCAGGCAAATAAAATTGTCTTAAATAAATAAAATTAAGCTTAAGTGCCCGGTTAATTAATAATCGTGGTATTAAAGCTTAAAATTCGACAATATTGGCTAAAAGCCTAGTTAATCAATAACTATGGTGAAAGTGCCTTATTTCGAACAGTTTTTTGGCCTAAGTCTAATTAATCAATAATTGTGACTAAAAGGCCCTGATTAAACACTTTTTCTTTTTATGGCAATTAATTGCCTATATTTCAATTTAATTAATCACTTTAGGCAAACAAATTGCCTATAAGTGAGAATTGATTATTTTTTATAGCGACAAATCGCTTAAAGCAATATTTTGGCTAAAAGCCTTTAATTAATCACTTTAGGCCAACAAATTGCCTATAAGTGAGAATTGATTCTTTTTCATAGCGACAAATCGCTTAAATTAAATTATTTGGCTAAAAGCCTTAAAATCAATTCATCTTTGGCACAAATGCCTTAAAAATCAATCTTTTGGCAAGGATAAGCCCAAATTAATTCTATTGGCTAAAAGCCTGAAAATCAACATTTTGGCACCAAGTGCCTAAATCAATCAACACTTTTCTGGCAAAATGCCTAAAAATCAACTCTTTGGCAAAAAGCCTAAACAAAATGCACGAAGCATGCACACACTCATGCATAAAGCATCCCAATTCAAAGCCCTCTAAAAGAGGCGCATCGAACTACGTTGACTTTGATCTTCCATTCAAACGGAAGTACGTAGGCACGTTCGGGATTTCACCCTGAATGACAAGTCGAATTCATTCAAACATTTCACTTGGTCCAATTACTTCATCTTCCTTGCAAAGCAAACATTCATTCATTTTGGTTAGTTTAGCAGCATGACATAGTCTCGGGATCCATCTCGGGTTTGCATATCATGCCTTAAACATTGGGTAATTAATCTAATAACTAGGTTAATTAAAATTGGAGTCACTTAGGGTTTTTTCCTAGTTTACCCTAAAATAATTAAACAAGGTGGCGACTCACACATCACGTGCATTTCTTCTCATTCATCATATGCATTACATGCCAATGTGTTTTTGGGGGAGGGGTTCACACCTACGTACTTCCGTTTGAATGGAAGATCAAAGTCAACGTAGTTCGATAGGCCTCTTTTAGAGGGCTTTGAATGGGGATGCTTTATGCATGAGTGTGTGTATGCTTCGTGCATTTTGTTTAGGCATTTTGCCAAAGACTTGATTGCTTTTTAGGCGTTTGATGCCAAAAATGTTGATTTAGGCGATTGTTGCCAAAAATTGAAATGATTTAGGCGTTTGTTGCCGAAATGCTCGATTTTAAGGCTTTTAGCCAAAAGATTGATTAATTTGAAGGCTTTTAGCAAAATGAGTTGATTTAGGCAATTTGTTTGCCAAAACTGTTGATTGGGCGATTGTCGCCAAAAATGATTGATTTTAAGGCTTTGAGCCAAAAGGTTGATTAATCCAAGGCATTTTTGCCAAAAATTGATTTAAGCGATTTGTCGCTAAATAATGGTTAATCTTACTTTATAGGCAATTTGTTTGCCAAAAGTAATTAATTGAATTGTAATACAGGCAAGTTATTGCCAAAAAGAACGTGTTTAATTAAGGCTATTTAGCCACAATTATTGATTAATTGGACTTAAGCCAGATTTGTTTGAAATAAAGGCAATTATACTCTAGCTATTTAATTAACTAGGTATTTTAGGCCAATATTGTCGGATTTAGGCTTTAATACCACGATTATTAATTAACCGGGCATTTAGCCTAAATTTATTTAATTGAGGCAATTTGTTTGTCTAATGATGACATGGATGCGTTTATGCAGTTGTAGAATTATTAGGAGTAGAAAAGAAGCATGCATGAAGTGCTAAAATTAAATAGGCAGAGTTTAGTTCATGTACCTGATTTAATCGTCGACCGCTTCTTAACTCCAGGTTAAGCTCCTCGTTAAGGGAATTAATTTTAATTTAATTTTAAGTGACCAAGTATCACAACAATAAAATAAAACTAAAATTAAACAATGTAAGAAAGCAGTAAAGAATCGCAAAGAGCGTAGGGAGAAGGAGCGTCCGTCAACACAGACTGAGTGTCCCAAAACGGAGCACCGGGGCTGCTTTTTATAGGAAAAAAGGACCCGAGGGCGGGCGTGAGGGCGGGCATGCCCGCCCATGAGGGCGGTCAAGCCTGACCTGCTGGGCGGGCGTGCCCGCCTGTGTCAAGCGGGCTTGCCCGCCCTGCTGGGGTGGGCTCGCCCTGCAAAGGCGACCCGTATATTTTATTTTTTTTACTCAAAAGGCTTTTTCAGGAGTTCTAGACCTCCAAAAAAAATTCCGGGACCAGTTCCGTGATCCTCGTAATTTTTCGGATGTTTCGAGTACCATATTGGTATACTTCTGATGAACTTTCAAAATAGCCTTCGGTCCGGCCGGACTGTTTGCAGTCTGGGAAAACAGGCTTTTTGAGTCTCAAAATTTGAGTATTCACAGTTGCCCCCCACCGGCGACCATAAAAATAATTTATGGGAGTCGGTGGTTACCGAAACACAAATTTTGGAGACGGAAAAACAGACGCGTCCAGAAGACTGCCTTTTGGCCCTTTTTCTCTTTATAAATAGCTCAAAACTTCATTTTTCACTCATTTCTACTTCTTCATTCTAAAGGTCTCTCTCAAATTCTCTCATCTTTCTTTCGCCAATGGCTTCTTCGGGCTATAGTAGTGATGAGGACTTTCTAGAGTCCCTGGGGATTTCTCTCGACGAAATCCGTGTGACAGCAGATGTCGACAGTCATGCCTCCGTCACCGGTGTCTACGCCCAGGTTAGTTCCCATGTCACTCTCATTTATTCATTACTCGGGCCTTAGGCCAAATGGTGAAAATTTTGGGCCTCCGTGGCCTGATTGTGCATTTTTTAGGCCTTAGGCCAAATCGTGATTTCTTGGGCCTCTGTGGCCGAACTGTGAATAAATTTTATTTTCCTTTTAGGATCCAAACATTAGGCTGGATGTAGGCGAGTCTTCTATGGCCGAGATCCCGACTGACATTCTCGACCATAACAACCCGGTCGGAGCCATCATCTGTCCCTCTCAGCTGGACTTTTTAAGACACCTTGAGCTGAGTAGACAGAATTATAAAAGCCTACTGGGTGCACTGGCCGAGAGATGGTGGGATACCACCAACACTTTCCATTTCTCCTGGGGTGAGATGACGATGACCCCGACCGACTTTTCGGTGATTTCCGAGATTCCTTTTGGCACTCGGCCGATCGAGCTGTATGACGATTGGAGGACTGAGGTCACCCCCGATTGGATGATGGAGCTGATAGGGATTGATCTGCCCTGAATTATCAATCCTAGCTCTTCTACCCCTGTTCTGAGTATTTCGAGACACTGGCTATCCCTTCAGGCCCCCGACATCTATGCCAGATATAGGCAGGGAGAGTTAATGGCCACTCAGGCAGCCAGGTTCACTCTGTTGCTGCTTTTTGCCTCAACCTTCTGGTCTAACAGGAAGGAGAAATTTAATCCTTCTATTCTGAAGAGTTTGGAGGACTTGTCCCACCTTACTGAGTACGATTGGGCCGGCGCTATTCTGAGCCACATGTATGATGACATGTGCGATCTTAGTCGAGGCCACTGTAAGCTCAGCGGGACCTACTATTTCTGGGAGGTAATGTAAAGAACATATTCCCTTTCTGTGTTGTCTTTTCCTCTTTTCTTTTTTTCTTCTCTTTTTTCACTGATCTCGTTTTGCAGACTTGGGCTTTTGAGTATTTTCCTTACATCCGCCCAGAGCTGATTCATACTGACCTTGGATTAGGGCTGGCACCTTTGGCTTGGAGGTGGTACCGAGCAAATCACCGGTCCGTTCTGCGCCGGAAGTCTTTAGGCGACCTGCGGACCTTCTTCGATGCTTGCACCATGGATCAAGAGAGTGCCTTTTAGTTTTCCTTGAGTATGTGGAAATAAAAAGGATTTATTAACACATTTTTACTTTTCTCACATAGGTGGAGGCGGGGGCGATGAATGCCCGACTTCAAAGTTTGATTGAGGCTGATCCCTATTTCCGGCGATCAGAGGCCTTGTCTCGGCGGCGGGTTGTCTTGTCACATCCTGTCTTGAGACGCTATTATTTAGGCGAGAAAGTGGACTTCCAAATTAGGGGCTGTCGTTCCATCCCTCATCCTCCTCCTGAGGACATGCGAGCGGGCAAATAGATGATTCTTACCGAGGCCCATACTGAGGGCATTCCACATATGGAATTTATCCGGAGTGGGGATTATGATGAATTTTGCCAGATGTTTCTGATGCAGCCTATTGGATCTCGGCTCGACAGAATTTCGAGGTCGACCCCTTCCCAGCCGCTTGGCACTCGTTCTTCTCGGGCTTCAGGCCCCTCATCCAGGACCCCAAGGAGGAGGCCTATGACCCTTCCCTCTTCTTCCGCTCCGGTGGAGGGTCCATCTCGGGCTGGCCCTAGCCATTCAGCTGGTGCTTTCAGGATTCCTCAGGCTATTCTAGAGGCTACCGAGCTGGTTCATCCGGGCCTGGCCAATTTGCACCTTCCATACAACATTCCCTATTACACTCCTGATGGCACTTCGTCTCTCCGAGAGGTCTCTCTAGAGCGTGTGAATCGCCTAGCTCTTCCTCCTGATGACATCACTGAGGTACAGGTTAATGAAACCTTTCCCCAAAAAGATTCATAAGAGCCTTGATACTGACTAAAAAAATCTTTTTTTTCAGGTTCCTGTCAGATTAGTCAGTCAGATGATGGAGCTAATTCTCAGTATGCAGGAGGAGCTAACTTCAGCCTGGACTCTACGGGCCTTCGATGAACAGAGGAGCAGGAGGCCTCGCCACGGATAGATGCTAGATTTTCCTGCTTTCTTTTGGATTTTATTTTTACTCGGCTGTATTTCTGAACTTTTGGCCATGTTCCTGTACTGAACTTTGTCCGTGTCTGCACTCAGTAATGAAAAGACATGTATGCATGATTATATATATACATAGAAAGACAAAACATCTCTCCCCCCTTTTTTTCTCTTTTTTCTTTCTTTCAAAAAAAACTTGAAGAGTACCGATTTCTTTCTGTAAAATAAAGTAAAATTAAAATTAAAATATTTTCTCCTTCTTTTTTTTTTTTTTTTTTTTGGTGGGCAGGTGCGTCCGCCCTTCTGGGTTCGGGCGGGCGTGCCCGCCGGGCCTGGGCGAACAGGCCCGCCCCTTGAGGGCGGGCGTGCCCGCCCTCGAGGCGGATATGCCCGCCTCAGAGGGCAGGTACAGCCGCCCTCGGGTGCGTCTTTCTATATAAAAGGGGTTTTTTTTCTCTTTTTTTTCATTCTCACCTTCTCCAAGCTACCAAATACCTGGTCAGTCTCTTTTCTTCCTCTTCCTTTCTTTTTTTTTATTATTACATTGTTTTTATTATTTTATTTTATCTTTCCCTCTTTTTTTTTAGAAAACAATAAATAATAACAAGAAATAAAAAGAATAACTAAAAGGACAATGAATCCCTTCTTCAACCATAGCATGCACAGCTGGACTAGGAGTCTCTCCAAAGTTAAAAAGATCAACTTGGGGAGGTATGGTCTCTCCCCCGTTATTACTCTCAGGGGTGTAGTAGTTGACTGGATTTTCTTAAAGGCCTGTATTAGACTTTGGGATCCTGAAGCCCATGTTTTCCGGTTTGGGGCGATGATGGAGGAAGTGTGCCCTCTCTTTGAGGAGTTCTGTGCCATTATAGGGTGTGAACCCAATGCCCCTTTGGTCAAGCATGAGGTAAAAATTGGGTATGTTAGGTCATTTGAGACCCTGTTTCAGTTTAGCCGACTAAGGTTATGATCGTTGATGACCAAAAAGCAATTCTGCTGCCTCTGATCGATGAATTCTCAGAAGCTCGCCCAGATGACCCAAACCGGATGAGGCTGAGGATGCGGGCCTTGGTTTTCTGTTTATTGGCTGGCTTTATATTTAACCGGGACCCAGGCTTTGGGGATTTGCGTCTTTGCCCCATGGTTCTACAAATGGAAGACATGGGTTGTATTGGCGGCATCGTGTTGGCAGAAACCATAAGGAGCCTAGACAGGGCTGCCTTGGGATTTGATGACTGGACAGTTTCCCCCATTATTCTCCAGGTATTTCTCCTTATTATCTTTCCTCATTTTTTTTCTTTCTTTTTAAACCATTCCCTCGTAATATAAAGGATCCATTACTCAGGTTTGGTTGAAGGATCATCTACAAGTGGTTGCTGCTCCTACTTCCCTTCCTTATAACCCATCTCAGTACCGCATGCGGAGGATCTTAATCTCGCATCCCACTACTGATGCATGGGCTTCATGGTTGATTGAGTTAGGCCCAAATGAGATATTGTGGTTCATCCCTTGGTACAACATCAACCGTTTTATCCAGGCTAGCTCTCATCACACTCGGGTTTACCTTCTGGGCCTTACACATTGTACTTGGTACTGTGCTTCACGCATCTTGAGACAGATGGGGGTAGATCAGACTGTTCCGATTACGGATGGCTTTCCTGCTGATTCAGCCATTACCCCGGGTGTTACCCGAGCCGTCTTTAGGGCTTGGGTTAGAGATCACCATATGGTTAGGCCCTTGCCCAATCCTGCCAGTATTCAGACTTCTCTTGAGTATCGAGCCTGGTCCATTGCCACTGTCTGGCCAATTGAGAGACCAAGGAGGACCGCACTGCTGAGTGCACTCGAGGGTTGGGTTCAGGCTGATGAGATTGGGACTGGTGAGGAGATTGTGCTGGCTCCTCGGACAGGTGAGGCTGGGCAGAATTCAACAGCTAGGGGTGACTCGGAGGATGTTGCTCCACGGAGGAGACGGGACACCTAGGCTCCTAGAGGCTTTTGGATTTCGGATGTAGTTTTTCTTTTTTTTTTGTTTCTTCTTGGCTTTTGGATTTTTTTCTTTGGATGTATGTTTTTTTTTTTTGCTTTAGACTCGAATTTAGACTTCGTTATTTGTTCGGACTCTTTTGCTTTCTGCCTGACTTTAGGCTGCTATGAGATTTGACTTTTTAGCTTAAATTGAGAAAAATCTTTTAGCTTTTCAAGCATTTTCCAACTTTATTTATTTCAAGCTCTAATTTTTGCCTAAGCTGCCCTTTCGGGTTTTCAACTTAGCGAGCTTACCCATTTTTGTCTAAGCCGCCCTTTTTGGGTTTTCAGCTTAGCGGGCTCTGACTTTTGCCTAAGCCGCCCTTTCGGGTTTTCGACTTAGCGGTTTTTTTCTTTTTTTTTCTTTTTTTTTATTTGGCAAAGAAGAACGAAATTATGAAATGTTTAGACCGTGCCCAAAGAGGGCTGCCTACATATCTCTAATATATAATTTCCTTTTTTTTCAAAGAGAATCAGGTCTAATGTAGTTCAATCTTACATTATGCAATGATTACAATTACACAAAATATCTTTTTAACTGGTCTAAATTACATGGATTAGCAAATTCCAAGCCATCCAAATCAGTCAAAATAACGGCTCCGCCCGACAATATCTTCTTTAACACATAGGGTCCAGCCCAATGAGGACGAAACTTCCCACGTGGATCTATGGTGGGTTGTCTAATCTCCTTCAGAACCAAACAACCTTCTTCCAGTTTCTGGTCTTTGACCTTCTTATTGAAATGCCGCGCCATTCTTCTTTGATAAACTCGAGTTTGGTGGATTGCTCGCAATCGCTTTTCATCCATACCCAAGAGTTGCAAATGATAATTCTCAGCCCAAATTGCTTCACTGATCTAGCTTTCTCGGATAACCCTCGCTGACCGAACTTCCAGCTCAATAGGCAACACTGCTTCCATGCCATATACTAAGGAATACGGGGTTGCCCCAGTAGGTGTTCTGATTGAAGTCCTGTATCCCCACAAGGCATTTGGCAATTGTTCGTGCCAAGCTCTATGCTTTTGGACTGTTTTCAGCAAAATGACCTTTATAGCCTTGTTTGCAGCCTCTACGGCCCCATTTGTCTGTGGGCGATAGGGTGAAGACTTGTGATGCTGAATCTTCTTTTGCTTCAGTAGGTCCGAAAATTCACTTTGAAAATGAGATCCGTTATCCGTGATGATCTCAAACGGCGTCCCATACCGACAAAGGATGTTGGTACGAACGAACTGTGCTGCCTTCTTGGCATTCAAAACGGAATAAGAAACCGCCTCAATCCACTTAGTAAAATAATCAACAGCAACCAGGATGAATTGATGGCCATTGGAGGCCTTTGGATGGATCTTTCCGATTACGTCTATGCCCCAAGTTGCGAAAGGCCATGGTGAAGTGATGGGATTCAAATTGATCAGAGGCTGCTTTTGCAGTTTGGCAAAAATCTGACACTCATGGCATTTCCGCTCGTGTCTCACACAATCCGCATTCATGGTTGACCAGTAATAGCCTAGGTTCATAATTTTTCGAGCCAGGGCTATCCCGTGCATGTGTGGCCCGGACTCCCCATTATGTACGGAATCCATGATGTTTCGAGCTTCTTCCTCGTCGACGCACCTCAGGTGCAGGCCATCCCAACTTCTTTTGTACAGAACTCCCCCAGTAAGGAAATATCCAGTTGCTAACTGTCTCAATGTTCATTGATTAGTCTTTTTGGACCCTTCCGGGTAGGCTTCATTCTGAAGATAGTTCTGTATATCCCAAAACCATGGCTTGTCATCGACTAGATGCATGACATGCGCTGGCTGCTTCTGTAACCAGACTGTCAGAGGTCGAATGACCTGGTCTCCCTCTACATTTACCATGGAAGCTAAAGTAGCCAGTGCATCGGCAAACTGATTTTTGGCTCGCGGCAAATAGTGAAAGGATAATTCCTCAAACTGCTGAGCCAATTCATCCAAGCGCTGTAGGTAAGCAACCAACCGCTCTTCCTTGATCTTCCATTTCCTTAGAGCTTGAGAGACTATCAGGTTGGAATCTCCGAAAACCCTAAGGATTTTTATTTCTTTTTCTAGGGCCGCTTCCAACCCCTTGATGCAAGCTTCATACTCGGCTTCGTTGTTGGTACATTCGAAGTCTAGTTTAACTGCGATTGGGACGTACTCTCCACAAGGAGCTTTGAATACGACCCCAACCCCATTTCCATGGTAGTTTGAAGCTCCATCGAAGTACATTTCCCAGACTTCGCTTTCCAAGCTCAACAAGTCTTCGTCGGGAAATTCTACTTCTGGCATCTGGTCTTCGACTGGCAATTCCGCTAGTTGATCAGCCAAGGCTCTGCCTTTCACTGCCTTTCGCTGCACGAACTTTAAGTCATAGGTTGCGAGCACTGATACCCACTTAGCCATCTTACAGTCAAGAACCGGCCTCTCCATAAGGAATTTCAAGGGGTTCGATTCGGAAATGACATATGTAGTGTACAACGAGAGGTAGTGCTGTAACTTTGTGCAGGCCCAAACTAGAACCAGGCACAGCTTCTCTATCTTATTGTATTTTAACTCATATTCCAGCATCCTCTTGCTGAGGTAATACACGGCGTTTTCTACCTTCGTATCTTCAGCTTGCTGAGCTAACATCGCACCCATCGCTTCTTCTGTCACCGATAGGTATAATAACAAAGGCCTTCCTAGCCTTGGTGGCTGTAAAACTGGTGGGGATAGCAGATATTGCTTGACTTGGTCGAAAGCTTTCTGGCAATCCTCATTCCATTTAACCGCTACTCCTTTCCTGAGTAATTTGAAGATCGGACCACAAGTATCGGCCAATTGATTAATGAACTGGCTGATGTACTGTAGGCTTCCCAGGAAACCCCGAACTTCTTTTTCCGTCCTCGGTGCTGGCATTTCCAAAATGGCCTTGGCTTTTGAAGGGTCAACCTCTATGCCCTTCCGACTGACCATGTGCCCCAGAAATACTCCGGATGTAGCTCCAAACAAGCATTTTGCCGGATTGAGCTTTAAATTGTACCTTCGAAGTCTAAGGAAGAACTTCTCGAGTGCTGTTGTATGTTCTTCGGCTGTTTTTGATTTAACAACCATATCGTCAACGTATACTTCTACTTCTTGGTGAATCATGTCGTGGAAGATGGTCGTTGCCATTCTTTGATAAGTTGCCCCGGCATTTTTGAGCCCAAAAGGCATGACCCTGTAGCAATAAGTTCCCCATTCTGTGATGAATGTCGTTTTCTCTTTGTCTGGCCCATGCATCATTATTTGATTATAACCGACAGCAAGATCAGTCAAGGAGACCATCTCGTGTCCAGCCATTCGGTCCACTAGCAAGTCAATATGTGGCAGGGGAAAGTCGTCCTTCGGACATGCTTTATTCAAATCCCGGTAATCCACACACATTCGCACTTTTCCATCCTTCTTCGGTACCGGCACGATGTTCGCTAACCATGTCGGGTAAGCAATGGGTTCTATGAACATGTTTTCCAGCTGCTTGGCAACTTCCTCCTTGATCTTCAAGGACCATTCTGTTTTCAGTCTTCTTAGCTTCTGTTTCACTGGCTTAGCCTCTGGATATACTGGAATCTTGTGCACCACTATTGCTGAGTCAATTCCAGTGATGTCACTTGCTTTCCACATGAAGCAGTCAACAAATTTCTTCAAACATTCACTAACTTGTTCCCTGTTCATGCAATCAGATGCAATGTATGTATGTTCGTTTTCTTCTTTGCCAACTATTATTTTTTCCTTTTCATTTTTTATTTCATTTATTTGATTATTTTTGCTTGGAAATGCTTGGAAAGATAGACACGCAGGGTAATCAAGAATTTGCAAGCCTTTATTAATTATGACGGAATCGTCTTCAAAGAATACATCAAATTTGAAATCTGGATCTTCTAGATCTGACGCAGACGACTCAGAACTGGAACTGGACTCTGACTCGGTTTCAGACTCAGACTCAATGCAGGACTTGACTACCGACTTAGGTACTAGGTTTGACTCGGGAGGGGGTTTATCAACAGCGCGTTCCTCCTCGGTGTACCAGTTGGTGAGTGGTCCTTCATTCGGCTTGATCAGATCCAGCAGGTCTCGATTCCCGACATTTCCCGTGATAGCCACAACTTCGTCAAAGAGACTAGGCTGCATGAAGTCTTCCGTATCCAGTTCAGTTATGGTTTCGGGCTTGTTGCCCCAGACATCTGAGAATATCTCTAACCCAGGCAGCATCTTCTTAGCGGTTGGGCAGCAAAAGGGTTCTCAGAAGCCACAGTAAGGAACTGCTTCTCCCAGTTTGCAGAAGTAGCTGTTCAGAGTCAATAGGTAAGACCGCATCTGTACATTCTCTTTCCTTCCTCTTCGGGTCCTCTCAGCACGGTCCTCATCAGTGGGCTCATAACCCAAACCATAGGTCCCTTCATTCACTGGACATTCCTAGGCTTGCAGTGCAGGATACTTCTTCCTGGACCTTGCCATAATCATTCCTGGTAGGTAGGACATTTTCAACATTAGAGACACCATGCAGTTTATTTGCATTGTCCCGAAATCAAAGAGAATTCGAGAGCTTGCAGTCTTTCCCTCTATAAACTGCACAGTATCGTATTGAAATCCAGAAAGGGGTAAATTGGCGGTCTCAGGGTTGACCTCAAAGAGAGGCTGGCCCTTTGGCCTTTTGAGCTGACTGTAGTCATCCCCCTGTACGGTGATAACTTTGTCTTCATAGGGAAACTTGACCTTTTGGTGCAGAGATGAGGGTACTGCCTTGGTGTGATGTATCCACGGTCGGCCCAGAAGCAGGTTGAAGCTAGTCGGTACATCAATCACCTGGAACGGAACTTCCATCACAGCTGGCCCAATTGTTAACTTTAGCGTAGCAACCCCCAACACTTCCCTCCGGGTGCTGTCATAGGCTTTCACTATCTGGTCTGAGGGAGTGAAGTCAGTTTCTTCCAACCCTAGACAGCTGGCTACTCTCAGTGGGCAGACGTTTAGTGCTGACCCATTATCAATGAGAACCATGGGCACGGTTTTGTCTCGAGTCTGAACAGTGACATACAGAGCATTGTTATGGCTGCCTCCCTCTTTAGGCAAGTCATCGTCAGAGAACTCGATGCTTTGCATTTTAGATGATTGGGTGAGGGTGGACACTAGCACTTCTGGGCTAACTTCCACCGATGTTTGAAGTTGACTCAAGGCCTTGCAAAGAGCTTGGCGATGAGGAAAGGATGCTGCTAGAAGTTCCCAGATTGATACCCTAGCTTGTGTCTTTTTTAACTGTGCCAGTACCGGGTCTTCCTTTAGCTCCTCTGCCTTCTGGTAAGGCTTGTTTTGGATTTTATCCAAGACTAGTGGTTCATATTGTCTCCCGCTCCTGGTTATAGCATCAAGCTCTTCGGTTAGGTCGTTCAGATCCAGGACACAGATATTATTCATCTCTAGGAACAGTTCGAAAGGAGCGATCAGTTCCTGGTCAGCCATGATAGCATTTATCCCGTGATTTGGTAAAGGGTTGGTATTAACATTTGGCTTACTCCTCGAGATAATTGAACCGTTATCCACCAGGTCCTGGATGTGGTTCTTAAGCGTCCAACACGCTTCAGTCTTGTGCCCATGCCCCTGATGATACTCACAGTATTCATTAGCCCTGTAATTTCTTGGCAACGGATTCGGCGGGGGCCTTGCCTCCAAAGGCTTTATGTAATTAGCTTTGACGGCCTCTCGGAATACCACTAGGATTGGCATCCCGAGATCAGTATAGGTTCTTTTGGATGATTGATTATTATTCCTCATGTTTCCCACACGTAAAGGATTCGTGGGGGTGATGCTAGCCACTTCGTGGACCTTGCTTGCTTGGCTGGGTTTCTTGTACTTTGAGGTTCCCGAGTCTTCTTTCAGTTGCCCCATTTGAATCAGATCTTCTACCTTTGTGGCGGTGGCAATGAGCGACTGAAACGTTGGTAGGTACTGGGTTTGTAGTCGGTGTTGGTAAACAGGCTATAGGTTCTTAATGATTATGTCTACCTGTTCTTGCTCAGAGGGTCGATTAATCATTTGGGCGGCCTTGGCTCTCCACCTCGTAAGGAACGAGGAAAAAGGCTCATTATTTTTCTGCTTGGTGGTTTCTAGTTCTCTTCGAGTGACATCCACCTCCATGTTATAGCGGTATTGGGAATTAAATGCATTGCAGACGTCTTCCCAGGTTTTCATTTTGGATCGGTCTAAGCTGA
Source organism: Jatropha curcas (assembly GCF_041381405.1). Taxonomy (NCBI): domain Eukaryota; kingdom Viridiplantae; phylum Streptophyta; class Magnoliopsida; order Malpighiales; family Euphorbiaceae; genus Jatropha; species Jatropha curcas. The sequence goes on from NC_143151.1 coordinate 21,278,001, forward strand.
CAAACCACCTCAAAGCAACACCGGTGAGAGATTGTTGGAACAATTGAGCAAGGAGCTCGCTGCTCAGTCCAAATGGGTTAAGGGCACCCACATACATCTTCAAGTGAGTTTTAGGACAAGTGGTTCCATCGAATTTGTCCATGTTGGGCATCTTAAACTTGGTTGGCAATCTTGCCTAAGGGAACAAGGACAAGGAGTCCATGTCTACCACTTCTTTGTGGGTTTTGAGAGCAGTAATAGATCTTTCCAGGAGCTCTAACTTCTCTCTCATTCTCTGAGCTTCCAGCTCAGAAGCAGTTTTGGAGGGTACATCATCCAGGTTTAAGGTAGGGTTTGTTGGTTCCGCAGCAGGACCTTGGTTGGAGGCAGCAGGTCCACTTCCCCCGGCAGAAGCCCCATTTCCATTTCCATTTCCATTCCCATTGCCCAATTCAGCTATCAGGGCGGTCCTTTGGGCAGCTAGCGCCTCATTCATTCGGGTCTCCATTCTGGCCTCCATTCTAGCCTCTAGTTGTTCAATAAGGGTTTGGATATCAGCAATCGATGCCATTGGTGCAGGTAAAGCTGTTGAAGTTGTGGGTGAAGCTGGTGTAGCTGGTGAAGCTGGTGAAGCTGGTGATAGTACTGTAGGTGTGTCTGGCACTAATGTGGGCACTTGGATCGTGGGCACCTGTAAGGATAAGGGTAGCTGGATTAGGTACAGTGGTTGGTGTGTCAGGGTAGCTGATGTAGATCGACTCTTTTGTCCAACCGTGCATGAATGAGAAGAGTGTTTCATGCTCTCTTTGTGTTTACCTCATGTTTATGATATGTCGTGAATGCGCATAACAACACGTCACAATCTATTTAATGGTATGATTCGCATCATTGGGCGCATACAGTCCTAAAGGGTAGGTTCTATAGGCTATGACTCAAATAGAGAATCGGCTTATAAGGGATCCTTAAACCTTGAGTATGGATATACCTAACCACATGTGAAACAAAGAGTTTCGCGTGGGTCCAACGGTACGCATACCCATGGGCCACCCCTAAAAGGATTAGGGACGGTTTGTGGTAACAGGGAGGACACTTTGGCTGTCCGTCGACATAATCAATGAGACTTGCCGATCAGCGCTACTTGCTATCCAGACTCAGAAGATTGGACAGAGAGAGAGGAAATTCATTTGAAATTCATTTTGTTTATGCAATGGAGAAAAGGATTCTCAATCGTGCAAATAAATCAACGAATTTAAATGTCTTAATCAAATTTGTCAATAAAGTTCAAATTTCCCCTTATCAAGTATTCTTAAAGAAAGAACACTCAATTTATGTCAAGGTACCCTGCAAAGCAAAACATAGTAAAACAATACCCTAAAGAAGGGCAGGTTAGTTTAAACAGCAATTGTAGTCCACTTTATGCAAAATGATTACATAAGTCCCCAGCAGAGTCGCCAAACTGTGAACCCCTCCCCGAAACATCAATGGCATATGAATGCATGTGACTAAGGAAGAAATGTACATGGTGTGTGTGAGTCGCCACCTTGTTTAATTATTTTAGGGTAAACTAGGAAAAAACCCTAAGTGACTCCAATTTTAATTAACCTAGTTACTAGATTAATTATCCCAATGTTTAAGGCACAGTCTGCGAACCCGAGGTGGATCCCGAGACTATGTCATGCTGATAAACTAACCGATGAATGAGTGCTTTGCAAGGTGAATGATGGATTAGTGAAATGTTTAAGTGATTTCGACTTGCCGCCCGGGGTGAAATCCCGAACGTGCCTACGTACTTCTGTTTGAATGGAAGATCAAAGTCAACGTAGTTCGATAGGCCTCTTTTAGAGGGCTTTGAATGGGGATGCTTTATGCATGAGTGTGTGTATGCTTCGTGCATTTTGTTTAGGCATTTTGCCAAAGACTTGATTGCTTTTTAGGCGTTTGATGCCAAAAATGTTGATTTAGGCGATTGTTGCCAAAAATTGAAATGATTTAGGCGTTTGTTGCCGAAATGCTCGATTTTAAGGCTTTTAGCCAAAAGATTGATTAATTTGAAGGCTTTTAGCCAAAATGAGTTGATTTAGGCAATTTGTTTGCCAAAACTGTTGATTGGGCGATTGTCGCCAAAAATGATTGATTTTAAGGCTTTGAGCCAAAAGGTTGATTAATCCAAGGCATTTTTGTCAAAAATTGATTTAAGCGATTTGTCGCTAAATAATGGTTAATCTTACTTTATAGGCAATTTGTTTGCCAAAAGTAATTAATTGAATTGTAATATAGGCAAGTTATTGCCAAAAAGAACGTGTTTAATTAAGGCTATTTAGCCACAATTATTGATTAATTGGACTTAAGCCAGATTTGTTTGAAATAAAGGCAATTATACTCTAGCTATTTAATTAACTAGGTATTTTAGGCCAATATTGTGGGATTTAGGCTTTAATACCACGATTATTAATTAACCGGGCATTTAGCCTAAATTTATTTAATTGAGGCAATTTGTTTGCCTAATGATGACATGGATGCGTTTATGCAGTTGTAGAATTATTAGGAATAGAAAAGAAGCATGCATGAAGTGCTAAAATTAAATAGGCAGAGTTTAGTTCATGTACCTGATTTAATCGTCGACCGCTTCTTAACTCCAGGTTAAGCTCCTCGTTAAGGGAATTAATTTTAATTTAATTTTAAGTGACCAAGTATCACAACAATAAAATAAAACTAAAATTAAACAATGCAAGAAAGCAGTAAAGAATCGCAAAGAGCGTAGGGAGAAGGAGCGTCCGTCAACACAGACTGAGTGTCCCAAAACGGAGCACCGGGGCTGCTTTTTATAGGAAAAAAGGACCCGAGGGCGGGCGTGCCCGCCCATGAGGGCGGTCAAGCCTGACCTGCTGGGCGGGCGTGCCCGCCTGGGCTAGGCGGGCCTGCCCGCCTGGTCCGGGCGGGCGTGCCCACCCTGCTAGGGTGGGCTCGCCCTGCAAAGGCGACCCGTATATTTTATTTTTTTTACTCAAAAGGCTTTTTCAGGAGTTCTAGACCTCCAAAAAAAATTCCGGGACCAGTTCTGTGATCCTCGTAATTTTTCGGACGTTTCGAGTACCATATTGGTATACTTCCGATGAACTTTCAAAATAGCCTTCGGTCCGGCCGGACTGTTTGCAGTCCGAGAAAACAGGCTTTTTGAGTCTCAAAATTTGAGTATTCACAATAATCATTCAAACCACATCAATCATTCATCCCATAGTAATCAAATCAAAATAATTAAAAGACCCGCTCTTGCCTTATGGTTAAAGGCGGGCCACAAACAGGATTTAATAATACAATTTAAACCATATAAATAATAAATCCTAAAATCTCAAAATTATAGTAAATTAACTTGTTTGGTTTGCTTGAAACACAATCTGCCCATTATTGGTCATTTCTTGAATTAAAATTAAACATTTATTTAATGGAATGAAATTAAAACAAAAATAAAAAAATGTTCTGGAACCCTAGAACAGTTGTGTCACGCAGCTGTTCTATGAAGAACAGTTGCGTGACGAAACTCCTAGTTGCGTGACGCATCTGTTCGTGACATTATCAAAATCTCTAGATTCATTAATTACTTATTTAAAACATAATATTAAATAAAAACATAAAAACTAAATAAAAACTATGCGCACGAACAGTTCCGTCACGCAGGTGGTCCAAGCAAAGTCAAGTTCTTTTGGACATGAACAGTTGCATCATGCAGGTAGTAGCTGCGTGATGCAGCTGCTCTGATCCGTAACTACCTTTCAAACTACTCTTTTTACGTGTTCTTTTTGTTAACAAATGTTTAATATAGCTCAGAAACACTCAAAAATGGGCAAAGTGTTGCTTAATCAAAACCAAACTAACCAAATACTAAGAAAATAACGTATTTCACAAATAAACAACTAAAAATGAAAAGGAAGGTTTAGATGGTTACCTAACCCTCAGATTCCAGGATTGCATACGGTTTAGATGATTCAAGAATGGAGCTCCACGATCCCACAAGTGTTTGTTACCAAGTTTGATCAATAAAAACTTTCTTTTTCTTTCCTTTTCTCTCTTTTCTCTTTTTTTTTATGACTTTTGGTTTTTATGTTTCAATCTATTATCTCTACTAGCTTGATATTCCTCAAGGTAACTCATTGGAGTTCTTGTGGAAAACCCTCGCTGCACTAAGCTTTTGAAATATTTCTAAGTCCTCAAAAAAAAATCCAAAGTCTAGAGAAAAGTCCCCTTTAAAACACAAAAATGTTGTATTTATATGGATAGGGCAACAGAACAGAGCTGCGTCACGCAACTATTAGCTGCGTTACGGACCCGAGAGCTGCGTGACGCAGCTCACTTTTCGTACAGTTGCCGCGTATCCACACAAACAGTGCAGATACACGGGCCTGTCCAAGTGATGTCATCCTGGTTAGAGTTGCGTGACGTAACTATGAGTACCGTCACGTAACTCATAGCTGCGTGACGCAACCCTAGCGCAGGTCAGACTCCTTGAGCTAGTTTAAATCAATTTTTGGTTTAAAGGCTTCTGGTTGACCTTGATTCCTCATTCCTCATCCTTATATCATCATCAGGTTGGGCGGGGCATAACATCACGCGTCAACAGTTTGCCCCCCCCTCACTTTATCATTAATTGTATAAACGATTAATGTTAAAGTGGTCCATTGATGCGCCTTCGATCTGGCAGTCATCCTCGAAGCTCGGTTTGATCGGCTCAAAAGATGTTGGGTTGATTTGATCATCTGGCCACCTACTCAGCTCGGTTTGATCGGCTTTTTGTCGGCTCCAGTCGGATCAGAAATGACATCCAAAATTTGGTTTGATGAAGATACCTTCGAAGCTCGGTTTTATCGGCTTGAAGGGTCTTGGGTTAACTTGATCATCTGGCCACCTTCTCAGCTCGGTTTGATTGGCTTTCGTTGGCTCCAGTCGCATCAGTAATGATATCATCGAGACTCGGTTTGATCGGTTTTGCCCTGGTCAACTTTGCAATTCACCATCATTGACCGGGAAAGGGAGTTCAAACAGCTTCGCAATACACCATCACTGTTTGGAGGTTGAAATTGTTCTGATCAGCTTCGCAATGCACCATCACTAATCAGAAAGAGAATTGACTCGATCAGCTTCGCAATACACCATCACTGCTCGGTGGACCCTATTGGCTTCAAAAAACCATCACCGGTTGTCCTGAAAAATTGTTCACAAGAAAAAGAGCAATATCTGTGTACAAATAGACCTTGCCTTTTTTTAGAAAAATGTTGGGGCATCACATGCCCCCATGCATTTAATTATAAAATAAATGATTTGCATCAGGGCAAAAGATTATACTTTTGCCTCCAGTCCGGAATTCCGACCTAGGACCAAAAATATTCGCTTTTTAGGCATACTTTTCAATATTTATTGTCAAAATTTTGCAAAAATTTAGCAAAAATTTAGGCATGAAAGACGTTTTGAGTCTGAATTTTCATGTATACCCCTTATGATGCAGTGTTTAAAAGAGAACTTACCTGAGAGTAATCTGGGCAATTTGATGCTTCTGCCCCTTGTGCAGTGAATAGACAAAATTGCTGAAGTGTACAAGCCGCATACAGTCATCAAATTGCTTAAGCGAGCCATTATAGGCTTTAGATGGGCCGTGCGGGCCCTGCAAGCTTGATAACAGATGATGTGCCCCTCCTTTGGGCTTGGAGAAGTGGGCTTGGGCCCAATTGCTTACTATAAGTAAGTTTCTTCTTTAACCAATTCATTTTCACTTACCTCAAACCCTAAGCTATCTGAGAATTCTCTGAACTATCAACCAAAAACAATGTCTCAACTTTCTGAAATCCCTGCTTTCGCCTATACTCCGGAGATGGAGACCTTAGGGGCGATCCCGGATATCCCGACTTTTGATGGCGAGCCAGTGCCGGTCAGCCGAAATCCGCTGACTTCGGGGACACGACCACTGTAGCTTCTCCCGTTGCTGGGTACCGAGTTCCTGGTTCGCTACGAGACTAGCCGGATGCGCGGCTTTCAGACCGAGGTAAGTAAAAATTTTCTTCGAATTTTCTTGCTTTTGATTCGTAATGTGAGTAGTTTTAGTTGAAATTTTAGTCTGTTCATGCATCGGCAGTTGTGCCACGCAGGTAAGAGTTGCGTGACGCAACTGTTCCTGCTTGAACAGTTGCGCGACGCAACTGTTCTAAGTGAACAGTTGCGCGACGCATCTGTTCGAGGCGCCAGAGAACCCTAGCTTTCTTGAACTTAGGATTTCACCCCTTACATGCGTTTAAATGCTTGAATTGTTGATGAATAATTGATGTCTTCTTTATGCGACATGATTTTGCCCTGAAAAAATGCATAGAAATAACACAAACACAATGAAATTAAATCAATAGGTTAGTTTTCTGCGTACCTGTGACAGTTGCGTCACGCAACTGTTCTGTGGAAGAACAGTTCCGTGACGCGACTGTTCATCAATGAGGCAAGGCCTTGGGCAGTTGCGGGACGCAGCTCATGAGATGCGTGTCGCAGCTGTGGAGATGCGTGGCGCATCTGTTCTTAGGATGCCAAACTTTGAACAGTTGCGTGGCGCAGCTATTGAGTTGCGTGGCGCAGCTACTGAGGTGCGTGACGCAGCTGTTCTTCACGGTGCGCAACTTGGGCAAGCTGCATGACGCAGCTGTATAGACGCGTGACGCGGCTATGTAGATGCGTGACGCAGCTACGGTTTGACCCAAGGCTTGAATTTTTAATTTTTCCTGTCATGGAACAAAAATAAATATTTGTCAGTCTCATGCTTATTTAAATTGAAAGTTTGCTTACACAGGTTGATCTGGGCAAGGCCCGCTCCGGTGGATCGTCCACTGATGCATTGGCATTCTGGGATCTGCTGGACTCGCCTATGCGTGCTCGGCTTGTCGCTGCCGACTTCGGTGATTATACTGCGGGGCTCCGCTACACACAGCATCGTTTTCCACCTGCCATGCGCTACGCGTTGATGGAGCGATGGAACGACTGCACCCATACGTTCGTGTTTGGCTTCGGCGAGATGACACTCACACCGGTGGATTATGCTGCCATTACGGGTCTTCGATTTGCTGGTCCAGTCACCCCCCTGGATGCTCGGTACCAGACCGCTACACTCGGAGCTCAGTTGGTCGGCTCCTTGCTCGGTGTGACCACCCAGACCAGGTACACCACGCAGGGATGCGTGTCATATGAGGTGGTCTATCGCTTCTGGGCCGAGAGGATCAGGACGAGGCTAGCGGCATGGAGGGAGTTGCCAGTGGAGGCCCGGCCTGCTGCCCCTGCTTATACTCGGGAGGAGAGAGACCAGGCCGCTCGGTCCTTTCTCTTCTATATTATCTCATCTTAGCTACTATGCACCTCCCAGAATAAGGGAGATCCAGCGGTGCTAGTATGCCTGAGGGACTTGGGCCAGGTCGTTTCCTTCGACTGGGCCACTTTAGCTTTGGCTCACCTCTATCACGGTCTGGACGTATGGACTCGTGGTAGCGGTGAGTCGAACTGGCAGTTCATTCGGCCACTGGAGGTAAATTCTCTTCATCTTTGTCCTTTGTCATTTTATTTTCAACTGTTCAATTGTCCACTGAATTGCTGTGATCTTTATTGCAGGTGTGGGCTTACGAGTACCACATCTACCCAGGCGGTCCGAGCGGTGACAGTCCAGCGGACTCTCGGCGGATCCCTCAGTATCTGGCGCACTGCCACCATACCTATGCCAGTACCGAGGATCCCGAGTACTGGAGGAGCTTCCTTAATGATAGTGCGCTGTCCGATGTAAGTACAAAAACCTCTGCATAACTTAGCTTTCTTTCCCTTCTTTTCTTATATGATTACTGACTCTTCTGTTTAGCAGCTGCTTCTGACTCCCTGGGAGGGAGAAGCCTGGAGGACTTATCCCGGTAGCGAGGTAGCAGAGCTCTGCACCCGGTCGAGGCTCCTTCTTCAGGGGTACTAGCTTGACCGGTACTTCCTGGGGAAGAGAGTCTGTGATATCCAGGCGGCCCCGGCACATCGGCAAGTGTCTCATGCTCCTCCTCGGCATATGTGCATGCTGGAGGGCATGACTGCAGAGGACAGGGAGAAGGAGTATGAGGGCTCTGTATTTCTGTCAGCTGGCGACTATGCAGAGCACTTCTCCACTCGGATGCAGTCTCGGCTTCCAGAGGTCCTTGAGTACACCCAGGTGATTTTCTTATCTTCAATCTTATTCAATTTTTTCTTCAACTGTTCAACCAACTGACTAAATTTCTTCCTCTGTGACTTGTTGCAGGAGCAAAAGAAGCATAAGACAGTGGCCCACTACAGAGCCGAGGCTGCAGCTGAGGTAGAGGCGGCAGCTGCTCCAACTGGACCGGCGGGAGTAGTACTGGGTGATGTCCCGTTCCCACCTAGCATGGAGGTGGTGCTGGATCCCAGTCTGGGCTTGGGGTCGGCCATCATCATTCCTGCTGACCTCCGGCAGGCTCCTCCACCACCGCAGCTGGATCCTGAGCATGCCACACACGTAAGTAGTAAACTGAATTTACAAAGTTAAGAATATTTTACCTGAATAATTCTCTAACGAATGTTTTTCTGTGCTCGCAGGTGCCAGCTCAGAGATACTAGGAGCTGTGCCAGCGGTTCGGATTCGCCCGGTCCTTCATTGGCCGACTCTACTCCGAGCGGCATGAGAGGGTATGTATCTTACACACATTTACCTCTATGCTTCTTTCCTTTGCAAACCTTTTTCTTACACATGTCTGCTTTTACAAGATTTGGAGATCGGGAGACTGCGGAGGCACCAGTCTCGCCAGTCCGGTGCTATGGCCTGACTCCAGATGGAGGTGGATCGGCTTCGGACGAGGCTAAAGGTGGAGGGTATCCCACTGGACTTCTCAGAGGAGGACGATGACGGTTCCTCTTCTGATGACACACCACCGTCTCCACCCCCTCAGGCGGCTGCTGGTCCGAGCCAGAGGCGTCGGTAGCCCTGATTCCATGTTTCAGCCATTTTGAACTTTTTTGAACATTTTGCAGTTTGTAGGATGATTGTACAGTTTTATTAATTTTATAATATTATTTATACTTCTTTATTTTTTACAGTATTTTGCTTTTATTACATTATCATACATGTTCATATGTTACAACGTGTGAAATTTTTTATTCCTGCAAAAATAAAATACAAACGCAAAAACACAAAATAGTGGTGTCCACTTATTTGCAAGAGTGGTCCTCTTCGTTAGTGATTAATGAACCAATTATAAATGGATAAATGAAATGAAATGAAATAAATAAAATAATAAAATAATGAACTTAAAATGAAATACGACAAAAATCAATCAGAAACAGAAATGGATCGTAGTACTTACCTGAGAGGACGGTTAATGCGGTCATAAAGACTCAACCTCCTTATTGTACAAACCATCCTTCTTGTTAATGCGGGCTTTAATATCCAACTACCGAAACTATCTATGCATAAATGCTTTTCCAACCACCCTTGACAGTGGATATCAAGTCGAATAATGATGGTGCCTTGTTCGTTAGGTCCTTTTACTCTTCTATAAATGGAGGCTTCCTTTCGTATCTTCTTTACTTCCAACATTCAAAACAAATCTTTTTCTCAGATAATCCTTTTTCATGGCCTTCAGAAACCAAGTTTCCTCTTTCGTCCAATCCATCCCTGACGACCTATGGTAGATTCCTCCTATGAACCAACTCGTTTGGCTGAAACATTTCTAAGACTTAAAATCCGACCATGGCTTCTTGTCTTAGCTCGTCACACATTTCAATCCTAACACCATGGTTTTTCGGTTTGAAGACTCTGAAGTAACTCTAACCTATGAGGAAATGTGTGCCGTGATGGATCATCATCCTGAACAAGATGAAACTCTGGCCTTACCCCCAAGTCCTAGGTATGATCTAGCCGAGATTGTGGCCCTGTGTCCGGTTTATCTTCCTGACGGCATAAACACGGATCAAGGTCTCCCTTTAGAGCCTTTTCTGAGTAGGGTTCTGTCCATGGATATAAATCCCTCTTGGATTTGAGCTTGTTGTTTCTTGCTATTGAATGTGTATGCCATGAAAAATTGCCAACCTGGAATTAGGGATTTCCGACTTCTGACAGTTGTTCGCGACATGCAAATGTATCATCGTACCGTCTTCATGATGATCATGGGGGAGACGATGTGCTGGGTCATGGATATTGCCCTTCACATCACCAACTTCAATGTTCACCATCGTGGTTGTCCAATGTTGTTGCAATCCTGGGCTCTAGACAAGTTAAGCCTGATACTTCCGGTCCCAGCTCGTTTGATTCCAACCTATGGCCCTGCAAACTTTCGGTCTCGTTCTCGAGGACATTTCGACTTTGGGGATAACCCGACAATCTGGTGGACTTGTCCTTGGTGGAGGATCAGACTGGTCACTACTGGAAGCATGAACCTCAGCTATGTGTTGTACGCCAGTCTAGACCGTTCCATGGCCTATTTCCCAGACAGGATCAGCCGTCAATATGGAATGATACAGCGTGTTCCCAGAATCCATAACTTCGAGAGTGGCCTCATGACGCCGCATCTGTTGACCAATTTGGCTGACCGTTGGCGAAATCGAAACACCAGGTACTTAGGTGAAGGAGTGATGCAGGACACTGTGACACCCGAGTATATCAACTAGTTCTACACCCCATGATGGTATTAGGTTCTGCGAAGATTGGCATCTGACGATAGCCTCTTATTGGAATAAATGTTGTTGTTTTTTCTGTCTTTTCTATGCTCGGGCCATGAGCTCTTATTTAATGTATCTACTTTTCTTTCCATTAATGATTTCAGTGGTTCTGTCTTTATTAGTTCCTGTTTTCTGCACACATGAATCAATAAAAGACAACAAATCTTTTCTTTCGAAATCATTTGTTGTGTCAGTTATTTAGGGCCTCCTGCCCCTGGGTTAATAAATGAAAGCCTAAAAAAAAATGAATTACTCTGTAAAAATAAAAGCTTACATTTGGAAACAACAAAGAATGGGGTGACTATTTTATTACCTGCACAGATCAAACAAAAACAACATATGTAACTTCTTTATGTATGCATGAACCTACTGAGTACTAGGGTTTTATTCATAGTTTTTCTTTATCAATCTTTCCAAGGAAACCATCGAGCAAAATAGCATTTGACGTCCTGATCGCCGTCCGAGAGAATCCAACACTCAGGGAGGACTAACAACCAAAAATCTTCAAAACAAACATGCAGTCATACAAATCATGCGATTATAACTTAACAAATTTGCCCGCTTTGCGAGGCTATCAATTCCCCCACACTTGGCTCTTTGCTTGTCCCTAAGCAAAACATTCATCTCTTCTTTTTTTTTTATGTTGATCATGTTTATTTTTACTCGTTGAGACTTCTAAAGTAATCTATCAAAAGATAAGAGATTGATTTGATTTTGAATCAAGTATTCTAAGTGAACATGGCATCTAAAACTTCAATTTAGCAAACAAAATCTAAAGTTTAAAAAATCTAGCCCAACTTTAAAATATGAGATAGGCAATTCTCCTTCCTTAGAATGCAAAAATAGAAAGTACTTAGGATGAGTTTAGCACACATGTAATGTTTCTCATCTCAAGGTATTTTTAGGTAACCTATTTCTATCACACAAAGTGGTTGCATTTTATGCTCCGTACCACTTTTATTGCATTTTTTTTCTTTTGGTGGGAATATAAGTAAAAAGTGGTTGCATTTTATGCTCCATACCACTTTTCATTAGAACGGATTTCCGTTATTCCCTCAATCTTGATTTTTCTTTCGCAATACCCTCATCCTTTATTGACTTGAAACATACTTGTATTATGGCTTTAGTTTCCCTTTTCTTCCTACTTCTTATTCAAGTTAGGATTCATGCTTCTCTTAAGCCAAAATTATGTCTAGATTTTTAACTAGAGATTTACAGTTTTGCTAAAGAAATTTCACATGTCATGTTTCAAACCCTAATACCTAAGTTCATAATCAAATCTAAACATATAATCATTGAAATCTCTTAATCATGGTATATTATTCAAGACTTCCATTTGAAAAAGTGAAATATAAGCAGATCAACATGTAGGAACTAAACATTGAACCAAGGCAAAGAAGTTGACTCTCTCTCTTTTTTTTTTTTTTTTTTGAAAAGATGAGTGAAATAAAGATATGACTTCCTTTTGACCAGACATTGACCAGGATGTTGGTGCCAAATTCCCGAAGTGATTTCCCGAGATGGATCAATTTTGGCTAATCCTCAGATAAAAGGACGTGAGTTAAAGGGGTTCTGCATGTATGCATGAAGGATATAAGCACATAGGATGAAGAATGCAATTCTAATGTGCTAATAACCAGTATGGAAATAAGATCTCGATTTCGACGACTGGACCCGAAATTCGGCATGAGTAACATAGCAATAATTTATTTTGTACTCAAACATTTCGGGCATTATCTGTTGTCGGCCGTTCCTTTTGGATTTTACAGTTGGCCATTTTCTCTCAAGTCCCTAACTTTTGCCTTGGAATGAAAGGATTTCCAAGCGAGACACTTTTGTTATCATTTTTTCGTCCTTACTTTTTGCCTTGGAATAGATGGTCCCAAGCAGGATCTTGTTTTGATTTGTTACAAATTTTGTAATCTCATGCTTACTTTCAGATAATGCTAGAAATGTGAAAATACAAAGGAATCGCAACCCCCTTATAATTCCCTTTTCTTTTGGGTATTAATTCACCATAAATGATTGCATTATGTTATTCAAAACGAATTTGAGGTCCAGTCTCAAAATCAAGATCAAACGTCCATACCGGAAATTAGCTCTTACTAATGCATGGCTGAAAAGAAAAATATTACATGGTGCATGAATGTCACAACATATGTACAGTTTATAACACACAGGGGAACGGGAGTTGGGAAATGCATGCCTTTCAACCTTATTTCTCCCACACACGGATTTCGTTGGTATAAATTCTGACATCTGTTTCCTAGGAATTGGTCTAATCTTGATAACCAACAGGGGGTTTTGAGATTGACGATATAAACTCTCGGAAATGAATGCGGCATAATAACAGCAAACAGAATCAGGTGTACCTTAGGGGAAGTAACTAAAGTTTTTGACTATGTGCATTGGCTTTAGTCTTATTAGGCTTACAAAGTCTGGGTTTCGCAAATAGGATTCAGGCTTTGTTGGGCCTACTCCTTTTGACGCACCTTTAAGGTACTAGGCTTGCGATTGGTAGTAATGTTAATTCTCGGATGGATGCACCTAAAACACGAGGTTTAGGGTAGATCCACCGTCAAAATTAACACCAGTACCGAAGGGTAATATGGGTAGAAAGTGATGAGAAGAGAGAAATGCGGTATGAATGCAAAAATCCTAGAAAGAGAAAATAAAGCAATTAAGCACATACAGATGATTAAAGAATTTTCCATCGGCTTTCTATTCAATTTTATTTAGAAAAAGTAGGCTTGAGAGTCAATTCCTAATTGCAACCGACTAGTTATTAAAAATAACCGGGGATTAGTGGTTGCAAAACCCCAGCAGAGTCGCCAATCTGTTTTCGCCGACCACCCCCGAGCGACGCGAAAAAACTTGCTCGAAATGTATCTGATTTGGAAATGTGATTTTTATTTAAATAAATGGTGACAAAACCTTTTAGGAACGCGCTGCCGATAAATCGGTCTTATAAAACATTTTGAGTCACCACCCATTTTTTCGGCAATGGGACCGTTTCCAATTAAAAGTGACTTCATTTAAAACCCAATTTTATTCAAGGCCAATTATTTAGAAAACTGGTCAGGTGCACCAAGTGCGATTCTGGGTAAGGGAATTGGGTACGTCGGCCCGTTGGAAGCCAACGCCCGGAAAACCGGCCTCTTTTAACCTACAATTTCTAATTTTATTTTATTTTAGAAAAGCCAATTTATTTACATAAATCCAACACGAATAAATCGAACCGAGTTCTTATGTGGAAAATCATTTAATCGTCCCAAATAAATTCATTCATTGCATTCATAATCATTCAAACCACATCAATCATTCATCCCATAGTAATCAAATCAAAATAATTAAAAGACCTGCTCTTGCCTTATGGCTAAAGGCGGGCCACAAACCGGATTTAATAATACAATTTAAACCATATAAATAATAAATCCTAAAATCTCAAAATCATAGTAAATTAACTTTTTTGGTTTGCTTGAAACACAATCTGCCCATTATTGGTCATTTCTTGAATTAAAATTAAACATTTATTTAATCACATGAAATTAAAACAAAAATAAAAAAATGTTCTGGAACCCTAGAATAGTTGCGTCACGCAGCTGTTCTATGAAGAACAGTTGCGTGACGGAACTCCTAGTTGCGTGACGCATCTGTTCGTGACATTATCAAAATCTCCAGATTCATCAATTACTTATTTAAAACATAATATTAAATAAAAACATAAAAACTAAATAAAAACTATGCGCACGAACAGTTCCGTCACGCAGGTGGTCCAAGCAAAGTCAAGTTCTTTTGGACATGAACAGTTGCGTCATGTAGGTAGTAGCTGCGTGACGCAGCTGCTCTGGTCCGTAACTACCTTTCAAACTACTCTTTTTACGTGTTCTTTTTGTTAACAAATGTTTAATATAGCTCAGAAACACTCAAAAATGGGCAAAGTGTTGCTTAATCAAAACCAAACTAACCAAATACTAAGAAAATAAGGTATTTCACAAATAAACAACTAAAAATGAAAAGGAAAGTTTAGATGGTTACCTAACCCTCAGATTCGAGGATTGCATACGGTTTAGATGATTCAGGAATGGAGCTCCACGATCCTCGAAGTGTTTGTTACCAAGTTTGATCAATAAAAACTTTCTTTTTCTTTCCTTTTCTCTCTTTTCTCTTTTTTTTTATGACTTTTGGTTTTTATGTTTCAATCTATTATCTCTACTAGCTTGATCTTTCTCAAGGTAACTCACTGGAGTTCTTGGGGAAAACCCTAGCCGCACTAAGCTTTTGAAATATTTCTAAGTCCCTAAAAAAAAATCCAAAGTCTAGAGAAAAGTCCCCTTTAAAACACAAAAATGTTGTATTTATATGGGTAGGGCAAGAGAACAGAGCTACGTCACGCAACTATTAGCTACGTGACGGATCTGAGAGCTGCGTGACGCAGCTCACTTTTCGTACAATTGTCATGTATCCACACAAATAGTGCAGACCGTTACACGGGCCTGTCCAAGTGATGTCATCCTGGTTAGAGTTGCGTGACGCAACTATGAGTACCGTCACGCAACTCATAGCTGCATGACGCAACCCTAGCGCGGGTCAGACTCCTTGAACCGGTTTAAATCAATTTTTGGTTTAAAGGCTTTTGGTTGACCTTGATTCCTCATTCCTCATCCCTATTCATCGGGTTGGTCAGGGGCATAAAATCACGCGTCAACAGGTACTAGGTGTTTCGGTTCCGCCAACGGTAAGCCAAATTGGTCAATAGACTCTGCTTCATGGGACCACTCTCAAAATCATGGATTCGGGGAACGCGCTGTATCATACCGTACTGACGGTTGATCTTGTCTGAGAAATAGGCCATGGAATGGTCGAGACTGGCGTATAACACATAATTGAGGTTCATGCTCCCAGTAGTGACCAGTCTAATCCTCCACTAAGGACAAGTCCACCGAATCACAGGGTTATCCCCAAAATCAAACTGTCCTCAAGACCGAGGTCGAAAATTGGCAGGGCCATAGGTCGGAATCAAACGAGCTGGGACTGGAGGAATCAAGCTTAACTTGTCTAGAGCCCAGGCTTGCAACAACATTGGGCACCCTCGATGGTGAACATTGAAGTTCGTGACATGAAGGGCAATATCCTTGACCCAGCACATTGTCTCTCCCATGATCATCATAAAGACAGTGCGATGATACACTTGCATGTCACGAACAACGGTCAGCAGTTGGAAATCTCCAATTCCAGGTTGGCGATTCTTCATGGCATACATATTCAGCAACAGGAAACAACAAGCTCGAACCCAAGAGGGGTTCGCATCCATGGACAGAACCCTATTCAGAAAAGGCTCTAAGGGAAGGCCTTGATCCGGGTCTATGCTGTCTGGAAGGTAAACCGGGCATAGGGCCGCAATCTTGGCTAGATCATGTCTAGGGCTTGGGGACAAAGCTGGAGTTTCATCTTGTTCGGGGTGATGACCCATCACAGCACACATTTCCTCGTAAGTCGGAGTTACTTCGGAATCTTCAAATCGGAAAACCATGGTGTTGGGGTTGAAATACGTGACAAGCCAAGACAGGAAACTATGATCAAGTTTTAAGTCTTTGAAATATTTCAGCCAGGCGAGTTGGTTCTTGGGGTGGATTTGCCACAGGTCGTAAGGAATGGATTGGACGAAGGACGAAACTTGGTTTCTGAAAGCCATGGAAAAGGATTATTTAAGAAACGAAGTTGTTTTGAATGCTGGGAGTGAAGAGGACGCAGAGGGAAACCTCTACTTATAGAAGTGGAAAGGGTTTAGTGAATGAGGCGCTATCATTATTTAACTTGGTACTTACTGTCGATGGTGGTTGGATGAGCATTAATGCATAGACCACTCCGGTAGTTGGACATTTATGCCTGCGTTAATAAGATGGACAGCTCTGACAATAAGGAGGTTAAGCCTTTATGTCCGCATTAACCAAGTGGACCGCCCTGTCAGGTAAGTATTACGCTTCATTTTTGTTTCTGGTTGGTTCTTTTCTTATCTTATTTTCCTTATTTTATTTTATTTTATTTCCTTGTTTACAATAAATTGGTTGGCTGAGCACTAACGAGGTGGACCACTCTTGCAAGTAAGTGGGGTACTTCCATTTTGCGTTTTTTGTGTGTTTGTATTTTGCTTATGCAGGAATAAGGTCTCACAAATTGTAAAACAATAAACATGTAAATAATACTGTAATAAAAGCAAAAGTAATAATACTGTAATGAAGAAAATGTAAATAATATGGTAAAATAAATGTCAAAACACTGAAAAAATGTACTCCTACAAGCTACAAAAATTATGGTCAAAAGGGAGAAGGCCGGCTAACGTCGCCTCCGGCTGGGACCAACTACTGCCTGAGAGGGTGGAGGTGGCGGCGCATCGTCAGATAAAGAGTCATCATCATCATCCTCCTCATCCTCGGACAAATCCAATGGGATCCCCTCCACCTCCAGCCTAGTCCGGAGTCGATCGACCTCCATCTGGAGTCGGGTAATAGTGTCGAACTGGCGGGACTGATGCCTCCTCAACCTCCCAATCTCCAGATTTTGTGAAAATATAAAAGCAGAAAGAGGTAAGAGGGGTATGCAAAGAAAAAAAAGAAGAAGGTAAAGCTCATGAGAATCGTACCCTCTCATGGAGCTCAGGATACAGCCGGGCGATGTATGACCAGGCGAACCTGAACCTCTGGTATAGCTCCTGGTATCTCTGAGCAGGCACCTGCAAACACAGAAAGATATCGAATAAGGAAGCATCCAGGTAAAATATCTTTTACTTAATGAATTCATTTTTCTACTTACATGTGTGGCATGCTCAGGATCCAGCTGTAGTGGTGGAGGAGCCTGCTTGAGGTCAGCGGGGATGATGATGGCCGACCCGAGGCCTAGAGCAGGGTCCAGCATAACCTCCATGCCCGGAGGGAAAGGGACGTCGCCTAGCACAGCTCCTGCAGGTCCAGCCGGAGCATTCGCCTCCGTCTCTGCCTCCGCCTGTGCCCTGTAGTATGCGGGGGTCCGATGCCTCCTCCTATCTTGCAACAAGTCAAAGATAAATACACTTAGTTGCTTGGCCAAACAGTTGGAAAAATCATAATTGAATACAAAAGAGTCACCTCAATGTACTCTCAAACCTCCGGCAACCTGGCCTGCAGACGGGTAGAGAAGTATGTGGCATAATCGCTAGCCGATAGAGGGATATCAACAGGAGAGCCATCATACTCCTCCAATAGGTCCTCTGGGGTCATACCCTCTAACAGGCACATGTGGCGAGGAGGAGCATCGGGCACTCGCCTCTATGTCGTGGCCACCTGGAGCTCAAAAATTCTCTCCCCCAGGAAGTACCGGTCTACCCAATAACCCTGTAGTAGGATCCTGGACCGGGTAAAGGCCTCTGCCACGGCACGAGTGAGTAGGCCTCCCAAGCCTCTCCCTCCCAGGGAGTCAGATGGAGCTGCAAAACAGAAGAGTCAGTGAATACACAGTAAAAGAGAAAAGGAGGCATGTTATTCATAAAGTTCCTTGTACTTACATCAAATAAGGCCCTATCGTTAAGATAACACCTCCAGTAATATGGATCCTCGGAACTGGAGAAGGTATGGTGGCGGTGAGCCAGATACCGAGGAATCCGCTGGGCATCAGCTGAAGCATCACCCCCCGGACCACCAGGGTAAATCCAGTACTCGTAGGCCCACACCTGTGACAAGATCCCAACAAGTTAAGTATAAATCTGAGCAGTGAAAAAAGATAATAAAAGAAGAAAGTTAAGGGAATAAGAGTCTTACCTCGAGCGGGCGGAGAACTGCCAGTTAGACTCACCACTACCCCTGGTCCATACGTCTAGACCATGATAGAGGTGAGCCAAGGCGAGAGAAGCCGAGTCGTAGGAGCCAACACGGCTCAAATCCCGCAAACATGCCAGCACAGCAGGGTCTCCCTTATTCTGGGAGGTGCAAAGCAGCTGTGAAGAAATGAGGTAGAAAATAAAAGACCGTGCTGCCTGGTCTCTCTCCTCTCTAGTGTACGTAGGGGCTGCAGGCCGGACATCCTCAGGCAACTCTCTTCACATAGCCAATCTCGTCCGAATCCGCTCGGCCCAGAACCTATATACCACCTCATAAGATACATACCCCTGAGCTGTGTACCTGGTGCAGGTCGGAACACCAAGCAGAGTCCTCACAAGCTCCGCTCCCAGTGCGGCAGTCTGGTACCGAGCGTCTAAAGGGGCGACAGCGCCATCAAACCCGAGCCCGGTGACAGCAGTATAGTCGGCTGGAGTCAGGGTCATCTCTCCAAAGCCAAAAATGAACGTATGGGTGCAGTCGTTACACCGCTCCATCAGTGTGTAGCACATGGCGGGTGGAAATCGGGGCTGAGTATGGCAAAGCCTAGCAGCGTAGTCGCTGAAACCAGCAACAACGACTCTGGACCTCATCGGGGGGTCCAACAAATCCCTGAATGTTGAAGCATCGGTGGAGGATCCGCCAGCACGGGCCTTGCCCAGATCAACCTGTGTAAGAAAAATTTCAATTCAGATAAAGAATTAAGCTAACAATTGTTTATTTTATTTTGATGGCAGGAAAATAGAGTGTTCAAGCCTCTGACCAGACACAGCCGCGTCACGCAACAACAGCCGCGTCACGCATCTACGAAGCTGCGTCACGCAGCTTGCCAACCTTGTGCCTCCAGACTAACAGCCACGTCACGCACCTCAACAGTTGCGCCACGTAACTGTTCAAGGCACTGTATCCTTGATGCACAGTCGTGTCACAGAACTGTTCTTCCACAGAACAGTTGCGTGATGCAACTGTCGAAGGTAAGGCAGAAACTAACCTATGTCCAATTTATTCATTTTTTGTGCTTTTTCTATGCATTCTCAAGGTCTAAATGCATCGCACTGAAAGTGGAATCAACTCTAAGCCAGCAAATAAGGTATTAACACATGCAAAAGGGGCAAATTAAAAGGGTTTAGAGGCGCTAGGGTTCGCGACGCTTCGCACAGTTGCGTCACGCAACTGTTCACGTAGGAACAGCTGTGTCACGCAACTCCTTCCTGCGTGACGTGACTGCCGACGCACAAACAGTATACAAATTGCAACAATTCATCCATAACGAATAATCGAAAGCAAGAAATTCAAGTGCACAGTTACTTACCTCGGTTTGGAAACCGCGCATCGCGCCGGTCTCATGTCGAAGCGGGAACTTGGTGCCCGGCAATGGGAAGAGCTGAAGAGGTCATGTCCTGGGAGTCAGGGCATTACGGCTGACTGGTACGCACTCACCCTCAAAAATCGGGATGTCCGGGATCGCCCCCAGGGTGTTCATTTCCAGTGTGTAGGCAGAAGCTGGGATCTCGGAAAGCTGAGACATTTTAACTGAGGTTCAGAGTGTTTTTTGAAGGTTTAGAATTTGAAAAGTAACAATGAAATATTAAAAAGCTTACTTATAGTAAGTGATGAAAATGGTCCCAAGCCCATTAACACACCTTCAAGCCTAAAAGGGGCCCATTAACTCCCTTTAAGCCCAAACGGCCCATTAACGCCCATTTAAGACCAAGATGTCCCGTTCAAGCAATTTGAAGTCAGTGTGCGGTTCATATACTTCAGCAATTTTGTCCACTCACCGCACAGGGGGCAAGATCATCAAATTGCCCAAATTACCCTCAGGTAACTTTTCTTTCAAACACCGCATCAGGAAAGGTATACCTGAAAATTCAGGCTTAAAATTTTTCTTGCCTAAATTTTTGCTAAATTTTTACTAAAATTTTAAACCAAATTTTGCAATAAACATTAAAAGGTTTGCCTAGAAAGCTAGTATTTTTGGTCCTAGGTCGGAATTCCGGACTGGGGGCAAAAGTACAATCTTTTGCCCTGATGCAAAATTTCAAAGTTTATGATTATTAATGCATGGGGGCATGTGACGTCCCAACATTTTAACAAAGGCAAGGTCTGTTTGTACACAGAAATTGCTCTTTTTCTATTGAACAATTTTTCAGGCCAAACGGTGATGGTTTCTCGAAGCCGATAGGTCTCACCAAACAGTGATGGTGTATTACGAAGCTGTTTGGATCGTTTTTCTCGATTAGTGATGGTGTATTGCAAAGCTGATCGAGTCAATCCTCTTACTGATTAGTGATGGTATATTGCAAAGCTGATCAGGATAATCTCAACGACCAAACAGTGATGGTTTCTCGAAGCCGATAGGTCTCACCAAACAGTGATGGTGTATTACGAAGCTGTTTGGACTCTCTTCCTGGTTAATGCTAGTGAATTACGAAGTTGACCAGGGCAATTAAAACCCTTCGAGCCAATCAAACCGAGCCTTGAAGGTATCTTCACAGCCATTCAGACCGAATTTTGGAGGTCGTTACCGATCCGACTGGAGCCAACAAAAGCCTATCAAACTGAGCTGAGGAGGTGACCAGATGATCAAGTCAACCCAAAATCCTTCAAGCCAACCAAACCGAGCTTTGAAGATGATTACCAGATTGAAGGCGCGTCAATGGACCACTTTAACATTAATCGTTTATACAATTAATGATAAAGTGGGGGGGGGGGCAAACTGTTGACGCGTGTCTTTATGCCCCTGCCTAACCCGATGAGGATACGAGGACGCGGAATGAGGGATCATGGTTGACCGGAAGTCTTTTAAACCCAAGGATTGATTTAAACCGAATTAAGGGTGACTGATTTGTATTAGAGTTGCGTCACGCATCTATAAGGTGTGTGATGGCACTGAGAGTTGCGTCACGCAACTCCAATTAAGATGACGTCACCTTGAAAGCCAACATAACGGTTTTACATTCTATTTGATATGTGGCAACGGTCCAGAAAGTGAGCTGCGTCACGCAGCTATCGGATCCGTCACGCAGTCATCAGTTGCGTGACGCAGCTATCCCTTGTTGCCCTACCCATATAAATACTGCGTTTTTTATCTTATTGGGAAAGGAATTTTTGGAGGGGCGTAAAAAAAAAAGACAATTGCGACTAGGTTTTTCTGGAGAAATTCTTCTGAGTTATCTCGAAGAAAAACAGCCTTTAGAAACTAATTAGGTTAAAACGAAAATCATACAAAAAGAAAAAAAAAAGAGAGAAAAGCAAAAGAGAAGGGGATATTTGTTAAAACTTGGTGAACAAAGACTTCTGGGAACTTGAAATCTCGTTCCTTAAGACGTCCAGATTGTTTACAATCCTCAATCTGAGGGTTAGGTAATTATCTAAAACTTTTCTTGGTATTTTTAGTTATTAATTCATTATTATTTATTTTGTTGATGTTTTAGTAATGTAATATTGATTAAACGGTACCCTGCCCATTATTGGATGTTTCTGAGTTATATTAAAACAAGTTTTGATAAAAGGAAAACATAAAAAGGGTTGTTTGAAAAGTAGTTACGGACCAGAGCAGTTGCGTCACGCAGCTACAAGTTGCGTGACGGAACTGTTCATGTCCAAGATATAATTATATTGTCCCGATTAGTTGCGTGATGGAACTGTTCGTGTTTATGATTTTATTCCACTTTTATTTTCTTGTTTAATCTTGCTTTTGAAGTAAACGACTGATGAATTTGGAGATCGTTTCCAAGTCACGAACAGCTGCGTTACGCAACTATTAGATCCGTCACGCAACTGTTCTTCCATAGAACAGCTGCGTTGCGTGACGCGACTGTTCTAGGGTTTCAGAAATAATTTTTATCCTTTTTAAAATAATAATTTCGTGTAATCAAATAAATATTCAATTCTTTGTTATAATTCAAGAAACAACCAATTGTGGGCAGATGGCGGTTTAATTAAGTACGTTAATTTATTGTTATGCATGATTTCGGGTTTCCAAGGGTTTCTTAGATTTAAATTGGGTATAATGTATTTTAGGTTCGGTTTGTCGCCCGCCTTTAACCATAAGGCAAGAGCGGGTCTTTTGATTACTTTGACTTAACTGCTATGGGTTGAATGGTTGGTGTGGTTTGAATGATTACGAATGCAATGAATGAATTTATTTGGGATGATTAAATAATTTTCCACATAGGAACTCAGTTCGATTTATTCGGGTTGGGTTTGTGTAAATAAATTGGCTTTTCTAAATTAAAATAAATTAGAAATTGTAGGTTAAAAGAGGCCGGTTTTTTGAGCATCGGCTTCCAACGGGCCGACGTACCCAATTCCCTTATCCATAATCGCACTTGGTGCGCCTGACCAGTCTTTTAAAATAATTGGCCTTAAATAAAATTGGGTTAAATGAAGTCACTTTTAATTGGAAACGGTCCCATTGCCGAAAAGATGGGTGGTGACTCAAAGTGTTTTATAAGACCGATTTATCGGCATCGCGTGCAATAAAAGGTTTTGTCACCACTTGTTAAAACAAAGATCACATTTCCAAAAAAAAACATCAAAATCGGGGGTTTTTCGGGTTGCTCGGGGGTGGTGCGAAAACACTGCAATACTTTCTTTTTCAGTCTCCTTTCTTTCTTCTTTTAATTTTTCTTCTTCTCCTGCTTCTTCTTCTAACTTCTCTTCTTCCGTTTTCTCTTCTGACTTTTCTTCTGCTTTCTCTTCTGACTTCTTTACTTCTTCTTCTATTTCTCATAACTTTGCTTTCCCTTTGTCTTCTTTCTTTTTCTTTTTCTCAGTCTCTTCTTTTCTTTCTCAACTCTTTCTTTTTCTTTCTTTACTTTTCCAATTTCTCTTTTCTTCTTTCCTTTCTCAGTTTCTTCTCTTCCCTTCTCTTCTTTTTCTTTCTCTTCCTTCTTCTTCTCTTCTTTTTCCTTCTCTTCTCCTCCTTCCTCATCTTTCATTTTTAGAGACCCGCTGTCCAACTTTGAGACAGTATGACCATCATTCTCATTTAGATCAACATCCAGGAACTCAAACACTGGGGTAAGAATCATTCCACAGGGCAGCTTTTTAGGGTTGTTCTGCAACTTGTCAAAGATAATGTGACATAGATTGAGAGGTTTCTTCTCAACTATGTGCCACATTATGCACAGCTCTACTTGGTTCACATAGGTGAGTGAAGCACTCTTGGGATAAACGTAGTGTACAATGAGCTTGTACAACCATTTCATGTTGTCTGTCAGGTTTGAGCATTCTATTGTACCCTGTTTGTCTACAGAACCCTTTCTTACAATCTTCTTCACAAATTCTTCCTTTTTATAATCACTAACCTAGACACATCCTTAATCTTTGTCACCCTAGACCCAGCATTCGGCACATCAAAAATTTTCCCAAAATCAGCGTAAGATAACGCTTTGGGCTCTCCCTGAACCTTAATAGAGATTGACTCTATTCCATTAACTTTCAGAGAACCATAAAATTCTTTAACCAAACTTTCATAGCACAGTTTGTTCAGAGACAAAAAATTCATCCAGCCTTGAAACTCAAAGAGTTCCTTAAACTCAAACTCATCGCTACCAAAGAATTTCCAATCAATCACATAAGAGCGCATGAGAGGATATGCAGAAAGAACAGATTTACCTTTGTCACGCGCCCTAACTGCTTGTCTCTTTGAAGTAGCAGTTTTGGTTTTTACTTTCTCTGGTTCCTCTTCTTGCTTTTTCTGGTTCGACTCTTTTTGCTCATATTTCTTTGAGAGCTTTTTCAGGAGTTGAATCTCTTGCTCAGTTAGAGAGTTTGATGAAGAGGTGGAGCTTGATTCGGCCATTGTTGCAAATTTCAAAACTCAGAACAACATAGGGTTTTAGTTAGCAAAAAGATGAAAGAAAGAATATGAAGCAGTTAATAGAGAAATAGGAAAGCTTAAGTGGCGGAAGAAAAAATAAAGAGCGGTTTTTAAAGGGAATTCAAAAACGAAAAATAAGACAAAAGAAATAAAATAAATAAAAGGAATAAAACCACCAAAGCACTAAAGACACGAAAACATAATAAAAACAAATACACACAATAAAGTAACTATTTTTGGATTTAGTCTAAAGTAGGATTCTGATAATGACATTAGAAAGTCATATCTGGACTATTTTCGTTTTAGACAAAAATCAATTTTCACACAGAACAAAAATTAGAACATAGCAAGTCTTCTATTTTCGAATATAGAAAGTAGTTTAGAACATACTTACAAAAGTTCTAAAGTTATGAGTTTAGAACTAGCATACTGAGTTCTCTTCTAATTGAGCAGAATTGACTTTCATTCAAAGGTTTAGTAAAGATATCTGCCAATTGCTTTTCTGTTGGAATGAACTCAATTACTATATCACCTTTTTGTACATGATCACGTATGAAGTGATGTCTGAGTTCTATATGCTTGGTTCTAGAATGCTGAACTGGATTCTTGGATAAATTGATGGCGCTTATTTTGTCACACTTGATTGGCACTGTTTCTAATTTCAGTCCATAGTCTGCCAACTGTTTTTTGATCCATAGAACTTATGCAACACAACTTCCAGCAGCAACATATTCTGCTTCTGCAGTAGAAAGAGCAATAGATGTCTATTTCTTGCTAAACCATGATACAAGGGCGCTACCCAGAAATTGACAAGTCCCAGACGTGCTTTTTCTATCTATTCTGCTTCCTGCAAAATCAGAATCACTATACCCAACAAGATCAAATGTATCATCTTTATAATACCACAGACCCGGATTAGAAGTTCCACAAAGATATCTTAGTATTCTTTTTACAGCAATTAAATGAGATTCTTTGGGACACGATTGAAATCTAGCACATAGACAAACACTAAAGTGTATGTCTGGTCTGCTTGTCGTTAGATATAGCAAAGAACCAATCATACTTCTAAACAGCTTGATATCCACGTCTTTGCCTTTTTCATCTTTTTCTAATTTTGACGATGGACTCATTGGTGTACTACATACCTTGGCATTTTCCATTTTGAATCGTTTCAACAATTCTCTAGTATATTTTTCTTGATTAATGAAAATTCCATTCTCACATTGTTTGATTTGAAGCCCAAGGAAGAAGTTTAATTCTCCCATCATACTCATTTCGAACTCACCCTGCATAATTTTAGAGAATTCCTTACAAAGAAGATAATTAGTAGAACCAAAGATTATGTCATCAACATAGATTTGTACAACTAGAATATCATGTGCTTTATTTTTGATAAATAGTGTTGTATCAACCTTTCCTCTTGAAAAACCATTTTCTAATAGAAACTTACTCAATCTTTCATACCAAGCTCTAGGAGCTTGCTTTAAACCATAAAGAGCTTTAGTAAGTTTGTAAACATGATTAGGTTTATCAAAAATTTCAAAGCCAGGAGGTTGTTCTACATACACTTCTTCATTTAGAAAACCATTTAGAAAAGCACTTTTGACATCCATTTGATATAACATGAAGTTTTTAAAACATGCAAATGCACAAAGCATTCTAATGGCCTCAAGTCTAGCAACCGGGGCAAAGGCTTCATCAAAATCGATGCCTTCCTCTTGGTTGTGCCCTTGAGCCACTAATCTTGCTTTATTTCTCACAACGTTACCTTGTTCATCAAGCTTATTTCTAAACACCCATTTTGTTCCAATAACAGAATGGTTTTTAGGTCTAGAAACAAGTTTTCAAACTTGGTTTATCTCAAATTGATTCAGCGCTTCTTGCATAGCAAGAATCCAACTTTCATCATTTTGAGCATCTTCTAAATTTTTAGGTTCTAATTGAGAAACGAAAGCAACATTACCGAAATATCTTCTGAGTTGAGCTCTATTCATCATCCTTTCTGAGGGATTATCCATAATATCTTCTTGGGGATGATACTTATGAAATCGCCATTCTTTTGGTAATTGAGAATCTTCATTTTCTGTTTCTAGCATTTAACTTTCAACTATGTTCTGATCTTCATGTTCTATTTCTGGTTCAGCCTGACTATTGATGTTATGATCGCTTTCTGGCTGTTCTAGTTGTTCTGATTGCTCATTCTGCTTTTCAGGATTAGAATCTACAAAATCATCACTTTCTAATGTTCTAGAAGTAGAGTTAGTTTCATCAAACACAACATGAACAGATTCTTCTACAACTAGAGTCTTTTTATTAAATACTCTATATGCTTTACTATTTCTAGAATATCCCAGAAAAATACCTTCATAAGATTTAGCATCAAATTTAGCAAGATGATTTTTCTTGTTATCTAGAATAAAGCATTTGCACCCAAAGATATGAAAATAACCAATATTTGGTTTTCTACCTTTGTATAGCTCATATGGAGTCCTTTTAAGTTTAGATCTTACCAAAGCCTTGTTTAGAATATAACAGGCAGTGTTAACTGCTTCTGCCCAGAAATACTTTGGTAGAATCACTTAACATGGTTCTGGCCATTTCTTGAAGTGTTCTATTCTTGCATTCCACCACTCCATTTTGTTGAGGTGTTCTAGGTGCTGAGAAGTTATGGAAGATTCCTGACTTGTTGCAAAAAGCATCGAATTTCTGATTTTCAAATTCTCCTCCATGATCACTTCTAATTGCTGTGATGTTGTATCCTTTCTCATTTTGTACTCTCTTGCAAAGATGAACAAACATGTCATATGACTCATCCTTATTTCTAAAGAAGAGTGTCCAGGTGAATTTAGAGTAATCATCTACAATAACAAATGCATAGAATTTTCCTCCAAGACTAGATGGAGTAATTGGACCAAATAGATCAAGGTGTAGCAATTCTAAATGTCTAGAAGTAGAAACCATGCTCTTAGATTTGAAAGAAGTTCTGGTTTGTTTGCCCATTTGACAAGCATCACAAATGTGATCTTTTTCAAATTTCAACTTTGGCAAACCACAAACCAAATCTTTCTTAGACAGTTTAGAAATAAGGTGCGTGTTTGCATGTCCAAGTCTTCTATGCCATAACCAACTAGAATTATCAATAGAAACTAAACATATATCCTGGTTATGTGATAAGTGTTAAATTTATAGAATTTTTAATATAGTTTTTATTAGGATTTTAGTGAGTTTTATTAGTTTGATTTGATTTTAAATTCAATTCTAGTATAATTTTGTTCAAAGCTTCCTTGATTCTTAATTCGCTTGATCTAAGAGAAAATTGTAGGAATTTGGCTCAGAAAAGAAAAACACTCAGCCTCAAGCACACCCAGGCCGTGCTAGAAGGCACACCCGTGCTAGAAGCTAAGGAAATCAAGGGAGAGACAGAAGAGAGCACGGCCTGGGTGGTGCCAAAAGGCACGGCCGTGCTTAGATGAGAATAGGGCGTGTCAAGCCTAGCACGCCCATGACAGTTCTAGGCGGGAGTGGCAGAAGCAAGCACACCCTGCCTGTGCTTGATGGCACGCCCGTGCCTCGAGGATTCACCAGGGTGTGCTTACCAAGCACACCCCGGTAAGCACACCCCGTGCTTCACAAGCCAGACTTCCAGACTTGAGCACACCCAGCCCATGCACAATGGCACGCCCGTGCTACGCAGAACAAAACCAGCGTGAACTAAATATGCAAATCCATCTTTTTCTCATATGGGCCCGCCTCGGAAAGTTTCCTGAACATACTAAACAAGACCTATACCTATTTTGGGAGAACAAGGAGTCCTAATCAAGAAGAAATCCAAAGCCTAAACAGTCATGATCTCCTATAGAAGATTTTGCACTAAATAAGGATTCTATTTCCTAAAAGGAGTCTGATTCACCCTCAGGAGCTCTATATAAAGGAGGGAACTTCTCATTGCTAAGGATCTCGTTTTTTGTGCAATTCTCTACATAATTCTCTCTCTCTCTAAGACTTTAAGCATCATAGATTTGTGCCAAGAATCAAGGAAGCCATTCATATAGTTGTGATACAGTTTTTATTCTAAACTCTTCATCTTGTTTCTTTCTTTTTATTATTGTCTTTAAATATGATGAATGATTCAAGTATGACTGAGTTTAATTTACTTACTATGTCCAGCTAAACTCTTATACTAGGGATTTGATATAACTTAATTCGATTCCAGTTTATAATATTAGATTTGTTTTTCTTTGTTCTCGTTATAAATTATTATTGTGCTTAAAGCTTCCAGGTAGAAAATTTCCCCTGGATTGAGTTATTTCAATAATCGCTATCGGGAGAAGGGTTATTGATATGAAAAAGATAATAATTTACTTGAGAATAATAACTTGATGCGGAAGCTATATGGTTTGACTCAAGGGGGGTTTTCATAAGTTAATGAATTATTAAGTTGTGAACTCACAAAACAACCATAAAACCTAATGATCTGATTTATGTTTGATTTCACTATTAAGAGTTAGGTAATTAAACTGGATTAGAATAGCTAACAATAAATCGGGAGAGCTTGTTAGTAACTCTAGGGTTGTTTCTCCTACTTGAACAATTAAAATTGATTAATGAACTAATAAAATAAGCTGGATAAAATTAAGTGAAATCAAATTCCCTAGTAGTTTAATTCTCTGATTTCTTTTCACCTGAATTTTGTGCTTGATCTTTTCTGTTTTTACCTTAAATTTTATTTTCCTTATAGCAATTCTCTCTTATTATCATCTAAATAATAATAGCTTAACATAATTTTGGTAATTGATATACAATCCCTGTGGATATGATACTCTCTTACTCTATACTACTTGTTGCGATTTCGTACACTTGCGAAAACCGTTGTCAAGTTTTTGGCGCCGTTGCCGAGGATTGGCGTATCAATATCAATACGAATTACCCTATTGTTAATTTAGACACTCTTTTATTTAATTTTCTTTTTAAGAACTGTTCCAGGTGTTTTATGCAAAGAAGATCAAGGAAGACTGAACCCCTAATCTTTGATCCAGAAATTGAAAGAACTCTGCGAAGGCTAAACGCTGCAAGAAAAGCACGAGAAATAAAACTCGAACAACAAGCAGACATGGACGACGAAAACGAAAATAGAAACGAGAACATAGTCGGACCACCACTTCAACATCCAGTCCGTACCTTAAGGGATTACACAACACCTAATCTGAATGGGACAACCTCAAGTATTACTAGACCTAGGGTAGAAGCTAATAATTTCGAAATTAAACCCGCAATCATTCAAATACTCTCTACCTCGATCCAATATGGGGGTTTGCCTAGTGAAGATCCTAATGCTCACATCACCAATTTTCTTGAAATTTGTGATACTTTCAAACAGAATGGTGTTTCTGAAGATGCAATCAAATTGAGACTCTTCCCTTTTACTCTTAGGGACAAAGCGAGGTCCTGGTTACAATCATGTCCCGCTGGAAGTTTCACAACATGGGATGAGTTAGCTCAAAAGTTTCTAGCTAAATTCTTTCCATCCTCAAAAACCACCAAGTTGCGCAATGAGATAATGACATTTGCTCATCATGATCAAGAGAGCATGTATGAAGCGTGGGAAAGATTCAAGGACCTATTAAGAAAGTGCCCTCATCACGATTTGCCCAAGTGGCTACAGGTACAAACTTTCTATAATGCATTATCTCCTAACATCAAAATTACTCTAGATGCAGCTGCAGGTGGATCTTTCGAAAAAAAGGGAATTGATGAGGCATATGAGTTGATAGAAGAGATGGCAAGCAACAGCCATTACCAAAACAATTCCGAAAGAAGAAGAACTGCAGGAGTCTATAAAATAGACACCATTACGGCACTTAATGCCAAGGTAGATAACATGGTAAGGAAATTGGAATTATTAACCACTAATCCTGTGAATTCTGTTATGCAAGTTTGCGATAGGTGCAATGGACAACATGGAATTGGAGAATGCATCATGGACTCCTTAAATCCACAAACTTTGGAGCAAGTGAACTATGTGATGAATCAAGGAAGAAAGAATTACCCATATTCAAATTCATATGATAACAGGTTAAGGAATCATCCTAATCTATCCTATGGTAATCCTAACAATGCCTTGAACACACCACCAGGTTTCCACCCTCCAGAAAAGAAATCCCATGATGACCTTCTCACTGCTCTTTCCAAATCACACATGGAGTTCATGAATGAAACTAGAGAGAACCATAAAATCCAGCAGGCTGCAATAAGGAATTTGGAGATTCAACTAGGGCAATTTGCAAACATGATGGCATCTCGACCTCAAGGTACGTTACCTAGCAATACTGAAAAGAATCCAAAAGAACAAGTGCAGGCTATCACCTTGAGAAGTGGCAAACAATTAGATGAACCACCAAGGAAAGAAAAGGAAGAAAAAGAACAACCAAAGGTGCCTATCATTGACTTAGAAGAACAGGAAAAGGTAAAACCCTATGTTCCCCCTGTTCCCTTTCCACAAAGATTAAAGAAAGCACAAGACGACAAGAGCTTCCTCAAGTTTCTGGATGTATTTAAGAAGCTTCAAATCAATATTCCTTTTGCTGAAGCTCTTGCTCAAATGCCTAGCTATGCTAAATTCCTAAAAGATATCCTGAGCAAGAAACGAAAAATTGATGATCAAGGAACGGTAATGTTAACGGAGGAGTGCAGTGCAATCATCCAAAACAAATTGCCTCCAAAGTTGAAAGATCCAGGAAGTTTTTCTATCCCCTGTAACATTGGTAATCTTGACTTTGAAAAGGCCTTGGCAGATTTAGGTGCTAGCATTAATCTTATGTCCTATGAAGTATTTAAGATGTTAGGTATGGGAGAGCTCAAACCAACCAGGATGTCTTTGCAATTAGCAGATCGTTCAATTAAATATCCTAGAGGGATTGTAGAAGACGTGCTTGTAAAGGTAGGTACATTCATCTTTCCTGTTGATTTTGTCATTCTTGACATTGATAAAGACATGGAAGGATCTCTAATCCTTGGAAGACCTTTTCTTGCAACTGCAAGAGCATTGATTGATGTCTATGAGGGTAAGTTAACTTTAAGAGTTGGCAAGGAAGAGATTGTCTTTGATGTACTTAAATCTTGTAAACTTCCTATGGACTATGGAGACTGCTTTCGAATTGATGTTGTTGATGAATGTGTGGAAAACACCTTGCATGGCGAAAATAACATTAATGAATTAAGCATCTTGAACGAAAAAGAAAAGGAACCACCTAAACTAGATCTGAAACAACTTCCACCTCATTTGAAACATGCATTTTTAGGTGAGGACCATTCTTTCCCTGTTATTATCTCTTCTCACTTAATGCTTGATCAAGAGGAAAGGTTGTTGCAGTTCTACGAAGGCACAAGAAGGCATTAGGGTGGTCTATCTCGGATCTACAAGGAATAAGTCCAAGTGTGTGCATGCATAAAATCTTGATGGAAGAAGACTACAAACCTTCAATCGAGCACCAAAGGCGATTGAATCCAAACATGAAGGAGGTAGTCAAGGCTGAAATCATCAAACTCCTGGATGCCGGTATCATTTATCCAATTTCAGAAAGTAATTGGGTAAGTCCTGTCCAAGTTGTTCCAAAGAAGGGAGGTATGACTGTTATCTCTAATGAAAACAATGAATTAATTCCCACAAGAACAGTCACAGGTTGGTGCGTGTGCATAGATTACAGAAAACTAAATAAAGCAACACGCAAGGACCATTTTCCCCTTCCCTTTATTGATCAAATGCTTGAAAGACTTGCAGGTTATCCTTTTTATTGTTTCTTAGATGGCTATTCGGGGTATTTTCAAATACCTATAGCTCCTGAAGACCAAGAGAAAACTACTTTCATATGTCCTTATGGCACTTTTGCCTATGGGAGAATGCCTTTTGGGCTATGTAACGCCCCTGCAACCTTCCAAAGGTGCATGATGTCCATCTTTTCTGATATGGTGGAAAATTTTATTGAAATATTCATGGATGACTTTTCTGTGTTTGGTTCTTCTTTCGATGCATGCCTTCATAATTTATCTTTAGTAATGCAACGATGTGAAGATACTAACCTTGTGTTAAATTGGGAAAAATGTCACTTCATGGTTAGTGAAGGTATTGTCTTAGGGCATAAAATCTCTCAAAAAGGGATTGAAGTCGACAAGGCCAAAATTGAGGTAATTGAAAAACTACCTCCTCCTAACACAGTGAAAGGAATAAGAAGTTTTCTTGGGCATGCAGGGTTTTACAGGAGATTCATAAAAGACTTCTCAAAAATCACTAAACCTCTTTGCAATTTATTAGTTAAAGATGCTCCTTTTAATTTTGACAAAGAGTGTTTAGATGCTTTCAACAGGTTGAAGAAGGAGTTAATCTCAGCACCGATCATCACTACACCAAATTGGACTTTACCCTTTGAACTCATGTGTGATGCTAGTGATCATGCTGTAGGAGCTGTTCTTGGACAAAGAAAAGACAAGAAATTGCATGTTATTTATTATGCCAGTCGCACATTGAATGATGCGCAATTAAATTATGCAACTACTGAAAAAGAATTGTTAGCTATTGTTTTTGCTTTTGACAAATTCAGGGCATATCTAATTGGAGCTAAAACAATAGTTTACACAGATCACTCAGCCATCAAATACTTGCTGGACAAGAAAGATGCAAAACTGAGACTCATTCGTTGGGTACTTCTATTGCAAGAATTTGACCTAGAAATTCGTGATAAAAAGGGGACCGAGAACCTCGTCGCTGACCATCTTTCCATGCTTGAATTGGGGGAAGAAGATACGAGCGAGCTACAAATCAATGAAAACTTTCCCCATGAGCAACTTCTTCTAATGGCAAATGCTCAAACCCCCTGGTATGCTGACATAGTTAATTATCTTGTTTGCAACATTCCTCCTCCTAATTTTTCTTACCAACAAAGAAAAAAATTTTTTCATGATATCAAATTCTACTATTAGGAGGAGCCCTTTTTATTCAAGTATTGCAGTGATCAGCTATTCAGGAGATGTATACCGGAAACTGAAATGGAAAGTGTCCTTAAATTCTGCCATTCGATGGAATGTGGAGGTCACTTTGGAGCAAACAAGACAGCTGCGCGTATATTAGAAAGTGGTTTGTATTGGCCTAATCTTTTTAAAGATGCTTATAACTATGTTCGCCTTTGTGATCGTTGTCAAAGGTTAGGTAACATTTCGAAGAGACGTGAGATGCCCTTAAACAGCATCCTTGAGGTCGAAATCTTCGACGTATGGGGTCTGGACTTCATGGGACCTTTTCCACCATCATATTCAAATCAATACATTCTAGTGGTGGTGGATTATATGTCAAAGTGGGCAGAGGCAGTTGCTCTTCCAAATAACGATGCCAAAAGTGTGGTGAGCGTCATCAAGAAAAATATTTTTACAAGGCATGGCACTCCTAGAGCAATAATCACGGACGGAGGTAAGCATTTTTGCAATAGATATTTAGACTCCCTTCTTACAAAATATGGTGTCACTCATCGTGCAGGTACTCCATATCATCCTCAAACAAGTGGACAAGTAGAGGTCACTAACAGAGAATGTGACATCCTATTGAATCGAGTCGTTGCATAGAGTCGAGTCTAGTAGGGCCGATCTAGAACCCGGTTCGAGCCATTTAACTCTAGAGTGGGTAGAATGGGATGTAACTTAAATAAGTAAGAGAAGTGGACTTACTTGCATAAAACAAAAAGATCAAAGTATAAGGAATAGGACTTACTTGCACTAAAATATAAAGTTGAGGTATTAAAAGGTAACATGTAGAAAATGTAGGTATTATTTGGTAATTATACCATACAATTAAAGAGATAGTTGGGAAGTATATGAGACTTCCATTTCAGTTTTCTTTCTTCATTTTCTTCATCTTCATCTTCAACGTCTTCTTCATCTTCATCTTCCTCTTTATCTCCTTCATCTTTCTCTTCATCTCCTTCCTTTCTCCATCAATTTTCATGTGATTAAACACTAAATTAGACCTAGAACTCTATCCAAGTAAGTAACCTTTCTTAAATTTCATACTTGTGTGATATTTTAGATGATTTATAAGAGTTATTATGTATAGGAGAGGGGAGCACAAAGTAGGAGGAAAAGGAAGCTAAGAAGAAGATTTAAAGCTCTTTTGGTTGAAGGTTTGATATCTCTTTTAGTTTTTCACATTTTCTTGCATGAATACTTGTGTAGTGTGTTGATAATGAAAACATATATTGCTGAATGTTGAATTAGAGGTCTGTAAATGGTGATAAAGCATGGGATGAATTGAATGAATGAAGTAGATATTGATTTCATGCTGAACCAAGTTTGTTGGACCACTGACCAGTAATTTCACCCTGATTTTGACTCTGTTTAACGAGGGAATTAGGAAGTGGTATAGAAGAGTTATTTGTTCCTCTATGTTTTATCTGTCCATGAGTTTTTGAATCACCTAATTTGGAGTTATAAATTGAGAGATATGACCAAAATAGTACAGAATGTGTAGGCTGGAAATCAACAGTCTGGACGGACTGGAAGTTGCTTATTTCGGTAAATATTTGCCTACCTTACCAACGTAATTAAGAGATGTGGTAGAAGACAAATTTGTAGCCTAATGTGTTATCTAACCATATAATTTAGAATCACCTAAATTGGAGTTATAACTTGAGAGATATGACCACAATAGTACAAACTATGCAGGCTGGAAACCAACAGCTGGGCAGACTGGCAGTTGCTACTTGAGCTCAATATTTGACTACCTTACCAACGTAATTCATAGATGTGATAGAAGACAAAGTTGTCACTTAATGTGTTAGCTAACAATAGAATTTAGAATTACTACAATTGGACTTCTGACTATAGAGTTATGCTAGAATTTGTGAAACATGTGCAGGCTGCCCTGTCATATTTCAAGGCTACATTAGAAATGATGTTGGGATGTATATGTAGCTTCATGTAGCCTAAGATTAGTACTGAATTTGAACCTTTTGAGTTAAGTTAAATTAACAACAATGAATTCCTTAATCTGACTGGTAGAAATAAGGTAGTTCATGATTGGTACAAGTTGCATCGTGGGTGCATCAATTAGATTCCCATGCACATTAGTTTACAAGTTATCAAGTGTGTGCAGTTACTTCTATTTATATATGCACTCTTCTTAATGCATGAAACAGGTTAGAAACATACAGACTAAGACAGCATATAGGTAAACAGTATGGTTTATGAATTATACGAAGAATTAAATATGCTATTATTTTATATTATTGAAACACCGATAATATGCTCCATTGAGGTTAGGTAGAAACCACGTAGATAAGACTATGTCGCGACATAGGATAGCAGATCTGTGCCCCATACAGTTTGGTACTCCGGTTACAGGCCATTGAGTGGATATGATTATATATGGGCCATATTAGCCCAGTCATCCAGTATTCATCCAGTTTCATACAGTATTCATACAGTTCTTCTTATCTCTTCGGTTTCACTGTAACCTTATGGAGCCATACAGTTCGGAGATTATATTATTTCTCACTTATATGATGTTAACTAAAAATTTCATAAGTCATACAGCATAATGAACAGTAAGTAAACTACTGAAAAGCTAATGCAATATGTGCTTATATGTTTACATTGATATCATGAAAGTATAATGATATGTGTGCTTGCATGTTTATTTATAAGTTGAGATATCCACTGAGCTTTATTTGCTCAGCGAGTTACTTGTTTAACTCGTAGGTTTTGGAACTGGACCGTAGAGAATCATCTTACAACTGCTGCAGTTCATCTTTGGAAGACCCAGTCTTTAGGGTAGCTACTCAATTTGATATTTTGGTTTTGTCTATACTTATCATGGCATGTACAGGGCATATACTTGGGCCCATTTCATTTTGGAAACTAGTTTAATGTCTTGTAACTATTAAGTACATATCTATATATAAAAATAATGTAAAAAGCAACAGCCTGACATCAGCATGAAAGGACATAGGTTCAACTAGATTGTAGCGTCTCGGCTCGGTTCAGTCGAGTTAACGGGTGGACCGGGAAAGGATGTTACAAATTTTGGTATCAAAGCACTAGTTTAGTTCCTCGGGCTTAAATGCATATGTCATTTTAGTGTACATGCCATGACTACCCTGATGAACTAAGCAGTTGTTATTCTTATAGGAGGATGTCACAGGAAGGTGAAAGCGAGTCACACGCCTCCAGAGCTGTGGAGGGTGAGGCCCCAGTAGGACCAGGTCAAGAGGTGCTGTTAAAGCAACTTGCAGATACGTTTAGACAGATTGCAGGGGTGATACCTCAGGCATCAGTAGTAGTAGACAGAGAAAGAAAGTCCCCACTAGAAAAGCTTAGAAAATATGGTGCAAAAGAATTCAGAGCTAGCAAGGATGACAGTCCAGAAACAGCTGAGTATTGGTTAGATGGTACTTTAAGAGTCCTGGAGCAATTACAGTGTACACCAGAGGACAAGTTGATTTGTGCCACGTCATTACTGATAGAGGAGGCATACACATGGTGGACTACTGTTCAACAGAGAGTACCAGCAGAGCAGCGTACCTGGCAATTCTTTTTGGATGAATTCAAGAAAAAGTTCATCACAGAGGCTTACCTTGATGCGAAAAGGAAGGAATTCCTATACCTTAGACAGAACAGAATGTCAATTACAGAATATGAAAGAGAATTCACCAGACTCAGCAGGTATGGTGACCGAATAGTGGCTACAGAGGTAGAGAGATGTAAAAAGTGTCAGGAGGGCCTGAACGATGAGATTCAGATGGGAGTGGTAGCTTCCAGATTCAGAGAGTTCTCAGCTTTGGTAGAGGCAGCTCAGGAGATAGAGCGAATTCAGGCCAGTCAGTGTACCAGACGCCAGTGGTCTCAGCAGAAGAGAGATCAGACTCAGAGTGCACCCAGTACATATCAGTCAGAGAGCAAGAGATTCAGAGGTGTTAGTACTTCAACTGGTCCTAGGCATCCTTTTAGCCACGGCACAGCTAGGGGTGCTCATGCGCCAGCGGTATCAGTTGTGGCTAGTTCTGCCGGTGGTGGTCGAGGTTCAGGCAGAGGCACCGGGTAGAGGCACTGGTAGAGGTGCAGGGTCAGATGGTTATACTTTTCCACCTTGTGAGCATTGTGGCAGACGGCATGGTGGAGATTGTTGGTTGGTTACTGGTAAATGTTGGATATGCGGAGCATCAGACCATTAGAAGAAGGACTGTCCTAAGAGGGCAGAAGCTCCTACACAGTTCATAGCAGGTAGAGGTAGAGGTTGGGGAAGAGGTGAGAGCTCCGGAGGGCAGAGACAGCAGTCAGAGACTGTGGACAGACCTGATACTAGAGTTCCAACCAGGGTCTATGCTATGCGAGCCAAGGAAGATGATGAAGCTCCAGATGTCATAGTTGGAGATCTTATGGAGTTACCATTCAGAGAATTTGATGTTATTCTGGGTATGGATTGGCTATCCAGACATCAGGCTATAGTTGTTTGTGCAAAGAAAAGGGTGACATTATATACAGCAGCAGGAACTACTGAAAAGCTAATGCAATATTGATATCATGAAAGTATAATGATATGTGTGCTTGCATGTTTATTTATAAGTTGAGATATCCACTGAGCTTTATTTGCTCAGCGAGTTACTTGTTTAACTCGTAAGTTTTGGAACTGGACCATAGAGAATCATCTTACAACTGCTGCAGTTCATCTTTGGAAGACCCAGTCTTCAGGGTAGCTACTCAATTTGATATTTTAGTTTTGTCTATACTTATCATGGCATGTACATGGCATATAGTTGGGCCCATTTCATTTTGGAAACTAGTTTAATGTCTTGTAACTATTAAGTACATATCTATATATAAAAATAATGTAAAAAGCAACAGCCTGACATCAGCATGAAAGGACATAGGTTCAACCAGATTGTAGCGTCTCGGCTCGGTTCAGTCGAGTTAACGGGTGGACCGAGAAGGGATGTTACAGAGAAATCAAAAAGATCCTCGAAACCACTGTTGGACAATCAAGGAAGGATTGGTCCAAAAAGCTAGACGATGCTCTATGGGCCTACAGAACGGCGTTCAAGACGCCTATAGGTATGTCTCCATATCGCATGGTGTATGGTAAGGCTTGTCATCTTCCTGTAGAGTTAGAACATAAGGCATTTTGGGCCATTCAATTTCTTAACTTGAATGCAAAGGAAGTTGGTCAAAAGCGATTGCTACAGCTAAACATGATGGATGAAATGCGCCTCCATGCTTATGAAAGTGCCAAAATATACAAAGATCGCACCAAACAATGGCACGATAAGCGCATTATCATGAGGGATCTAAAGGTAGGCCAGCAGGTGTTGCTCTATAACTCTAGGCTCCGGCTATTCCCTGGTAAGTTGCGCTCTAGATGGTCCGGACCATTCACAATCAAGGAAATTTTTCCTCATGGGGCAATTGAAATAGTGGATGGTAAGTCAAATCGAAGTTTTAAGGTAAATGCTCAATGTTTGAGGAACTATCACAGTGACAACTTTGAGCCCATCAAGAGCACAATTGGTCTTGTTTAACCTAAACTAGGTTAAGTGTGTCGAACTTAACGACGTTAAACAAAAGTGCCAGTGGGAGACAACCCATATAATTTTCTTGTTAAATTTTCGTTCCATTTATTTGTTTTATTTTTTGGTTTATTTGCAAAATTCCCAAATTTTCTCCATAAGTGTTCTTTTGTTTTAGTTAGAGTTTTTGTAGGAAAAAGTGAAAATCCAGAAGCGAGCACGCCCTGGCCGTGCCCCCCAGCACGCCCGTGCCATGGGGTGAGGATCCAAAACGCCCAGGCGTGCCTTACAGCACACCTGTGCGTTCTTCAAAGGTGGTGACACTTGAGAGTCAGAGAAGAGCACGCCCTAGCCGTGCCCATCAACATGCTCGTGCCATAGAAAAGGGAAAAATTCACTTGAGAGTCAGAGAAGAGCACGCCCAAGGCGTGCCAGATAGCACGCCCGTGCTGTCCACAGGAAATTTTTCAACTTGAGAGTCAGAGAAGAGCACGCCCCAACCGTGCTCCGTAGCACGCCCGTGCTACCTGTGCAAAAATTCTCAACCAAAGGTCAGAGAAGAGCATGCCCTGACTGCGCTTGTCAGCACGCCCGTGCCAGGTACATTTTCTCTTTTGTTTTGCAGGTCAGAAGAAAGCATGCCCAGGCCGTGCTTCGAAGCACGGCCGTGCCACGATCAGACACACGCATTAATTGGCACCCCTATTTAAAGAGCACGCCTTCAACCGCTTCATTTACCACCTCGCACGCCCTAACCGTCACCTCTTCTCTCTAAAATTTTCTCTCTTCTTCTCCCTTTTCTCTCAAATCCAACACTCTCCACCCAAAATTTTCATATAATCAACTCCAGCCATGCCTCCTAGATACAAACGCAGCAGACCCGCATCCTCCGTTGCTGCTCGAAATCGCTCAACTATGCGATCATCCACGGCTCCTCAACCTCCTTCCCCACCTGCGCTTCCATTTGAGTTTGCCTCCTCAGAGCAACAAGAAAGGTACACAAAACTAAACCTTCGGCCTATTTTACCAAATCGATTCATTGATGAGGCTGCTTTAGCACAAGTGGGTCTTAGAGACATTGTGTTAGAACCTCTT
The DNA here is from genome assembly GCF_041381405.1 of Jatropha curcas. Lineage (NCBI taxonomy): Eukaryota > Viridiplantae > Streptophyta > Magnoliopsida > Malpighiales > Euphorbiaceae > Jatropha > Jatropha curcas. The sequence continues at coordinate 21,318,014 of NC_143151.1, forward strand.
AGGCGAATAGGGTGGGGGCAATTTCTCGATATGAAGGACATAGTATATGCACCATTAACTCTAGAATTTCTAAGTTCTTATTCTTCTTTCATCCGGTTTTTGCCTACATCTCCCCCGAGCAAGATTCGATTTAGGCTTCTTAGTCAGGATTTTGAACTGTCTGTGAATGAAATTAGCCAACTTTTTGGATTTCCCACAGAGAATAGTCAGATTCAAATATCTAGTGATTTTAACGCACGAAACACATGGTTCAAATTTACGAGTGAAGTCAATTATAATCCTAGATATTCGAAGGCCTCCAAATTAACCTTCCCTACGATATATTCACAAATTTTTGTCTAATACTATATTTGGAAGAAGTGAGAGTGACGGGGTCTTAAGCTTGAATGAATTATATTTTCTATGGGCAATCGAAAGTGGAATAATGTTGAATGTGGGATATTGGCTCTGCCAACGGTGGGCAAGGATAGCTAGAGCCGACGAAGGGGCCATAATGATGGGGTGTTTTGTGACCCGAATTGCTAGATATTTACAGGTTTGGAACCCAGCTAGGCCAATCTATGATAGTGTCGGAGGGGGGCGTGGTACCAGACTGGATGTAGATGTTATGATACATATGAAATTGATTGAAAAAGTCGGGGATGCATATCGGGTAGTAGGTGCTCCAGAGGATGACTCTGATAATGAAGGAGTAGAGGCTGAAGGCAGTGCTGATATGGAGGAGGATATCCCTCCACCTTTTACCTCTTCTTTTGGTGCAAGTACATCCGGTGCTGGTCCATCGTTCCAAGGTACGTCCAACATGTCAAATGATGAGGTCCTTGCAAGAATGATGTTCCGAATGGACCTTTTTGACACGCGCCTTAACGGAATGGAAATGATGATCGCAGACCGTTTCCAGTCCATCGAAATCATGAATGGCAGCCTTGATTCTAGGATGGACACCATGCAAGGCCAACTCCAGACCATTCTTCAGCTTCTACAGCCGCCCCCACCACCGGAGACTTGACGGATTTTTCATTTATCTTTTGTTTCGTTTATGTTCTAATACATTGACTTGGTTGTTTTTCTTTTCCTTTTTAGTTTGTTTGTTTGGATATTTGAATTCTTATAACTTTTAGTAGTTTCATTTTCTTAATGTTTAGTTGTTCTTTTAGCTAAGACACATTCCGCACCCGTTCTATTGTATTGCTCAATACAATGTTGGTAAGGTTTCTTCTACTCTCTTACTGCTTTTCTTTTAGTAATGCAATAAGTTTGGGGAATTCTACACATTGGGGACAATGTGATTGATTGAATTGGGGGAAGGAAATTTTAGCTAAAATTTTTGCTTTTACTTACCATGATGGGGATGATTACAAGCAAGCTTGAAGGCCCTCATGATCTAGTAATGAGTGATGAATTTAGTTGGTTCTCAATTCTAGTATACTTAAGTTCTGAATTTAGAATTTTGACTTAAATATGTTCATTGATCTAAACTATTTGTTTCTAGATTTTAAAACACTGATTTTTATGAAAGTTATGATATATAAGTGTGTTTTAATCTAAAGTTATTTAAACCTCGGCATTCCTGGAACAAATTACAAATCCCTTCGAGGCGAAAAATTTTAAATGTTTACATTTTGAAAGAGATGATTTAGGCTTTTTTTTTTTTTTTTGTTGAAACCTATATTTAGCCTAGACCACCTAAATCAAAAGATGACCCTTGAAACCAATTTTGAAGCCTATAAACCAATAAATTTTCTTTTTCACCTTCAATAAACCTAGCCCTTAAAAGCCAATTCCAAATTCCTACCCTAAGTACAAAGAATTGTATGATTGAAGGATTTGACTTTTAATTAGATATAGCAACAAAGAGGGAGAATTTCTCAATTGATACTAGCAAGTTTACCAAATAAGAAAAGAAGAAAAATCAAAAGAAGGAGACACATGAAAAGCAATCAAAAGAATTCAAGTTGAATGGGAAAAAGCAAGGAAGAAAAGTACCAAAAATATTATGGAAAGACCTTGCCCAAGATGTCTCTAGCTAGTAAGGAAGTTCAAAACAAACACTCCCTAGAACCAGTAAAATTTTTAATTAAAATAGAATCCTGAATATCATACACTCTTTTGTACTCTTTGTCTATCTTTTATCCTTTTCTTTGATTAAGCAAAAATTTACACCAAGAAAGCCCCATTACAACCGAAGATAAAGACCTTTTGATCTTTTAAATTGTATGCATTTAAATTGTGGAGAAAGGATAACTAATTCTGTATATGGGAATGCCACTTTTTGCACCATCAAATCATCTTAATTTTAAAGGTTGAAAATTCTTTAGATGTTTCATGCCCTATTTATCATAAATTGAATAAGTATTAGTGTTAACAATCTCTTTAAACTTATATTTTATTCAATGAACGTACTTTATTCAAAAATTTAAATCAAGCTTAAGTATGAGTAGCATGGAGAAAAATTGATTTTATTCACTTGTTTACTGATCGTGATATCTCGAAAGTCTATAATTGAAATCACCTCCAACCATAGTAAGCTAGTGTCGTCAAATTAATTTAAAGTTTAGTTTTATTGCTTGAGGACAAGCGATGGTTTAAGTTTGGGGAATTTTGATAAGTGTTAAATTTATAGAATTTTAATATAGTTTTTATTAGGATTTTAGTGAGTTTTATTAGTTTGATTTGATTTTAAATTCAATTCTAGTATAATTTTGTTCAAAGCTTCCTTGATTCTTAATCCACTTGATCTAAGAGAAAATTGTAGGAATTTGGCTCAGAAAAGAAAAACACTCAGCCTCAAGCACACCCAGGCCGTGCTAGAAGGCACACCCGTGCTAGAAGCTAAGGAAATCAAGGGAGAGACAGAAGAGAGCACGGCCTGGGTGGTGCCAAAAGGCACGGCCGTGCTTAGATGAGAATAGGGCGTGTCAAGCCTAGCACGCCCATGACAGTTCTAGGCGGGAGTGGCAGAAGCAAGCATGCCCTGCCTGTGCTTGATGGCACGCCCGTGCCTCGAGGATTCACCAGGGTGTGCTTACCAAGCACACCCCGTGCTTCACAAGCCAGACTTCAAGACTTGAGCACACCCAGCCCGTGCACAATGGCACGCCCGTGCTACGCAGAACAAAACTAGCGTGAACTAAATACGTAAATCCATCTTTTTCTCATATGGGCTCGCCTCGGAAAGTTTCCTGAACATACTAAACAAGACCTAGACCTATTTTGGGAGAAAAAGGAGTCCTAATCAAGAAGAAATCCAAAGCCTAAACAGTCATGATCTCCTATAGAAGATTTTGCACTAAATAAGGATTCTATTTCCTAAAAGGAGTCTGATTCACCCTCAGGAGCTCTATATAAAGGAGGGAACTTCTCATTGCTAAGGATCTCATTTTTTGTGCAATTCTCTACATAATTCTCTCTCTCTCTAAGACTTCAAGCATCATAGATTTGTGCCAAGAATCAAGGAAGCCATTCATATAGTTGTGATACAGTTTTTATTCTAAACTCTTCATCTTGTTTCTTTCTTTTTATTATTGTCTTTAAATATGATGAATGATTCAAGTATGACTGAGTTTAATTTACTTACTATGTCCAGCTAAACTCTTATACTAGGGATTTGATGTAACTTAATTCGATTCCAGTTTATAATATTAGATTTGTTTTTCTTTGTTCTCGTTATAAATTATTATTGTGCTTAAAGCTTCCAGGCAGAAAATTTCCCCTGGATTGAGTTATTTCAATAATCGCTATCGGGAGAAGGGTTATTGATATGAAAAAGATAATAATTTACTTGAGAATAATAACTTGATGCGGAAGCTATATGGTTTGACTCAAAGGGGGTTTTCATAAGTTAATAAATTATTAAGTTGTGAACTCACAAAACAACCATAAAACCTAATGATCTGATTTATGTTTGATTTCACTATTAAGAGTTAGGTAATTAAACTGGATTAGAATAGCTAACAATAAATTGGGAGAGCTTGTTAGTAACTCTAGGGTTGTTTCTCCTACTTGAACAATTAAAATTGATTAATGAACTAATAAAATAAGCTAGATAGAATTAAGTGAAATCAAATTCCCTAGTAGTTTAATTCCCTACGTAGTTGATCTTTTCTGTTTATTAGCTAGAAAATAAAATTTAAGGTAAAAACAGAAAAGATCAAGCACAAAATTCAGGTGAAAAGAAATCAGAGAATTAAACTACTAGGGAATTTGATTTCACTTAATTCTATTCAGCTTATTTTATTAGTTCATTAATCAATTATTACACTCAGTTTTCAAAGATTCATTTTTAGAATTCAGATTTTTGCATTTTTCTTCAAGATGTGTCAGATTTTCAGAAAATCGATTATTACAACTTTTAAGATCTTTGATTTCTATAATGAGATCTTTGCATGTAACTTCTTGATAAAAAGCATCTTTTAAATGATTACTTTCAGATTTTAATTTTCTGAAATCTTTCTTTAGAACTTTATGCTTTCTAACAAGCTTTTCAAACTCATTGCAAAGATTATTGTAAGTATTTAGAAGATCATTTTCTAATTTAGGTTCAGAAATAATTACAGTGCTTTCTTCATTCTCATGGACCTTTGCATTTTTTTCGTTGATTCCAGCTTTTTGTGTTGAAGTCAGAGTGCTGATTTCTTTAGATTCAGAATCGATAGTTGCCATTAGACAGATATTAGCAATTTCTTCTTGATCACTGTGGCTTTCAGGATTAGAATCATCTAAATCACTCCATGCAGCTACAAAAGCCTGCTTCAGCTTCTCTTTCGTTGACTTCTTTTTCAATTTAGGACAATTAGGCTTGATATGTGCAGGTTTGTTGCATTCATAACAAACCACTTCAGAAGGTTCTTTCTTAGGTAAGTTACTATTTTTGGGTGGAAAGTTCTTTTTGTTAAACTTTTTCTGTGGCCTTCCACTCTTTCTATAGAACTTTTTGAATCTTTTAGCAACAAGTGCTAAATCATCACTATCAAGATCAGAAGAACTTTCTCCACTAGAATCTACCCTCAAAGCCAGTCCTTTCTTATTCTTATCTTCTATAGTCAAAGAAGATTTCATTTCTTCTGAAACAAGAGCTCCTCTAAGATAATCATAAGTGACGGGAGTCTCTTTGTAATTCATGACAGTTTCTATAGAATCCCATTTTCTAGGTAGAATTCTAAGGATTTTCTTAACAAGCTCATCTTCTGAAATTTCCTTACCGAGAGTTCTCAAAGGATTAACTATATTAGTAAATCTAGAATTTAACTCTGCAATAGTTTCTCCTTCTTTCATACTAAACATTTCATATTCTCTCCAAAGGATATTTATTCTGAATTCCTTAACTCTATCTATACCCTCATAGGTGACTTTAAGTTTTTCCCATACTTCTGTCGCAGATTTACATCCAGACACTTTATTGTATTCTGTTGCATATAAAGCACAATGAAGAATATTAATAGCTTTTGCATTTATAGCAATATCATTCCAATCAGCATCTGTATATTCTTCTTCTGTTTTTCTAACTAACTCATCTCCTATAACTTTCATGGGAATACGAGGACCAGTGATAACATTCCTCCAGCAGTTTATATCAACTGATTTCATGAAATTCTCCATTCTAGTTTTCTAGTAAGAGTAATTAGAGCCATTGAACAAAGGAGGTCTAGAAATAGATTGTCCTTCTAAAGAAGTAAGAGGAAGTGGGGTTGCCATGGTAAGTCAAGAGCCAAAGCTCTGATACTAGATTGTGGGTCCCGTATATGTATGGCACAATCCAAGAGGGGGGGTGAATTGGGTTTTCTAAAAACAGATATAAATTTTAGAATTTCAAAAACAAAATATAGAATTCTAAGTGCAGCGGAAAAATACAGAACTCGTAAGAATAGATTATGAATTAGAACTACCTCACAAAGTTCTATTCATAAAAGATAGAAAGACAATGCAAAGTGCAGCTATTAATTAGAACTGCTTCACAGTGTCTTATCCAATATCAGAACTGCTTTATGAAGGAAAGCTATTGAAATTAGAACTTCCTCATAAAGTTTAGAAAATCATATAAGACTGTGTGAGAGACAGTTATTGAAATTAGAACTGCTTCACAAAGCCTTAATCAAGTATCAGAACTACTTTATAATGGAAAGCTATTGTAATTAGAACTTCCTCATAAAGTTTAGAAAATTAATTAGAAACCCAAGCAATGAAATATACTATGAATAGAGGAACAGTTTAGAACTTGGTATATTCACTTATCAGAATTCCAGAGTTCTAATGTTCAGAAAAGATAAGAATTATTCCAGTTTTAGAACATCAAACCATTAACTAATTTAGCATTTCTAAAATATAAACAGAAGTGTAATAAAAGCAGTATCAAGCAAACTTCAGAAATTAGAAAAGATCAACACAGTGATTTATAGTGGTTCGGCATTAACTCGCCTACATCCACTCCCCAAGACGCATCTTGAGATGCTCAACTATGTTATCTCTTTTCAAGGGTAAGAGACAAACCAACAGTACAAGGCAATAGATCAACACCTAGATCTACCCTTTTATCCCACTAGATTTTCCAAAGGTTCTAGTTAACCTCAACCCTTTCTGTTTTTGGCAGAGTACAGAAACTCAATTCAAGACATTAGAATCTCACACAAGGAGAAGGTCGCTTGATAACCTCTTTCACAATAGCTTATCACCCAAGCTATTACACAAAAGATTAATCAAATGAAAACCTGTCTACTATAGATTACAAAATCTAAATAGACAGAAAGAAATGCACATATAAGCACAGGAAAAACAGTTTATCAGATTAGAAAATCGTTTAGAACACAAAACCGTTTTTCAAAAGTAGTTGTAAAAATTCTTTTCTCTTTAAAGATAAAAACATTAAGTATAAAGACGAAAAGAAAAATGGGGGTAGAAAGTAAGTTTTGAGAGAAAAAGATTTGATCAATAAGAGAATGCTCTTAAAACGAAAACTCTTACTTCACCATAGCTCAAAACGTGAAAGCTCTGATTTATAGAGAGCATCGTGTCTCTTGCTTTGGAAAGTGAATATTTCACTTGAAATCAGAATATTTGCTTTCTTTATTTTAGAAGATACGCAAATCTTTGTTACCAAAAATTTATTTTATCCTTTTGGGTAAGAGAATAAAACACGATTTTGCTTTCCTTTAAACAAAAGATTTTCGACAGCATTTTCTTATGGAAAAATATTTTTACGAAAAGATGCTCTTACTAAAAATGAGAAGATACAATCTTCCTTCGTTTTAGGTAAGAGAATAAGTTTAAATTCTTTAGATCTTCAAAAGATATTTCCGAAAAGTAAAGTGTATGATTTATTACCAAAAACGTTAGAGACATAATCTCTTTAGTTTCAGGAAATTAAATCATTTTAACCTTAAAGAATATTTTCGAAAACAAATAAGAGAATTTATTTTGGAAAATCTAATTTCCGAAAAATATTTTGAATGAGAGAAAAATTAATTTATGTGCTCATATATGAATTGTCTCTCTATCCTACAAAGTATCCTAAATACCTAACCACTAGAGTCTTCGGATTATCTTCACACACTATGGATCTTGTAGGACTTGCCTTATATGATTTCTTTTCATAATAATTCTGCATAAAATAATATTAGCACAAATAACATAATTTAAAATTTATTTGTTTTGTATTAATCATCAAAATCCCGAGATTAAATTTTGACCCTTGAGCCATGTTAACGCGTGGTTTTATGCCCCCACCTAACCCAATGATGATATGAGGATAAAGGATAAGGTATCACGGTCAATCAGAAGTGTTTGAACCAAAATTTGAATCGAACCATCCCAAAGGAGTCTGACCTGCGTTAGGGTTGCGTCACGCAGCTATCACCTGCGTGACGGTACTCTTAGTTGCGTCACGCAACTCTAACGAGGCTGACACCTTTGGCGCGCGCCCGTGCAACGGCCTGCACTGTTTGTATGGATACGCGGCAACTGTACGAAAAGTAAGCTGCATCACACAGCTTTCGACTGCATCACGCAGCTACTACCTGCGTGACGCGACTATGTTCTGTTGCCCTACCCATATAAATACGACATTTTATGCTAAAAACGGGGCTTTTTTCATTTTTCTCTCATTTTTCTCTAGGAATTCTAAGGATTTAAGCTAAGTTTTCGATTAAACGGCTAGGGTTTCTTCCCCAAGAACTCAAGTGAGTAGACTTGAGGAAGATCAAGCCATCAAACATTTAGTTTTGAAATCAAAAAGCATAAAAATATAAGAAGAGAAAAAGAGAGAAAAGAAAGAAAGAGAAAAGTACTTTGTTTTGTGGAAAACCTGATAATTACATTTCTGGGATCGTGAAAAAGTGTCCTTAAGCTAATCCAAGTGCATGCAATCCTCGAATCTGAGGGCTAGGTAACCATTTTAACCTTTCTTTTTCATTTCTAGTCTTTTATTTCTTAAAAATCCTATTTTCATAGTATTAAGTTGATCTGTTATTGGTTAGACGTAATTTTGCCCCATTGTTGGACTTTTCTGAGTTGAGTTTAATCATTTTTGACAAAAAGAATACGTAAAAAGAGTAGTTTGAAAGGTAGTTGCGGACTAGAACAGCCGCGTCACGCAGCTATTACCTGCGTGACGCGACTATTCATGTCCAAAAAGCCCTTAACCTGGACTGGACCACCCGCGTGACGCAACTGTTCATATACTCAGTTTATATTTTGTTTTTTTTTTTATATTTGTATCTAGAATTTTGCTTTGAATAAATAATTAATATACCTGAGGATTTTAATAAAGTCACGAACAGTTCCGTCACGTAGCTAGGAGTTCCGTCACGCGACTGTTCTTCATAGAACAGCTGCGTGCGTGACTGTTCTAATTTCCAGAATAAGTGATAAGAGTTGCGTCACTCAACTGTTCTTCATAGAACAGATGCGTGACGCGACTGCCTTGAAATTCCAGAACGTTTCGTTTATATTATTTCAACTTTATATCATTAAGTAGATTTTTAATCTTAATCCGAAAAATGCACAATAATGGGCAAATTGTGTTTAAATCAAACCAAATCAATTAGTTTATTGTGATTATGAGATTTTAAGATTTATTTTTTGTTGTTTATTATTGATTATATTATTAAACTCGGTTTGTGGCCTGCCTTTAACCATAAGGCAAGAGCGGGTCTTTTAATTATTTTTGCCATGTATTATGGATGAATGGTGGATGTGATGATTAATTTATGATGAATGCAATGAATGAACCTAGTTGGGACGATTAATTAATTTTCCGTGTAGGAACTCAGTTCGATTTATTCAGGCTGGGTTTAGTTAAATAATTGGCTTTTCTAAAATAAAATCAATTAGAAATCGTAGGTTAAAAGAGGCCGGTTTTCCGGGCGTCGACTTCCAACGGGCCGACGTACCCAATTCCCTTACCCAGAACCTCATTGGTTTGCCTGACCAGTTTTTCTAAATAATATGGCCTTGAATAAAAAATGGGTTAAATGGAGTCATTTAATAAAAATAAAATTGGAAACGGTCCCATTGCCGAAATAATGGGTGGCGACTCAAATGTTTTATAAGACCGATTTATCGGCATCGCATATCCAAAAAGATTTTTTTTATCACCTTTTTCCAAAACAACAACACCAAAGAAAAGATGTTTTTCGGGATCCTTTTTCCAGGGTTTTGGGATTTTGACGAAAATAGTTTGGCGACTTCACTGGGAATTTTGCACCCATTACTCCCCAGTTATTTTTTAAATAATTAAGTGGTTGCAATTAGGAATTGACTCTAAAAAGCCTACTTTTTCTAAATAAAATTGAATAGAAAAGCCGATGGAAAATTTTTAATCATCCGTATATGTTTAATTGCTTTCCTTTTCTTTTATAGGACTTTTTGCATTCATTCGCATTTCTCTCTTCTCACCTCATTCTACCCATACTACCCTTCGGAAATGGTGTTAAGTTTGACGGTGGATCTAGCCTAAACCATGCGATTTAGGTGCATCCATCCGAGAATTAACATTACTACCAACCGCAAGCCTAGTACCTCAAAGGTACGTCAAAAGGAGTAGGCCCAACAAAGCCCGAATCCTGTTTGCGGAACCCAGATTTTGTTAAACCCAATAAGACTAAAGCCAATGCATGTAGTTAAAAGCCATAGTTACTTCCCCTAAGGAAATACCCGGTTCTATTTACTGTTGTTATGCCGCATTCATTTCCGAGAAGTGATATCATCAATCTCAAAACCCCCTGTTGGTTGTCGAGATTAGAACAATTCCTAGGAAACAGATGTCGGAATTTATACCAATGGAATCCGTGTGTGGGAGAAATAAGGTTGGAAGGCATGCATTTCCCAACTCCCATTCCCCTGTATGTTATAAACTGTACATAAGTTGTGACATTCATGCACCATGTAATGCTTTCCTTTTCAGCCATGCATTAATAAGAGCTAATGTTCGGTATGGACATTTGACCTTGATTTTGAGACTGGACTTCAAATTCATTTTGAATAATATTATGCAATCACTTATAGTGAATCTATACCCAAAAGAAAAGGGAGATATAAGGGGGTTGCAATTCCTTTGTATCTTTACATTTCTCGCATTATCTGAAAATAAGTGAGAGATTATAGAATTTTGTAACAAAATAGAATGACGTCCTGCTTGGGCCCATATGTCCCAAGGCAAAAAGCAAGCATACAACAAAATAATAAATAACGAAATAAAATCCCGCTCGGAGATTCTTTCATTCCGAGGCAAAAGTTAGGGATTCGAGAGAAAATAGTTGATCGTAAATCCAAAAGGAACGGTCGACGACAGATAATGCCCGAAATATTTAAATATAAAATAAGTTATTGACGTGTTATTCATACCGAATTTTTGGTCCAGTCGTCGAAATCGAGACCTTATTTCCATGCTGGCCTTAGCACATTAGAAATGCACTTCTCATCCTATGTGCATTCATTTTCACATGCATACATGCAGGACCTACTTTAACTCAGACATTTTTTGTCAGAATTGATCCTTCCCAGGAAACTGCTTCGAGAGCTTGGAACCGACGTCCTGGTCAGCGTCTAGTCAGAACATCCCCAATCCCCGAGTTTATTCCAGTCAATTCAGTGAGCTATTCAAGTTCATCAGATTCAGAGCCCGATTCAGATCCAGTAGAAATGGCAGATGATATAGGGGATGAGCCCGGATTTTCACAAGCTCAGATAAGAAAATTGCTCAGATTGTGGCCGCTGCCCTCGCCCAAGATAGGGCTCAAAACCAAGCTACTCCCGCTTCGAGCAGTCAACCAGCGGTGGAAGAAAGGCAAATTCCAGAACCTGTGTCAGACAACCGGGCTTCTGTGGGAAATACTATCCCTGTTGAGAATGATGTAATCAAACAACTTGCGGAGCTGAAAGATAAAATCGAGAAAATGTCTATAGTGAAGGAAAAAGATCCGGTCACCAATTTTCACATAACTGAGTATGTTTTACACCCGACCAGCTCCACCTCATTCAAAACATTCAAGCATACCACATTTGAAGGAGACAATGATCCCCGTTCTCATCTGTCTGAATTTCTCCGAGTCTCCCAGATGAACCGGTACAATGAGGAAGATGTTTTGTGAGCATTCCCGCAAACATTACATAAGGACTATCGGAGGTGGTACGATGGCCTAGATGAGGAGATTCAGAAGAATTGGATCAAACTACAGACTGCTTTTCTCAAGCATTTCAAGACCGATGAGAGCGATGAGTTCGGTTTGCGTGATTTAGAGGGTTTGAGACAAGGGAGGATGAAAGCTTTTCTGACTACTATAGGAGATGGAGAACAAAGCTGTATAGGGTTCAGACAAGGCCAAAAGACAAAGAGTTGATCAGAATCTTCAGTAGGAGCTTGTTGCCCTTCTTTAAGGAAAGGATGTTAACCCAGCCTCTCACTGATTTTGCTTTAGTTCAAAGCGCTGGTTCGAACATTGAGGAGCTGTACAAGGAGGAAAAGAAGAAGAATAGAGGGTTTGGCAACTATCGGACTTCTTATGGTGACAGAAATGCCGGAAGTAGTAATCAGAACCGATCGGGAAACAGTAATACAGTGGGGGCAGTTAATGAAAGAGCCAGAAGAGAGTTCACCGATTTAGGCAGACCCTTGAGTACAGTCCTAAGATCATGCATCAAGAATGGAGTGCTGTCGAAGCTGCCAGTTGACCCGACTAAGCCCGTGCGAGGGAGATATATGGATCGAAACTGTGATTACCATCAGTGCAAGGGACATTCAACTGACGATTGTTTCAAATTAAGGCATGATATCCAGGATCTGATTGACAGTGGGAAAATTACCAAGCCTTCGGAGAGGAACAAGCCCAGCACTAAGAACAACCCGCTTCCCTAATATAAGTACAACTATCCGCCCCGTAAGACTCAGTCAAGTGGATTAGTCAACACGATTGGGAGTGGATTACTAGAAGAAGTGGTATTGGCAGAGGCTGAATGGGAAGAGCGAATGTGCGCAACGTTGAATATATGGGATGACTGCAGTAGTGATGAGGAAGAGAAGATGCTAGTGAAGATAGAAATTGAGAAAAGCATCACGGTGAAGGTGGGTGATGTGCTAGAAGATGAGGATGAGCAACTCCAGCTTGCAATTCAAAAGAGCTTAGCCGACCAAGAAGAACAATGGTATTATAGCAGTGAAGAGGACGTGAATGAGGTAGGGGTCCAGAGCTTAACCCGTAGTGGGCGAGTATACAATCCCGAGAGCATTGTGCAGGCTAAGGGAAAAGAGATTGATGCTGATGGAATAAAGAAGAAAGTAACAGAGAAAGGAAGAGAGGAACCAAAAGAGAAAAAGAAAGAGGAGGAGGTGGTGAAAGTGCACAAAAAGACTGTCGAGGTTGGAGAAAGCAGTCAGAATAGGGTACCCAGTGGGGTGACTGCCAGTTCGGTACTGAGTCAGTTGCAAAGAACAAGAGCAGATATTTCAATATGGGACTTGCTGATAGCATCCAAGGAGCATAGAGAAGCTTTACTTGAAGCCATGACTTTTGTCAGAGTGCTGGCTCGAATTCAAAGTGTTGATATGATCAATGTGCTACAGCGTAGAATTGGCGAGGTCACTTTCTTTGACTCAGACCTCCCACCAGAAGGAAGAAACCACTGTAAGCCATTGTACATCCAGATCGCCGCAATGGACGTGATACCCAGAATGTGATGGTGGATAACGGATCAGCACTGTGCGTATGCCCGTTGAAGATGCTATTTAAGTTTAAAATCGAAGAGTCAGAACTTGAGCCATCAAATATGGTGGTCAAAGCTTATGACAACACCATGCGTAGTGCAAAAGGAACTTTTAAAGCGAAGATATCCACAGGGGCCGTGGAAAGCTGGGTAGACGTGGTTGTACTTGACATCTTAGCCAACTATGCTCTTTTGTTGGGAAGACCCTAGCTCCATCCATAGGTGTAGTTCCGTCCACCTTGCATAGAAAAGTAAAAATTCCATGGGGTACAGACATGGTGACAGTCAATGCGCAAGAGGATCTGAATGTGGCAACAGTGGAAGGCTTAGAGTTGGCGGTACCGTTATCGGGTTTTCAGGTGGCAGTAATTGATGCGCCCACCATTAAGAGCAAGAGTGCAGTGAATAGAATGAGTCCTTTCTCAAGGAAGATGATGAAGAAGATGAATTGGAAATATGGCAAAGGTTTGGGTCGGGAGCTGCAAGGAATGTTTGAACCTCTCTCATCGGCATTGGGACAGCAAGACAAGTGCAGATTGGGATATTCTGAAAATAGAAAGAAGGAAAGGTATGAGATTCGGTCTCCAGTCAGAGGGTCAAATTTGAATCATATCTTTTTTTGTTCCAGAAGCCGAAGGAGACTTTCAGAGTAGGGGGAAGACCTACCCCGGCTTGGAAATATTCATGACTGATTATGAGGAGAAATTGATCAAGTCGCTCGAACCTTCCTTGGAACAGCTGGTGGATGGAACAGACTTTATGGTGTGTATGACACAAGTAAGCACTGAATCTGAGTGGTCGAAGAAGATATCCGAGTTTGAAGACTTTTTGGGGATTGAGGATGAAGCTTCCAAGCTGGTGCAAGAGCAGAAGGCCAAGGCACGGATCCTCTAGTCGGTTCTAGCTGCTGAAGATGCCGAAGAGGCAGAGAGGAAGGTATTGAAGATGAAGCTAGTAGAAGAGAAGGTGGAAGCTACCCCGGAGGAAGAAGAAGGTGCAGATGCCGATGAAGTAATCCAGGCGATAAAGAACACTTGTAATGAATGTATTGATCAGGCAATTAATCCTGTATTTTGTTTTTCTGATGCTTGTTTTGAAAACAATACGGATGGTCTCCCTCTTTTATTTCAATCAATAGAAATGAACTTTGACTACTTGTTGTCTTGTTTTCCTGATTGTCATATTCATGGCATTGATTATACCATGCGCATATCAGACATAAATGCATTGCATCATTTTGCATTTAACTTAAGCACCACTGAAGATCCTAAAATAATCAAAATCGGATTAGACTTTAAACCTGAGCTCAGACAGGACCTTCAAGAATGCATTAGAAGAAATTCAGAGGTATTTGCCTGGAGCTACGCGGACATGCCAGGAATTGACAGATCAATAGCAGAGCACTTCATTCCTACTGATCCAAGTGTTAAGCCGGTGAAGCAGAAAAGGAGAAGGGTCAGACCAGAATGGCAGGATAAGATCAAAGCTGAAGTCCAGAAGCAGTTGGATACAAGATTCTTGGAAGTAGTTCACTATCCGGAATGGTTGGCAAATATAGTCCCGGTGCTGAAGAAAGAAGGGAGGGTAAGGGTCTGTGTCGACTACAGGGACCTGAACAAAGCCTCGCCTAAGGATGACTTTCCACTTCCGCATATCGATGTTTTGATTGACAGTGCTGCTGGAATGGGATGTTATTCTATCATGGATGGATTCTCCGGATACAACCAAATACTGATGGCTTTAGTGGACAAGCACAAGACGGCCTTCACCACAGATTTCGAAACGTTTTGCTATAGAGTAATGCCATTTGGATTGAAGAACACCGGGGCAACAGACCAGGGAATGGCTACAATATTATTTCATGATATGATCCATAAAGGGCTAGAAGTATATGTAGACGATATGGTGATCATGACAAAAACACAGGAAGAACATGCAGAAATGCTGGAGAAGTTCTTTACACGGGTCAAGCAGTATAACTTAAGACTCAATCCCAAAAAGTGCGTATTCGGAGTAACAAAAGGGAAGTTGTTAGGTTTCATTGTAGGACCTAACGGGATTGAGGTTGGCCCCGACAAAATAAAGGCCATTCAGGATATGGAACCGCCAAAAACAAAACGTCAGGTGAGAAGCTTCTTGGGTAAAATTCAGTACATCAGCAGGTTTATTTTGAGGTTGTCCATCACCTGTGCTCCAATTTTCAAGCTACTGAAGAAGAATCAGCCAGTCAAGTGGAATGAGGATTGCCAGAAGGCCTTTGACCACATAAAGAAATACTTGATGAATCCACCGGTGCTCAGTTCACCAAGACTAGGAGAACCTCTGATCTTGTATCTATCTGTAGAAGATGCAGGAGTTGGAGCAATGTTGGTACAGTCGGACGCCGCCGGAGTAGAAAAGGTCATTTACTATATTAGCAAGAAACTACTGCCTATAGAGGAGAAGTACAACTTGGTGGAGAAAACATGCATGGCAGTAGTGTGGTTCATAAAGAAGTTGAGGCCTTACTTTGATTCCTTCAAGGTCACTTTTGTCTCCAAAATTGATCCTCTGAAGTATTTGCAGAGAACGCCTACTCTAGAGGGACGGTTGTCTAAGTGGTTAATCCAGATGTCTAGCGTGGATGCAGAATTTGTAACGAAGAAAACGATCAAGGGTCAGGTTGTAGCAGAATTCCTAGCAGAGAATCCAATTACAAGTGATGAACCTTGGGAATTGGAGTTTCCAGATGAACACTTACTATGTATCGAAACAGGGGCTTGGAAATTGTACTTTGATGGATCAGCCAACAGAAATGGAGCCGGAGCTGGTATTGTAATTGAAGCACCAAATGGCAAGGTTACCACGATGTGCAAGAGACTGTTGTTCCCGGTCACTAACAACACGACTGAATATGAAGCATGCATCATGGGAATGGAAGCTCTCCTTGCATTCGGCGCTAAGGAAGTCGAGGTAATAGGAGATTCATTATTGGTTATTAAACATGCTAACGAGAGATGGAAGGTAGAAGAAGAAAGACTGAAGCCCTATGTCGAGTACTTGTTGAAGAAGGTAGCACTATTCGACAAGATCACTTTCTCTCACATAGGAAGAACCTATAACAGAATTCCAGATGCCTTGGCAAATTTGGCATCGGCTTGGCAGGATTTGAGTAAAGTTCCGAAGAAGCCATTTATCATTACCACAGCCAATATCCCGTGCTATAAAGAACATTTTGTGAATCAGGTGGAGTCCGAGGAAGAACCATAGTTTACGGATATTCTGAGGTATATGAAAGACGGTACTTTTTCTGATGATGCGACGAAAGAAGACCGCGCAGTTCTCAGAAAAATGGCTTTGAATTATGTTCTAGCCGATGGTGAACTCTACAGAAGAGCTTGGGATGGGATGCTACTGAGATGCGTGAGTAAGAAAGAGGGAGAAGACATAATGAGGAAAGTACATGAAGGAGTTTGCGGTACTCATCTAAGCGGCATGAGCCTAGCAAGAAAAATCATGAGGCAAGGATATTTTTGGATGCAGATGGAAGGTGACTGTGTTCAATACGTGCGTCATTGCAAAGCTTGCCAATATCATGACAATAAAAGCCACTTACCTGCTGTTGAACTCCATCCAACAACTCCTTCTTGGCCTTTTTCTGCATGGGGTATAGATGTCATCGGCAAAATTTCGCCAGCAGCATCGAATGGCCATCAGTATATATTGGTTGTAGTTAACTACTTCTCTAGATGGATCGAGGCTCAGTCTTACAAAACCTTAACCGCCAAACATGTGGTTAGATTCATTGAACAGAACATTTTCTGTCGCTATGGTGTTCCCCATCACATAGTTACAGATAACGGTTCTCATTTTCAAGCAGATGTTGGCAAGTTGCTTTATAGATATAAGGTTGAGCATCACCATTCTTCTCCTTATCGCCCTCAGGCTAATGGTGCAGTAGAAGCTGCGAATAAGGAGATTAAAAGAATCCTGTCAAAAATGTGTGAAAGGTACAGAAGCTGGGCTGAGAAACTTCCTTTCGCGCTCTGGGGGCATCGCACTACATTCAAATCAGTAAATGGAGCCTCTCCTTTCGAACTTGTATATGGAAGGAAGGCAGTGTTACCAATAGATCTCGAAAAGAAGTCTCTCAGGGTTTTGGTAGAAGCTGGTCTGACCGAAGAGGAATGGGTCAGAAGAGATATGAAGATTTGGCGCTCTTAGACGGAAGAAGACTGAATGCTCAATTCCAGGATCAGATGAGAAAAAGAAGGATTGCTCGTTTCTACAATAAACGGGTACATCCAAGGGCATTAAAGAACGGAGATTTGGTTTTGATCAGATTATTAGATCACGAAGCCCAGAATCATCCTGGTGGGAAATTTAAACCCAACTGGCATGGACCGTTCAGAGTTCACAAGTTATTAGCAAAAGGCGCCACTGAAAAGGAGAGCCTGTCAACCGAATTGTCAATCAAGATCTGTGAATACTCAAATTTTGAGGCTCAAAAAAGCCAATTTTCCCGGCCGCGGCGGTGGCGGCCGCCTTTAAAGGCGGCGACGCCGCCGGCGACAGCGGCTGCAGTCGCCTGTGAATACCCACTTTTTTGAGGCTCAAAGAGCCAGCTTTTTCGGACTGCAAACAGTCCGGCCGGACCAAAGGCCATTCTGGAAGTTCACCGGAAGTATGCCAATATGGTACTTGAAACGTCCGGAAAATTACGAGGATCATGGAACTGACCCCGGAATATTTTTTGGAGGTCTAGAACTCCCGAAAAAGGCTTTGGAGTGAAAAAATAATAGAAAAGAGCACGGGCCCGCCCGGACCAGGCGGGCAGGCCCGCCCATCAGGGCGGGCGCGCCCACTCAGGCGGGCACGCCCGCCCAGCCCAGGCGGGCACGCCCGCCCTCGGGTCTCCTTTTTCCTATAAATTTGGCTCTGGGGCCTCCGTTTTTAGACACTCAGTCTGTGTTGACGGACGCTCCTTCTCCCTCACGCTCTTTGCGATTCTTTTACTGCTTTTCTGCATTTTTAGTTCAGCTTTCAATTGCTTTCTTGCTTTATTAAGTGGTCATTAAAATCCAATTTAATTAATATTTCCCGTAACGAGGAGCTTAACCTGGAGTTAAGAAGCGGTCAACGATTAAATCAGGTACATGAACTAAAACTCTGCCTATTTGATTTTAGCTCTTCATACATGCTTCTCTTCTACTCCTAATAATTCTACAATTGCATAAAATGCATTCATATCATCATTAGGCAAATAAATTGCCACAATTAAATAAATTTAAGATAAATGTCCGGTTAATTAATAATCGTGGTGTTAAGCTTAATTCCGACAATATTGGCTAAAAGCCTAGTTAATCAATAACTATGGTGGAATTGCCTTTATTTCGAACACTCCGGCTTAAGCCCAATTAATCAATAATTGTGGCTAAAAGGCCTTAATTAAACACGTTTTTTATGGCAATAAATTGCCTACGTTGCAAATCAATCAACCTTTTTTCTTTTGGCAAACAAATTGCCTAAATCAAACATCTTTTGGCTAAAAGCCTTCAATCAATCAATTTTGGCGACAATCGCCCAACAAAACATCTTTTGGCAATAATAAGCCCAATTTTTGGCAAACTAATTGCCTAAATCAATCCTTATGGCTAAAAGCCATTAAAATCAACATTTTTGGCATCAAACGCCTAAAATCAAATCAATCAATTCTTTGGCAAAATGCCTAAACAAAATGCACAAAGCATACACACACTCATGCATAAAGCATACCCATTCAAAGCCCTTCAAAGAAGGCCTATCGAACTACGTTGACTTTGATCTTCCACTCAAACGGAAGTACGTAGGCACATTCGGGATTTAACCCCGAGCGGCAAGTCAAAATCATCAAAATACATTTCGTTGGTCCTTTTTACCTTGCAAAGCATTCATTTTTGGTTAGTTTATCAGCATGACATAGTCTCGGGATCCACCTCGGGTTCAAAGACCATGCCTTAGACATTGGGTAATTAATCTAGTAATTAGGTTAATTAGAATTGGAGTCACTTAGGGTTTTTTCCTAGTTTACCCTAAAATAATTAAACAAGGTGGCGACTCATACATTCACGTGCATTCTTCCTTTAGTCACATGCATTCATACGCCTATGCTATGTGATATTTGAGGGTGGGGTCCACAGTTTGGCGACTCCGCTGGGGAATTATGTAATCATTTTGCATAAAGTGGACTACAATTGTTGTGTAAACTAACCTGCCCTTCTTTAGGGTATTATTTTACGATGCTTTGTTTTGCAGGATACCTTGACACAAATCAAGTATTCTTTCTTTAAGAATACTGGATAAAGAAATTTGGACTCATGTATACAATTTAATTAAAATATGTTAAATTTGTTGATGTATTTGCACGATCAAGAATCTTTTTCTCCATTTCATAAAAAATGAATTTCAAATGAATTTCTTCTCTCTCTGTTCAAACTTCTGAGTCTGGATAGCAAGTAGCGCTGATCGGCAGGTCTCTTTGATTATGTCGACGGACAGTCAAAGCGTCCTCCCTGTTACCGCAAACCACTCCTAATCCTTTTGGGGGTGGCCCATGAGTATGCGTACCGTTGGACCCACGCGAAACTCTTTGTTTCACATGTGGTTAGGTATATCCTTACTCAAGGTTCAAGGGTCCCTTAATAAGCCAATCCTCTATTTGTGTCATAGCCTATAGAACCTACCCTTTAGGACTGTATGCACCCAATGATGCTGAATCATTCCATTAAAATGAATTATGTTGTGATGTTGTGCGCATTCACGCATTCATCCCACACTTCACAAAAAAAAAAACATTCCATTTCAAAGCTGGAAAATCACATTTTGGTCCCTGAGACTTGAAAAATTACATTTTGGTCCCTGAGACCTGGAAAATTCACATTTTTGGCCTCTAAGGCCTAAAAATTCCCAATTTGGCCACAGAGGCCCAAAAATTTCCAATTTGGCCACAGAGGCCCAAAAATTCAAAATTTGGCCCCTAAGGCCCAAAAATTCTCAATTTGGCCCCGAAGGCCCAAAAAATTCTCAATGTGGCCCCTGAGGCCCAAAAGTTCTCAATTTGGCCACAGAGGCCCAAAAATTCACAATTTGGCTCCTAAGGCCCAAAAATTCTCAATTCGGCCACAGAGACCCAAAAATTCTCAAGTTGGCCCCTAAGGCCCAAAAATTCTCAATTTGGCCCCTAAGGCCCAAAAGTTCACATCTTGGCCCCGAAGGCCCAAAAATTCTCAAGTTAGCCCCTAAGGCCCAAAAATTCCCAATTTGGCCCCAGAGGCCCAAAAATTCTCAATTTGGCCCCGAAGGCCCATAAATTCACATTTTGGCCCCTAAGGCCCAAAATTTCACAATTTGGCCCCTAAGGCCCAAAAATTCTCAATTTGGCCCCAAAGGCCCAAAAATGCCCAATTTGGCTCAAAGGCCTAAAAGTTCGCATTTTGGCCCCTAAGGCCCAAAAAAAAATTTTCTTTGAGAACTTAGGGCCATTCGAAAAGTCGAGGTGTCCTAGCATACCAACATCACCCTACCACGCAGGGTCAAACCGTCCCATCTCACAGGGTCAAGTCCAAATACTTTACCCATACCCTACCCTACCTCACATTATCTCACATACCCTATGAAAACACCTTATATAGGATAGTCTAATCGTTTTGACTATGTCCTTTCACAGGTACCCCTTCCAAAGACCACCTGTACCCGAAACACCAACTGAGCTCTCACCCACAAGTCCAACAACCCCGACTGCACCAATGGCATCACTGTCTGACATTCAAAGCCTTATGGAACAACTGGAGGCCAGGATGGAGGCCAGAATGAATGAGGCCTTAGCTGCCCAAAGGACTGCCTTAATAGCTGAATTAGGTGGTGGAAATGGAAATGGGGCTTCCGCCGGGGGAAGTGGACCTGCTACCTCCAATCAGGGTCCTG
Source organism: Jatropha curcas (assembly GCF_041381405.1). NCBI lineage: Eukaryota > Viridiplantae > Streptophyta > Magnoliopsida > Malpighiales > Euphorbiaceae > Jatropha > Jatropha curcas. Next base: position 21,339,146 of record NC_143151.1, read on the forward strand.
CTGCAGAACCAACCCTTAACCTGGATGACATGCCCTCCAGAACTGCTTCTGAGCTGGAAGCTAAGAAAATGAGAGAAAAACTGGAACTATTGGAAAGGTCTATTACTGCCCTCAAGACACACAAAGAAGTCGTGGACATGGACTCTTTGTCCTTGTTCCCCAAAGCAAGACTACCAACAAAGTTCAAAATGCCCAACATGGACAAGTTTGACGGAACCACTTGTCCCAAAACGCACCTGAAAATGTATGTGGGTGCCCTCAACCCGTTTGGCCTGAACAGCGAGCTCCTTGCTCAGTTGTTTCAGCAATCTTTGACTGGTGCTGCATTAAGATGGTTTGTAAGCTTGGATCGTTCCAAAATGAAGAATTGGGAGGACATATGCAATGCTTTCAACACGCAATACCATTATAATATCGAAGTGGATGTTACCCGGAGGGAGCTGGAAACCACTAGACAAAAGAAAAATGAGCCCTTCTCCTCGTTCCTTTTGAGGTGGAGAGCCAAAGCTGCTCAAATGATCAACCGACCCTCTGAACAGGAACAAGTTGACATAATAATCAAGAATTTACTGCCTGTCTACCAGTCACAGCTTCAAACACAGTACTTGCCTACGTTCCAATCGCTCATTGCGACTGCAACTAAGGTGGAAGACTTAATCCAGTGGGGTCAACTCAAAGAAGACTCATATAAGAAGCAGAATCATGCTGGGTCCAGCGAGACAAATGAAATAGCCAGTATAATCCCCACGAATCCTTTACGTGTTGGGAATTTGGGAAACAATCAGCCAAGGAGGCAATATACTGATCTCGGCATGCCAATCCTTTTGGTGTTCCGAGAAGCAGTGAAAGCAAATTTACTGAAACCTTTAGAAGCAAGGCCATTACCAAACCCCCTGCCCCAAAATTTCAAAGCCAATGAATATTGTGAGTACCATCAAGGACATGGGCATAAGACCGAATCATGCTGGACTTTGAAAAATCGTCTACAAGACCTGGTTGACAATGGGTCCATCATCCCCAAGAGCAAGCTGAACATCAACCAATCCCTTGCCTAACCATGGGATTAATGAAAAAAAAAAAAGGCTAAAACAAGAATCGTTCAATCCTTTCGAACTTTTCTTAGAAATGAATGAAGTTTGTGTCTGAGAAGGTTGAGATCAAACCTCCAAAAGAACAAAAGAATTGTTCAAGACCAACAACAACCTGTCTGATCGATTGAAGCATCGAGAAGAACAAAATCACTATAGTTAATCCAATCCTAGTCCATCACAGTCCACCTAGAGTCTATCTTTTAGGGTCTAGTTTTTCTTTTCATTTTCATTTCCATTCAAGTTTTCATTCAATTCAAATTTGTAAATCTAAGTGTCTTTTGTACACGAATTTTGTTTTATCAATAAAAAGGGATCAGTTTACGTTCCAATCATGTTTATACTCTTTCCCTATCCTTTCCAGTGAAAGCACAAAAAAAAATTTTGAAAAAAAAAAAAAAAATGATGATAAAAAAAAAGATAATAAAAATTGGCAAAGAAAAATGCATTCATTTGCTCTGCATCAATCAAAGCTGGGGGCATCCTAAGAAGCACCATCAAAGGGGAAGTTTTGAAGGGTAATCATGGAAAGGATCCAGCAAAGGGTACGCAAGACTTCAAATAGTACCAAGGCAAAGCCGATTGAAGGGGTTAGGGCCAGAATGGTTTCTCCGAAAACCCAGGAATGGAGGTGTCTGAATTTTGAGCTTAGAAGCGACAGAATAAAGAAGTTATGTTTGGAGTTGGGTTGGGTCTGCACGAAGTCGCAATGCTATCCACACACTACTCAAGTCATCTTAGAATCAAGTTGCCTCGAAATTCTTTATGGAGAGGCTGCTTCTAAGCAAGCAAAAGGAAAAACGGGACAAAAGGAACCCCTGGTCAAAAGGAAGCAAACAAGCAAAAGAAAAAAACGGGTCAAAAGGAATCTCTGCACAAAAGAAAGAAATCAAGGACAAAGCTACAGGAAATCAAGTTGTCAAAAACGGGTCAACTGCAAGCTCTCCGTTAAATTCAAGCCCATCAAGGGTAGATGACAAATCATTTCAGCCATAAGGACAAAGACCAAGCGGCTGCTCACATTTTGAAAAAGCAAGTTAAAAGAAGCAGTCATTTCCACAAATTGGATGACAACAAACACCTTGAAAATCAAGCGCCAGGCATGGCACAAGTACAAGTGTCCTTATAAACAAGGATCATTTCTCAAAACAAGGAAAAGGAAGAGTCTCCTCAAAATTCCTTATGGAGAGGAGAACCATTGAGGAAATAAGTTTCAAGTTCAGAGGAAGATAAATCAAATTAACCTCAAGAATTCAAACGTGGCGAAGCCACAAACTCAAAGCATAAAAGCTTCTTCAACACTCAAGCCACTCAAGTTACCACCACAATGTGAGTATTCAAAACTCTTTGTGATGAATACAAGTCATATTTCAGTCAACCAGTGGTAAAACCACTACAACAACAAAGTCAGATTCGCCTAGGGTCATCACTATCACACGAGCTCGAGTCAATAAGTTGATTCAACATCATCAAAGTCGGGAATGAATCCCGTAAAGACATCAAGTCAGGAAGGAATCCCGCAAAGACATCAAGCCGGGAAGGAATCCCGCGAAGAAATCAAGTCAGAAATAAATTCTGCATCAACATCAAGCCGGGAAGGAATCCCGCAAAGACATCAAGCCGGGAAGGAATCCCGCGAAGAAATCAAGTCAGAAATGAATTCTGCATCAACATCCAATCGGGAAGGAATCCCACAAAGACATCAAGCTGGGAAGAAATCCTGCGAAGACATCAAGCCGGGAAGAAATCCTGCGAAGACATCAAGCGGGAAGAAATCCCGCGAAGAAATCAAGTCAGAAATAAATTCTGTATTAATATCAAGTCGGGAAGGAATCCCGAAGAAATCAAATCGAAAATGAATTCCACAATCAGCATTAAGGCGGAATTGAATTTTGCCCCAACAGCAAGTCGGAAATAAATTTCGCACCAAGACGGAAAGGAATTCCGCACTAACATCAAGACGGAGATGAATTCCGCACCAGTCGAGCATGAAGTTCGCATCCCGGAAGGAACTACAAAAGACCTGATTCTCCCCATCCCCCGAAGAGTTCTTGGAGATACGTAGGCAGCCGCAAAGGCACGGTCACAAACATAGGTTTGCATCACAAATAGCATTTTCTCTTTGCCAATATAAAAAATAAAAAAAATAAAAAAAAAGAGAAGAAAAGAAAAATAAAAGCTGGAGTTGAAAATCCGAAAGGACAGCTTCAGGCAAGAATTGAGCCCGCTAGGCTGAAAACCTGAAAGGGCGGTCTAGGCAAAAATCGGGCAAAGAGCCTGCTAGAGTCGAAAACCCGAAAGGGCGGCTACTAGGCAAAAGTTAAGGCAAAAAAAACAAAAAAAAAAGTGCTTTCATGAATTCTTTTAGAGAATCCATTTTTTGTAGGATAAACAGCAAAGTATGTCCTTAAAAAAAATCCCTTTCAAAGGTCTCCTCGGGAGTTCCTTCGAGTCAAAATTCGCTACAAGAAAAATTTGAGTATCTAAATCGAGTCTCCAGTGAGTCTCTAAAATCAAGTCTCCATCACCAGTGGTCATTCCACAACGAGTCACAAAGATCGAGTCATTCTCAAAAGTTCATTTTGAAAGTGTCACTCTTTGAGTCATTCCTCGAAAAAAAAAAAAGAGAGAGGAAAATGTCAATTCAATCCCCGGGATTTCCAAAACAACGCTAAAAAAATGTCAAGCATAATAGTTGAGAGGTAATTCTTTAATACCTCGTCTCCACTCGGACCATCGTTTCTTCGATCCTTTCAGACGAGCGATGTCATCCACATTATCCGTTTCCTCAATCGATTGGACAAGTACAACACTAATGTTTTGAAGTGTTCCATGGTCAGCACCATTCTGGGGGCAAGAAGTGATAAGAACCTTCACCATTCTCCCATCACAGAAGTAATCACGGAATTTTTTTTTAGTCTTTCATTAAGAAGAAATTCTATTTCAGCTAATAAGGGCATCAATTCTCTCAAGCAGGGGGCAAAATCCTCCAAGTCGGATTCAGGGGCAAGTGTTAAAAAACAAGTCTACAAAACTTAGGGTAAAACCCTAACCAATAACCAACCATTTGTCATCCAAAACCAAGCCATGTGATCATTTCGACTTTAGGTGCACCCTTGGTTCTCAAAGAAAAAAAATAAAACAAATCTCTTTTCAAGCCCTCATTAAGAGGCAAAACATCTTTTCAAGTCCTCTAAGAGGCAAAATCTCTTTTCGAGCCCTCATTAAGAGGCAAAACATCTTTTCAAGTCCTCTAAGAGGCAAAATCACTTTTCGAGCCCTCATTAAAAGGCAAAACATCTTTTTAAGTCCTCAAAGAGGCAAAAACATCTTTAAGTTTCGAACATGAATCCATGCATTTGATCACTTCATTTCAGAGAAGAAAAACCAACGGCGGGGTTTCCTCCTCTGCCCATCCTCAAAATTTGCGCCTTCAGACAGCCACTGGCTCTCATAAATTATTTTTTATGATAGCCAGTGGGGGGCAACTGTGAATACTCAAATTTTGAGGCTCAAAAAAGCCAATTTTCCCGGCCGCGGCGGTGGCGGCCGCCTTTAAAGGCGGCGATAGCTGCTATCGCCGGCGGCGGCAACCGCCGGCGACAGCGGCTGCAGTCGCCTGTGAATACCCACTTTTTTGAGGCTCAAAGAGCCAGGTTTTTCGGACTGCAAACAGTCCGGCCGGACCAAAGGCCATTCTGGAAGTTCACCGGAAGTATGCCAATATGGTACTTGAAACGTCCGAAAAATTACGAGGATCACGGAACTGGCCCCGGAATATTTTTTGGAGGTCTAGAACTCCCGAAAAAGGCTTTGGAGTGAAAAAATAATAGCAAAGAGCACGGGCCCGCCCTTAAGGGCGGGCACGCCCGCCCGGACCAGGCGGGCAGCCCTGCCCATCAGGGCGGGCGCGCCCACCCAGCCTAGGCGGGCAGGCCCGCCTGGCTCAGGCGAGCACGCCCGCCCTGCTGGGCGGGCAAGCCCGCCTGGCCCAGGAGGGCACGCCCGCCCTGCAGGGAGGGCATGACCGCCCTTAAGGGCGGTCTAGCCCGCCTTCGAAGGCGGGCACGCCCACCCTCCAGGGCGGGCGGGACCGCCCTCGGGTCTCATTTTTCCTATAAATTTGGCTCCGGGGCCTCCGTTTTTAGACACTCAGTCTGTGTTGACGGACGCTCCTTCTCCCTCACGCTCTTTGCGATTCTTTTACTGCTTTTCTGCATTTTTAGTTTAGCTTTCAATTGCTTTCTTGCTTTATTAAGTGGTCATTAAAATCCAATTTAATTAATATTTCCCGTAACGAGGAGCTTAACCTGGAGTTAAGAAGCGGTCGACGATTAAATCAGGTACATGAACTAAAACTCTGCCTATTTGATTTTAGCTCTTCATACATGCTTCTCTTCTACTCCTAATAATTCTACAATTGCATAAAATGCATTCATATCATCATTAGGCAAATAAATTGCCTCAATTAAATAAATTTAAGATAAATGCCCGGTTAATTAATAATCGTGGTGTTAAGCTTAATTCCGACAATATTGGCTAAAAGCCTAGTTAATCAATAACTATGGTGGAATTGCCTTTATTTCGAACACTCCGGCCTAAGCCCAATTAATCAATAATTGTGGCTAAAAGGCCTTAATTAAACACGTTTTTTATGGCAATAAATTGCCTACGTTGCAAATCAATCAACCTTTTTTCTTTTGGCAAACAAATTGCCTAAATCAAACATCTTTTGGCTAAAAGCCTTCAATCAATCAATTTTGGCGACAATCGCCCAACAAAACATCTTTTGGCAATAATAAGCCCAATTTTTGGCAAACTAATTGCCTAAATCAATCCTTATGGCTAAAAGCCATTAAAATCAACATTTTTGGCATCAAACGCCTAAAATCAAATCAATCAATTCTTTGGCAAAATGCCTAAACAAAATGCACAAAGCATACACACACTCATGCATAAAGCATACCCATTCAAAGCCCTTCAAAGAAGGCCTATCGAACTACGTTGACTTTGATCTTCCACTCAAACGGAAGTACGTAGGCACATTCGGGATTTAACCCCGAGCGGCAAGTCAAAATCATCAAAATACATTTCGTTGGTCCTTTTTACGTTGCAAAGCATTCATTTTTGGTTAGTTTATCAGCATGACATAGTCTCGGGATCCACCTCGGGTTCAAAGACCATGCCTTAGACATTGGTGTGAATACTCAAATTTTGAGGCTCAAAAAGCCAGTTTTCCCGAATTTGACTTTGCTACAGTAAATTTGACATTGCTACAGTAAGTTTGATTTTTGCTAAAAGCGTGTTTTCCCGGACTGCAAACAGTCCGACCGGACCAAAGGCCATTTTGGAAGATCACCGAAAGTATGCCAATATGGTACTTAAAACATCCGGAATGTCGCGAGGATCGCGAAACAGGTCCCGGAATTTTTTTCGGAGATCCGAAACTCCCGAAAACTCCTCTGGAGTGAAAGGCTCGAAGGGCTGCCGCCGAGCACGGCGGCCGTCCAGGGCGGGACCTGCCGCCGGAAAGGGCGGCAGCTGCCGCCGGCGGTGCGGCGGCACCTGCCACCCTAGGCCCGTTTTGGCCTATAAATAGCCCTCTACCCCCTCCATTTTTGAGACCCCTGTCTGTGTTGACGGACGATCTTCCTCCCTCCCACGCTCTTTGCGATTTCTTTACCGCTTTTTGCATTTAATTTAATTTTTATTGCATTTTTATTATGATATTTGGCCACTAAAATTAAACAAATTAAAATTAATTAATATTTCCCAAACGAGGAGCTTAATCTGGAGTTAAGAAGCGGTCGCCGATTAAATCAAGTACGTAAACGAGACTCTGCCTATTTAATTTTAGCACTTCATGCATGCTTCTCTTCTACTCCTAATAATTCTACAACTGCATAAATGCATTCATATCATGTCTAAACAAATAAACCGTTTCAATTAAAAAAAAAAAACAAAATTTGGCTAAAGGGCCTAGTTAATTAATAACTACGGTTCAACTGCCTTATTTCAAATAAATCCGGCTTAAGTCCAATTAATCAATAATTGTGACTAAAAGTCTTAATCAATCACGTTTTAACAACAAATTGTTTAAGTGTGATTAAACCCGAATGCCCGATTAATCAATAATCGTGGCATTAAAGCTTAAATCCGACAAAATTGGTTAAAGAACCTAGTTAATTAATAACTACGGTTCAACTGCCTTATTTTGAACGGTCTCGCCTAAAAGTCCAATTAATCAATAATTGTGACCAACGGCCTCATTCAGTTTCGCCTAAAAGTTCAATTAATCAATAATTGTGACCAACGGCCTTATTCAATCACATTTTGGCAACGAATTGCCTACGGTTTAATCGATTTTTGGCAAACAAATTGCCTATAAATGAGATTAACCATTTTCAGCGACAAATCGCCTAAAATCAATTTTTTTGGTAAAATACCTTAAAATCAATCAATTTCGGCTCAAAGCCTTAAAATCCACCATTTTTGGCAAAATGCCTTAAAATCAACCATTTTTGGCAAAATGCCTTAAAATCAATCACTTTGGCGACAATCGCCCGAATCACATCAATTTTTGGCAACAAATTGCCCAAATCAACCATTTTGGCTAAAAGCCATAAAATCAATCACTTTGGCGACAATCGCCCGATTCACACCAATTTTCGGCAATAAATTGCCCAATCAATCATTTTGGCAATAATAAGCCCAAACATCAATTTTGGCGACAAATCGCCCGACAATCATTTTTGGCACAAATGCCTTAAAACCGACACTTTTGGCAACGAACGCCTAATCGAATCAATCAATCCTTTGGCATAATGCCTAAACAAAATGCACGAAGCATACACACACTCATGCATAAAGCATACCCATTCAAAGCCCTTCAAAGAAGGCTTATCAAACTACGTTGACTTTGATCTTCCATTCAAACGGAAGTACGTAGGCACGTTTGGGATTTAATCCCGAGCGGCAAGTCGAAATCACTTAAAACATTTCATTTGGTCCAATTACGTCATTCACCTTGCAAAACATTCATTCATCGGTTAGTTTATCAGCATGACATAGTCTCGGGATCCACCTCGGGTTCACAAATCATGCCTTAATCATTGGGATAATTAATCTAGTAACTAGGTTAATTAAAATTGGAGTCACTCAGGGTTTTTTCCTAGTTTACCCTAAAATAATTAAACAAGGTGGCGACTCACACACACACGTGCATTTCTTCCTTTTGTCATATGCATCATATGCCTATGCATCCGGGGAGAGGGGTTCACAGTTTGGCGACTCCGCTGGGGAGATCTATGTAATCATTTTGCATAAAGTGGACTACAATTGTTGCATCAACTAACCTACCCTTCTTTAGGGTATTATTTTGTTATGTTTTGTTTTGCAGGGTACCTTAACTAGAATCAAGTGTTCTTTCTTTAAGAATACTTGATAAGAAAATTTGGACTTCATTTTAAAATTTAATTAAAACATTAAAACTTGTTGATTTATTTGCACGATTGAGAATCTTTTTCTCCATTGCATAAAAAAATGAACTTCAAATGAATTTCTTCTCCTTCTGTTCAAACTTCTGAGTCTGGATAGCAAGTAGCGCTGATCGGCAGGTCTCTTTGATTATGTCGACGGACAGCCAAAGCGTCCTCCCTGTTACCGCAAACCTTCCCTAATCCTTTTGGGGGTGGCCCATGAATATGCGTACCGTTGGACCCACGCGAAACTCCTTGTTTCACATGTGGTTAGGTATATCCTTACTCAAGGTTCAAGGGTCCCTTAATAAACCAATTCTCTATTTGTGTCATAGCCTATAGAACCTATCCTTTAGGACTGTATGCACCCAATGATGCGAATCATCTCATTGAAATGGATTATGACATGTTGTTGTGTGCATTCACGACATATCATAAACACTAAAAAAAAAAACACAAAAGGAACACAAAAACATTCTTTTCTTTTAGTCATGCACAGTTGGACAAAGAGACGATCTACCTCATATCAGTTACCTTGATACACTATACCCTAACCCGGTTACCCTCATCCTTACAGGTACCCCCTGTTCAAGTGCCCACATCAGTGCTAACCGCATCTACAGTACTATCACCGAATTCACCAACTTCACCAATGGCATCACTTACAGACATCAAAAACCTCAAAGACCAAATGGAAGCTAGAATGGAGGCCAGAATGAATGAGGCATTGGCTGCCCAAAGGACCGCTTTGATAGCTGAACTGGGTAATGGTAACGGAAATGGGGCCTCGGCTGGAGGAGGTGGTCCTGCGGCCTCTAGTCAAAAATCTAATGCTACATCTTCGAACCATAACTTGGACGACATGCCCTCCAAAACTGCCTCTGAGCTGGAAGCTCAGAAAATGAGAGAAAAGCTAGAACTCTTAGAAAGATCGGTTACTGCTCTTAAAACACACAAAGAAGTGGTAGACATGGACTCTTTGTCCTTGTTTCCCGAGGCAAGACTGCCTACAAAATTCAAAATGCCCAACATGGATAAGTTTGATGGAACTACTTGTCCTAAAACTCACTTAAAAATGTATGTGGGTGCCCTTAATCCATTTGGATTGAACAACGAGCTCCTTGCTCAATTGTTCCAGCAATCACTCACCGGTGCTGCTTTAAGGTGGTTTGTTAGTTTGGACCGATCTAAGATGAAGACTTGGGAAGACATCTGTAATGCATTTAATTCACAATATCACTATAACATGGAGGTGGATGTCACTCGACGAGAGCTAGAAACCACCAAGCAAAAGAACAATGAACCTTTCTCCTCGTTCCTTACGAGGTGGAGGGCCAAGGCTGCTCAAATGATCAACCGACCCTCTGAACAGGAACAAGTTGACATAATAATCAAGAATCTACTGCCTATCTACCAGTCACAGCTTCAAACACAATACCTACCAACATTTCAGTCGCTCATTGCCACTGCTACTAAGGTAGAAGATTTACTTCAAATGGGGCAATTGAAAGAGGAGTCGGGAACCTCAAAATACAAAAAACCTAGCCAACCCGGAAAAGTCCACGAAGTGGCAAGTATCACCCCCACGAATCCTTTACGTGTGGGAAACATGGGAAACATGAGAAACGGTGGTCAGTCAAGAAGAACATATACTGATCTCGGCATGCCAATCCTTTTGGTATTCCGAGAAGCTGTCAAAGCAAACTACATCAAGCCTTTGGAAGCAAGGCCACCACCCAATCCATTACCGAGAAACTACAGAGCCAATGAATATTGCGAATACCATCAGAGTAATGGACACCAGACTGAAGCGTGTTGGACGCTTAAAAATCGCATTCAAGATCTAGTGGACAATGGTTCTATTATTCCGAGAAGGAACCCGAACATTAGCACTAACCCCTTACCAAATCACGGGGTAAATGCTATTTTTCATGACCAGGAATTGATCGATCCTTTCGACCTATTCCTTGAAAAGAACGAAATATGTGTCCTAGATCTAAATGACCTTACCGAGGAACTCGATGCTATAACCAGAAGCGGAAGACAGTATGAACCACTGGTCTTGGACGAAGTCCAAAATAAGCCCTACCAGAGGGCGGACGAGCTAAAAGAAGACCCAGTACTTTCACAGCTAAAGAAGACACAAGCTAGAGTATCGATTTGGGAGCTTCTAGCATCATCCTTTCCTCATCGCCAAGCTCTTTGCAAGGCTTTGAGTCAACTTCAAGCATCAGTGGAGATTAGCCCCGAAGTGCTAGTATCCACCCTCACCCAATCTTCAAAAACTCAAAACATCGGGTTTTCGAATGATGACTTACCCACTGGAGGAGATAGTCACAATGATGCCCTCTATATCACGGTTCAGACTAGAGACAAAACTGTGCCCATGGTTCTCATTGATAATGGGTCAGCATTAAACGTCTGTCCATTGAGGGTAGCCAGCTGTCTGGGCTTGGAGGAAACAGATTTCATGCCATCTGACCAGATAGTGAAAGCATATGACAGCACCCGAAGGGAGGTATTGGGGGTTGCTACACTAAAATTGGCAATCGGGCCAGCCATAATGGAGGTACCATTTCAGGTGATTGACGTGCCCACCAGTTTCAACCTGCTTTTGGGACGACCATGGATACACCGTACCAAAGCAGTACCCTCCTCTTTACACCAAAAGGTCAAATTCCCTTATGAGGGTAAAATCATAACGGTTCAAGGAGATGATTACAGCCAGCTTAAAAAGCCAAAGGGCCAGCCTCTCTTTGAGGTCAACCCTGAAAGCGCCCACTTTCCCCTCTCGGGATTTCAGTATGATACGGTACAATTTAAGAAGGAAAAACCACAAACTCCCGAATTCTCTTTGATTTTGGGACGGTACAAATAAATTGCATAGTGCCTTTAATGCTGAAGATGTCTTACCTGCCGGGAATGGCTATGGCGAGGTCTGGAAAAACATACCCCGCACTGCAAGCCTGGGAATGTCCAGTAAATGAAGGGACTTTTGGGCTGGGATATGAGCCCACTGAGGAAGACCTAGCTAGGAGATCTAGGAACAGAGGTAGAACAATGCAGATGCCATCGCACTTTTCAACTTTGAATAGTCACTTCCACAAATCCGGAGAGACAGTTCCTTATCATGGTTTCCAAGAACCATTTTATTGCCCGACCGTCAAGAAAGTGCTACCTGGGTTAGAGATATTTTCTGATGTCTGGGGTAACAAGTCTGAGGCGGTAGCCGAGCTGGAAGTAGAAAACTTCATGCTACCGAGTCTCTTTGATGAGGTTGCAGTCATTACAGGAAATGAAGAAAATCAAGACCTGCTGAGCCTAATCAAGCCGAATGAAGGGCCTCTTACCAACTGGTACGCCGAGGAGGAACACGCTGCTGATAACCCCCCTCCTGAGTCAAACCTAGAGTCGGAGTCTATAATTAAGTCCTGTACTGAGTCTGAGTCTGATCCCGAGTCTGAAACCGAGTCAGAGTCCAGTCCCAGTTCTGAGTTGTTTGTGTCGGATTCTGAAAATCCAGATTTCAAATTTGATGTAATCTTTGAAGACGATTCTGTCATAATTAATAAAGGCTTGCAAGTTATTGATTACCCCGCCTGTCTATCTTTCCAAGCATTTCCAAGCAAGAATAATGAAAAAGAAATAAATGAAATGAAAAATGAAAAAGAAAAAATAATAATTGGCAAAGAAGAAAATGAACATACATACATTGCATCTGACTGTGTGAACAGGAAACAGATCAGTGAATGCTTAAAGAAGTTTGCCGATTGCTTCATGTGGAAGGCAAGTGACATCACGGGAATTGACCCGGCAATAGTGGTACACAAGATTCCAGTATATCCCGAGGCTAAGCCAGTGAAATAGAAGCTAAGAAGGCTGAAGACCAAATGGTCCTTGAAAATCAAGGAGGAAGTGGCCAAGCAGCTGGAAAATAAATTCATAGAACCTATTGCCTACCCGACGTGGTTAGCAAACATTGTGCCAGTGCCGAAGAAAGATGGCAAAGTCAGAATGTGTGTAGACTATCGGGATTTGAATAAAGCATGTCCGAAGGATGACTTCCCTCTGCCGCATATTGACTTGTTGGTAGACCGAATGGCGGGACACGAGATGGTCTCCTTGACCGATCTTGCTGTCGGATATAACCAGATAATGATGCATTTGCCAGACAAAGAGAAGACCGCATTCATCACGGAATGGGGAACCTACTGCTACCGGGTCATGCCTTTTGGGCTCAAAAATGCCGGGGCAACCTATCAAAGAATGGCAATGACCATCTTCTATGACATGATTCACAAAGAAGTAGAAGTGTATGTGGATGATATGGTTGTTAAATCAAAAACAGCTGGCGAACATACAACAGCACTTGAGAAGTTCTTCCTTAGACTTCGAAAGTACAATTTAAAGCTCAACCCGGCAAAATGTCTGTTTGGAGCTACATCCGGAGTATTTCTGGGGCATATGGTCAGCCAGAAAGGCATAGAGATTGACCCTTCAAAAGCCAAAGCCATTCTGGGAATGCCAGCACCGAGGACGGAAAAAGAAGTTCGGGGTTTCCTAGGAAGGCTACAGTACATCAGCCGGTTCATCAATCAATTGGCCGATACTTATGGTTCGATTTTCAAATTGCTCCGAAAAGGAGTGGCCGTCAAATGGAATGAGGATTGTCAGAAAGCTTTCGACCAAGTCAAACAGTATCTGTTATCCCCACCAGTTTTACAGCCACCAAGGCTAGGAAAGCCTTTGCTGCTGTACTTATCGGTGACAGAAGAAGCAATGGGTGCAATGCTAGCTCAACAAGCAGAAGATACAAGGGTAGAAAATGCCGTGTATTACCTCAGCAAAAGGATGCTAGACTACGAGTTGAAATACAATAAGATAGAAAAGCTGTGTTTGGCTCTAGTATGCGCCTGTACAAAGCTACAGCACTATCTTTCATCTTACACCACAAGCGTTATTTCTGAATCGAACCCCTTGAAATTCCTTATGGAGAGGCCGGTTCTTGATTGTAAGATGGCTAAGTGGGTATCAGTACTCGCAACTTATGATTTGAAGTTTGTGCAACGGAAGTCGGTGAAAGGCGGAGCCTTAGCCGATCAATTAGCAGAATTACCGGTCGAAGACCAAATGCCGGAGGTAGAATTTCCTGATGAAGACTTGTTGAACTTGGAAAGTGAAGTCTGGGAAATGTACTTCGATGGAGCTTCAAATTACCATGGAAATGGGATTGGAGTCGTATTTAAAACTCCCTGTGGAGAATATGTTCCAATCGCAGTCAAGTTAGATTTCAACTGCACCAACAATGAAGCCGAGTATGAAGCTTGCATAAAGGGGTTAGAAGCAGCCCTGGACAAAGAAATAAAAGTCCTCAAGGTTTTCGGGGATTCCAATTTGATAGTTTCTCAAGCCTTGAGAAAATGGAAAATTAAAGAAGAGCGTTTGGTTCCTTACCTACAACGTTTGGACGAATTGGCCCAACAATTTGAAGATTTATCCTTCCACTACTTACCGCGAGCCAAGAATCAGTTCGCTGATGCTCTGGCCACTTTGGCCTCCATGGTCAACGTGGGAGGAGACCGAGTCATTCGACCTCTCACAGTTCGGCTACAGAAACAGCCAGCACATTTCATGAATTTGGTGGATGACAAGCCCTGGTACTGGGATATACAGAATTATCTTCAGAATGAAGTTTATCCGGAGGGATCTACCAAGACTGATCAACGAACACTGAGACAGTTAGCATCCGGATATTTCTTTACTGGGGGAGTTCTGTATAAGAGAAGTTCGAATGGCTTACACCTAAGGTGCGTGGATGAGGGAGAAGCTCAAACCATCATGGATTCCTTACATAATGGGGAGTCTGGTCCACACATGCACGGGATAGCCTTGGCTCGAAAAATTGTGAACCTGGGTTATTACTGGTCAACCATGAATGCAGATTGCGTGAGACACGCGCAAAAGTGCCATGAATGTCAAATTTTTTGCAAAGTTGCAAAGACAGCCTCCGGTCAATTTGAATCCCTTTGCTTCTCCATGGCCCTTCGCAACTTGGGGCATAGACGTGATTGGAAAAATCCACCCGAAGGCTTCTAACGGTCATCAATTCATCCTGGTTGCCGTAGATTATTTCACTAAGTGGATCGAGGCGGCTTCTTATTCAGTTTTAAATGCCAAGAAGGCAGCACAGTTCGTTCGTACTAACATCCTTTGTCGGTACGGAATGCCTTTCGAGATCATCACAGATAATGGGTCTCACTTTCAGAGTGAATTTTCTAATTTGTTGAAAGAAATGAGAATTCAACATCATAAGTCCTTGCCCTATCGTCCACAAACAAACGGAGCTGTAGAAGCCGCGAATAAGGCCATAAAAGTCATTCTGCAGAAGACGGCTAAAAAGCACAAAGCTTGGCACGAACAGCTACCAAATGCCTTATGGGGATACAGGACTTCAATTAGAACACCCACCGGAGCAACTCCGTATTCGTTGGTATATGGTATGGAAGCAGTATTGCCTATTGAGCTGGAAGTTCAGTCAGCAAGGGTTATCCAAGAAAGTCAGATCAGCGAAGCAGATTGGGTGAAGAATTATCATTTGCAACTTTTGGGTATGGATGAAAAGCGGTTGAAAGCAATCCACCAAGCCCAAGTCTACCAAAGAAGAATGGCACGGCATTTTAATAAGAAGGTCAAAGACCGAAAACTAGAAGAAGGCTGTTTGGTTCTGAAGGAAATTAGGCAGCCAATTCAAGATCCACGTGGGAAGTTTCGTCCTCATTGGGCTGGCCCCTATGTGTTGAAGAAAGTATTGTCCGGCGGAGCCGTCATTTTAACTGATTTGGATGGTTTAGAATTTGCAAATCCAAGTAATTTAGATCAGTTAAAGAGATATTTTGTATAAGCATTGCATAATGTAAAATGAACTACATTAGACCTGATTCTCTTCGAAAAAAAGAAATTACATATCGGAGATATGTAGGCAGCCCTCATTGGGCACGGTCTAAACACTAATAGAAATCATCATTTCATCATTCTCTCTTCTTTGCCAATAATAAAAAAAATAAATAAATAAAAAATAAATAAAAAAACAATAATAATAAAAAAAAAGGAGAAAAGCCCGCTAAGTCGAAAACCCGAAAGGGCGGCTTAGGCAAAAGTCGGGGCCCGCTAAGTTGAAAACCCAAAAAGGGCGGCTTAGGCAAAAATGGGTAGCTCGCTAAGTTGAAAACCCGAAAGGGCGGCTTAGGCAAAAATTAGAGCCTGAACAAATAAAGTTGGAAAATGCTTGGAAAGCTTAAAAGACAAATGACATTCATAATTAAAGCAAGCAGTTCAAATCAAGCAGAAAGCAAAAGAGTCCAAATAATGGAGTCTAAGTCCAAAGCCAAAACATACATCCAAAGCCAAGGAACAAAATCCAAAATCCAAAGTCAAAGTCCCAAATAAAAAGTCAAAAGAGTCAAAACAAAGCCAAAACACAACAAATCCAAAGCCTATTGAAGCCTAGGTGACCCGTCGCCTCCGTGGGGCAACGTCCTCCGAGTCATCCCTAGCTGCTGAACTCTCTCCAGCCTCGCCTGTCCAAGGAATCAACACCATCACCTCACCAGTCCTAACCCCATCACCAGCGTCAGCCTGAGTCCAACCCTCAAGTGCACTCAGCAATGTGTTCCTCCTTAGCTTTTCAACCGGCCAGACAACGGTCATGAACCAGGCCCGATACTCAGGAGAAGTCTGAATACCAGCAGGATTAGGTAAAGGCCTAACCATCTGATGATCTCTAACCCAAGCTCTAAGGACAGCTCGGGTAACTCCCGGAGTGATGGTGGAATCAGATAAAGAGTCATCCATGATCGGTACAGTCTGATCTATTCCCATCTGCCTCATAATGCGCGAAGCGCAGTACCAAGTACAGTGGGTAAGACCTAAGAGATAAACCCGAGTATGGCGAGAGCTAACCTGGATAAAGCGGGTAATGCCATACCAAGAAATAAACCACAACACCTCGTTTGGACCCAACTCAATCAGCCATGAGGTCCATGCGTCAGTAGAAGGATGTGTGATCAAGATCCTCCGCATGCGATACTGAGAAGGGTTGTAAGGAAGGGAGGTAGGAGCAGCAACCACTTGGAGATGGTCTTTTAACCAAACCTGAGTAATGGATCCTTTCTATTACAAAGGAACAGGCCAAAAAGAAGAAAAGATAAGAAAAAGGGAAAAGAGGAAGTACCTGGAGAATGATCGGAGAAACCGTCCAGTCCTCGAAGCCTAAAGCAGCTCTGTCAAGGCTCCTGATAGTTTCTGTCAGCACAATGCCGCCAATGCAACCCATATCCTCCATCTGCCGAACCATGGGACAGAGTCGCAAATCCCCGAAGCCGGGATCCTTGTTGAACAAGAAACCAGCTAATAAGCAAAAAACCAAGGCCCGCATTCTCAGCCTCATCCGGTCTGGGTCGTCTGAATGGACCTCTGAAAACTCATCAATCAGAGGCAGCATAATTGCTTTCTGATCACCAACAATCATGGCCCTAGCTTGTGGTCGGCTGAAGTGAAACAGGCTTTCAAACGACCGAACATACCCAATTTTGACCTCATGCTTGACCAAAGGGGCATTGGGGTCGCACCCTATGATAGCACAGAACTCCTCAAAAAGAGGGCACATCTCCTCCATCATGGCCCCGAACCGGAAAACATGGGCCTCAGGGTCCCAAAGTCTGATACAGGCCCATAAAAAGTTCTAGTCGATTACTACCCCCCTAAGGGTAATGATAGGAGAGAGACCGTACCTCCCCAAGTTGATCTTTTCGACTTTGGAGAGACTCCTAGTCCAGCTGTGCATACTATGATTAAAAGAAGGATTCATTCTTTGAAAAAAGAGAAGAAGAGAGAAGAGAAAGAATGAGTGAAAAACCAAAAAGAAGAACAAGTTTTTATAGAGAAAATGCGCCGAATGAGGCCGGCAGCAGCCGCCGAACCACGGCGGCAGCAGCCGCCAAATCGCCACCGAATGACGGCGGCAGCAGCCGCCAAATTTTCGCCGAATGATGGCGGCAGCGGCCCCCACACAAAAAAAAATAAAAAAAATAAATAATAATAAAAGAAAATATAAAAAAAAATGATAAAAAAAAAAGATAATAAAAATTGGCAAAGAAAAGTGCATTCATTTGCTCTGCATCAATCAAAGCTGGGGGCATCCTAAGAAGCACCATCAAAGGGGAAGTTTTGAAGGGTAATCATGAAAAGGATCTAGCAAAGGGTACGCAAGACTTCAAACAGTACCAAGGACAAAGCTACAGGAAATCAAGTTGTCAAAAAACGGGTCAACTGCAAGCTCTCCGTTAAATTCAAGCCCATCAAGGGTAGATGACAAATCATCTCAGCCATAAGGACAAAGACCAAGCGGCTGCTCACATTTTGAAAAAGCAAGTTAAAAGAAGCAGTCATTTCCACAAATTGGATGACAACAAACACCTTGAAAATCAAGCGCCAAGCATGGCACAAGTACAAGTGTCCTTATAAACAAGGATCATTTCTCAAAACAAGGAAAAGGAAGAGTCTCCTCAAAATTCCTTATGGAGAGGAGAACCATTGAGAAAATAAGTTTCAAATTTAGAGGGAGATAAAGTTCAAGAAAAGGGAATCAAATTAACCTCAAGGATTCAAACATGGCGAAGCCACAAACTCAAAGCATAAAAGCTTCTTCAACACTCAAGCCACTCAAGTTACCACCACAATGTGGGTATTCAAAACTCCTTGTGATGAATACAAGTCATATTTCAGTCAACCAGTGGTAAAACCACTACAACAACAAAGTCAGATTCGCCTAGGGTCATCACTATCATACGAGCTCGAGTCAATAAGTTGATTCAACATCATCAAAATCGGGAATGAATCCCGTAAAGACATCAAGTCGGGAAGGAATCCCGCAAAGACATCAAGCCGGGAAGAAATCCCGCGAAGAAATCAAGTCAGAAACGAATTCTGCATCAACATCAAGTCGGGAATGAATCCCGTAAAGACATCAAGTCGGGAAGGAATCCCGCAAAGACATCAAGCCGGGAAGAAATCCCGCGAAGAAATCAAGTCAGAAATGAATTCTGCATCAACATCAAGTCGGGAATGAATCCCGTAAAGACATCAAGTCGGGAAGGAATCCCGCAAAGACATCAAGCCGGGAAGGAATCCCGCGAAGAAATCAAGTCAGAGATGAATTCTGCATCAACATCAAGTCGGGAAGAAATCCTGCAAAGACATCCAGTCGGGAAGGAATCCCGCAAAGACATCAAGCCGGGAAGAAATCCCGTGAAGAAATCAAGTCGGGAAGGAATCCCGAAGAAATCAAATCGGAAATGAATTCCACAATCAGCATTAAGTCGGAATTGAATTTTGCCCCAACAGCAAGTCAGAAATAAATTCCGCACCAAGACGGAAAGGAATTCCGCACTAACATCAAGCCGGAGATGAATTCCGCACCAGCCGAGCACGAAGTTCGCATCCCCGAAGGAACTACGAAAGACCTGATTCTCCCCATCCCCCGAAGAGTTCTTGGAGATACGTAGGCAGCCACAAAGGCGCGGTCACAAACATAAGTTTGCATCATAAATAACCTTTTCTCTTTGCCAACATAAATCTATGCATTTGATCATTTCATTGAAAAAAAAAAAAAAAAAAAAAAGAAAAAAAACACCAACGGCGGGGTTTCCTCCTCTGCCCATCCTCAAAATTTGCTCCTTCAGACAGCCACTGGCTCTCATAAATCATTTTTATGATAGCCAGTGGGGGGCAACTGTGAATACTCAAATTTTGAGGCTCAAAAAGCCAGTTTTCCCGAATTTGACTTTGCTACAGTAAATTTGACATTGCTACAGTAAGTTTGATTTTTGCTAAAAGCGTGTTTTCCCGGACTGCAAACAGTCCGACCGGACCAAAGGCCATTTTGGAAGATCACCAAAAGTATGCCAATATGGTACTTAAAACATCCGGAATGTCGCGAGGATCGCGAAACAGGTCCCGGAATTTTTTTCGGAGATCTGAAACTCCCGAAAACTACTCTGGAGTGAAAGGCTCGAAGGGCTGCCGCCGAGCACGGCGACACCGGCCGCCGTCCAGGTCGGCACCTGCCGCCGGCGGTGCGGCGGCACCTGTCGCCGGAAAGGGCGGCAGCTGCCGCCGGCGGTGCGGCGGCACCTGCCGCCGGCCAGGGCGGCACCTGCCGCCCTAGGCCCGTTTTGGCCTATAAATAGCCCTCTACCCCCTCCATTTTTGAGACCCCTGTCTGTGTTGACGGACGATCTTCCTCCCTCCCACGCTCTTTGCGATTTCTTTACCGCTTTTTGCATTTAATTTAATTTTTATTGCATTTTTATTATGATATTTGGCCACTAAAATTAAACAAATTAAAATTAATTAATATTTCCCAAACGAGGAGCTTAATCTGGAGTTAAGAAGCGGTCGCCGATTAAATCAGGTACGTAAACGAAACTCTGCCTATTTAATTTTAGCACTTCATGCATGCTTCTCTTCTACTCCTAATAATTCTACAACTGCATAAATGCATTCATATCATGTCTAAACAAATAAACCGTTTCAATTAAAAAAAAAAAACAAAATTTGGCTAAAGGGCCTAGTTAATTAATAACTACGGTTCAACTGCCTTATTTCAAATAAATCCGGCTTAAGTCCAATTAATCAATAATTGTGACTAAAAGTCTTAATCAATCACGTTTTAACAACAAATTGTTTAAGTGTGATTAAACCCGAATGCCCGATTAATCAATAATCGTGGCATTAAAGCTTAAATCCGACAAAATTGGTTAAAGAACCTAGTTAATTAATAACTACGGTTCAACTGCCTTATTTTGAACGGTCTCGCCTAAAAGTCCAATTAATCAATAATTGTGACCAACAGCCTCATTCAGTTTCGCCTAAAAGTTCAATTAATCAATAATTGTGACCAACGGCCTTATTCAATCACATTTTGGCAACGAATTGCCTACGGTTTAATCGATTTTTGGCAAACAAATTGCCTATAAATGAGATTAACCATTTTCAGCGACAAATCGCCTAAAATCAATTTTTTTGGTAAAATACCTTAAAATCAATCAATTTCGGCTCAAAGCCTTAAAATCCACCATTTTTGGCAAAATGCCTTAAAATCAACCATTTTTGGCAAAATGCCTTAAAATCAATCACTTTGGCGACAATCGCCCGAATCACATCAATTTTTGGCAACAAATTGCCCAAATCAACCATTTTGGCTAAAAGCCATAAAATCAATCACTTTGGCGACAATCGCCCGAATCACACCAATTTTCGGCAATAAATTGCCCAATCAATCATTTTGGCAATAATAAGCCCAAACATCAATTTTGGCGACAAATCGCCCGACAATCATTTTTGGCACAAATGCCTTAAAACCGACACTTTTGGCAACGAACGCCTAATCGAATCGATCAATCCTTTGGCATAATGCCTAAACAAAATGCACGAAGCATACACACACTCATGCATAAAGCATACCCATTCAAAGCCCTTCAAAGAAGGCCTATCGAACTACGTTGACTTTGATCTTCCATTCAAACGGAAGTACGTAGGCACGTTTGGGATTTAATCACGAGCGGCAAGTCGAAATCACTTAAAACATTTCATTTGGTCCAATTACGTCATTCACCTTGCAAAACATTCATTCATCGGTTAGTTTATCAGCATGACATAGTCTCGGGATCCACCTCGGGTTCACAGATCATGCCTTAATCATTGGGATAATTAATCTAGTAACTAGGTTAATTAAAATTGGAGTCACTCAGGGTTTTTTCCTAGTTTACCCTAAAATAATTAAACAAGGTGGCGACTCACACACACACGTGCATTTCTTCCTTTTGTCATATGCATCATATGCCTATGCATCCGGGGAGAGGGGTTCACAATTGGGTAATTAATCTAGTAATTAGGTTAATTAGAATTGGAGTCACTTAGGGTTTTTTCCTAGTTTACCCTAAAATAATTAAACAAGGTGGCGACTCATACATTCACGTGTATTCTTCCTTTAGTCACATGCATTCATATGCCTATGCTATGTGATATTTGAGGGTGGGGTCCACAGGATCAAATGAAGAGATTTAATGCCTGAAATGATGATTTCGATTAAAAAAAATCAGCTAAGTTGAAAACCCGAAAGGGCAGCTTAGGCAAGAATTAAGCTCGCTAGGTTGAAAACCCGAAAGGGCGGCCTTGGCAAAAGTTAGAGCATGAATAAAAATGATAATAAAGTAAAATTTTCGGGATCAATGCGGGGTGCTTAGCTTAAATGCGAAATCTATGCCATGCGTTCGTGACAGATTTGCGATTGGTTGCTCAACGCCATCAACTTGACTCGAAGGAGAATAGGAAATCGAGCAGTTAGAACAAATGACCATTGTATTAAAATAAATTCTTTTTACTTCTGTATAATGTTGAAAAGAAGTAAGATCAATAAAGGATTTGAATTTCAAAATTTTTCTTTTTGTTCCGGGGTTATGGTCGAAGAATGCAAGACCTTCCTCTCTGCTTATTGGAATAAAGATCGACTCATCTGGTTTAAAATGTTCCGATTGTCAGTCCTGCCTAAACAAAGAACTCTTTTAAGACATTGATCAGAGGGACGAGCACTATTTTCTCAGTGATTTCCCTGGAAAGATCAATATAAAACTACAAATAAGCCTTAGTACTCATATAGGTTCATGCATACATAAAGGAGTTACATTTGTTATTTTTTGTCTGATTTGTACAGGTAATAAAACAGTAATTATTTATTGTCGTCAAGCGTAAGCTTTTGTTTTTGCATAATAATCTCTTTCTTATGAGCTTTCATTTATTAACCCAAGGGCAGGAGGCCCAAATAACTAACGCAACAAATAATTTCGAAAGAAAAAGTTTGTTGTCTGTTGTTGATTCATGTGTGCAGAAAGCAGGAATTAATAAAGACAGAATCATCACGATCATTAATTAAAAGGAGAGCAGATACATTTAAATAAAAGCTCA
The DNA here is from genome assembly GCF_041381405.1 of Jatropha curcas. Taxonomy (NCBI): domain Eukaryota; kingdom Viridiplantae; phylum Streptophyta; class Magnoliopsida; order Malpighiales; family Euphorbiaceae; genus Jatropha; species Jatropha curcas. Next base: position 21,361,734 of record NC_143151.1, read on the forward strand.
TGGCCTGAGCACAAAAGAAAAGCAATAAACAATAATTTATTCAAGTGGGGCCTATCAGCAGAGGCCAATCTTCACAGAGCATGACATCATTATGGGGTAAAGAACCAATTGACATATGCAGGCGTCACAGTATCCTGCATCGTACCCTCATCCAAATACCTGGTGTTTCGACTTCGCCAATGGACAGCCAAATTGGCCAACAGATGCGGCGTTATAAGACCACTTTCAAAGTTGTGAATTCTGGGAACACGCTGTATCATTCCGTACTGACGACTGATCCTACCCAGGAAATAAGCCATGGAACGGTCTAGGCTAGCATACAACACGTAGTTGAGGTTCATACTTCCGGTTGTGACCAGTCTGATCCTCTACCAAGGACAAGTCCACCGAATTGTACGGTTATCCCAGAAATCGAAGCGTCCTTGAGTCCGAGATCGAAAGTTGGCAAGGCCATAACTCGTGATTACATGAGCTGGGACCGAAAGAATCAAGCTTAATTTGTCCAGAGCCCAAGCTTGCAATAGCAATGAATGATAGCCTCGCAAAGCGGGCAAATTTTGTTATGTTATTTTCATATAAATTGCATGAATGCATGATGTTTTTATATTTTACATTTGTTTGTGTTGTTTTTGTTTCAAAGTAATTTCCAGGAACACAATTTGAACAAAGGAATGAAAAGGCTTGCTTTATATAGAAAAGAGGACCAAAAAGTTGATAAAAATGGAAGAAAAATTCTCAGCAAACTTCACGGTGCGAAGGAGGTCGCGTTGGAAAAGAAACAGGCCAGTCGCGAGCACCAGAAGAAGTCGCGCGTGCAACCTACACCCAGAAAAGCCAAGTCGCGAGCGCGACATTCACAAAATGCGGGCGCGAAAAGCAGGACTGAGAGTCAGAAGGTTTGCCAGCGAAATGCGCGAGCGCGACTTCCATTTGCGCGAGCGCACCTTCCATCTGCGCGAGCGTGATTTCCAACTGCGCGAGCGCGCATATCACTTTTGAGAGGCAGAAACATTTGGAGCAGAAGTCGCGAGCGCGACCTTTACAAGCGCGAGCGCGAGTCGTGTTTCCAGGAGACGTAATTGCTGTCTTTTCATCAGAAAAACATGTCCTTCCATGCATAGGTCGGGACTTTTCCCAAGAGGAGTCATCTAAAGCACCTTTTGGCCAACCAATCATCCTCATAACCAACACCCTCTTCCTCTTCTATAAATTGTAATCCAAATCAAAAGGAAAAATATGCAGAAAAATGTAATATGTGTAATGCAATATGCATTATGCAATATGCATCATGTAATAGGCATCATGTAGTATTATAATATAGTAGAAAATAATAAAGTAGTACTTAGAAATAAGATGACGAGAGTCACTTATTATTGTTCGTGCAAAGAACATCCAGGAGTTCCTCGAGGGGTGACGCCCTCCAAGAGGCATGAGTTTGATTACTTCTATCTTTCTCTTGTTTTATTAAAGACTTTTTGCATGTTGTGCTTCATAATTTTCTATGCAAAACAACAATATTATTTGGTTTCATTCAATAGAAGTTTCTTTAAGTTATCTTTTGGTCTTTGTTTAATCAAGCTTACTTAATTATATTCTCAGAAAGAAATAATTCAGTAAGGATCAAAGAGATAGAATTCATTTAGTTGGGTTTGCATGTGAATCTTTAAATTGGTTTGTCAAAGTTAAGTCTAACTTATTGAAATAATCAAAGAATAAGATCTAGACTTAATATTTGACAAAGTAAGGCATTTGTTGTATGTAGAGATACATACAATAAAAAGAGTAATTCTGTACCGAGAGGTTGAATTATACTTGACCACATGTGATTAAAGAAAAATTTATTGTATGAAACACGTTTTGCTATAGAAAAAGAAAATCTAATGCATGATCAATTCTTCTAAGTATTCTACTATATCTTTATCTATAGAATTAAGTAGTATATTTAGTTAAAAGTTAAATAGAATTATAGTTTAATCATTTCATATTTTATTGCTGTAAACATAAGTGTTAAGGATAAGTAGTAAAGTGGACATAACCCGTTCCTCATGGGATCGATCTTTTTATTACTACGTTGCGATCCGTATACTTGCGGGAACTCAAAAGAGACGCAACAATGAACAACCACGATGATAAACATTGAAATTGGTGATGTGAAGGGCAATATCCCTGACCCAACACATTGTTTCTCCCATGATCATCATAAAGACAGTATGATGGTACAATTGCATGTCACGAACAATGGTCAGAAGGCGGAAATCTCCAATTCCAGGTTGATGATTCTTCATGGCATACACATTCAACAGCAAGAAGCAGCAAGCTCGAACCCAAGAGAGATCTAGATCTATGGACAAAAACCTACTGAGGAAAGGTTCCAAGGGAAGGCCTTGATCCACGTTTATGCCATCAGGAAGGTAAACCGGACACAAGGCCGCAATCTCAGCTAGATCATACCTAGGACTTGGGGGTAAAGCCGGAGTTTCGTCTTGATCAGGATGATGATCCATCACGGCGCACATCTCCTTGTAGGTCGGAGTTATTTCAGAGTCTTCAAACCAGAAAACCATGGTGTTAGGATTAAAACGAGTAACGAGCCAACACAAGAAACCATAGTCAAGTTTTAAGTCTTTGAAATATTTCAGCCAAACGAGCTGGTTCATAGTAGGAACTTGCCATAGGTCGTCAGGAATGGATTGAACAAAGGATGAGACTTGGTTTTTGAAGGCCATGGAAAAGGATTATCCAAGAAACTGATTCGCTTTGAATGCTGGATGTGAAGGAGATATGAAGGGAAACCCCTATTTATAGAAGGGTAAAGGGGCCGATGAGCGATGCATCGTCATTATTCGACTTGATGTCTGTTGTCAAGGGTAGTTGGAAAGGTATTCAGGTATGGACTGCTTGGTTTGGTGAGCATTTAAACCCGCATTAATCAATAAGAAGGACGGTTTGTTGATAAGTGTAAATTTTATAGTGTTTTTAATATAGTTTTTGTTAGAATTTTAGTAAGTTTTTATTACCTTAATTGATTTTTAATCACTTTTAGTATAATTTTGTTCAAAAGCTTCCTTGATATTTAATCCACTTGATCTAAGGGAGAATTGTAGGAATTTGTCGAAGAAAAGAACCTTAGAACACAAGGCACTCATCTTCTAACACGCCCGGGCCGTGCTAGAAGGCACAACCGTGCTAGAAGCCAAAGAAACCAAGGGAGAGACAGAAGAGAGCACGGCCAGGGTGTGTCACAAGGCACGGCCGTGCTACAATGAGGCCAGGGCGTGTCAAGCATAGCACGCCCATGGCAGGACTCGGCAGACTTCCAGAGAAGAGCACGCCCTGCCTGTGCTTTGTAGCACGCCCGTGCCTCAGTGCTTCACTAGCCCGTGCTACCTAGCACACCCCATGCTTAACTTGCCAGACTTCCAGACTAAAGCACGCCCAGCCCGTGCCATGAAGCACGCTCGTGCTGCGCAGGCGGAACCAGCGTGAATTTAATACGCAAATCAAGCTTTTCTCACCTGGGCCGACTTCAGGGAGTTTCCTAAACACACTAAACAAGACCTGGACCTATTCTAGGAGAAAAAGGAGTCCTAATCAAGAAGAAATCAAGAGCCTAAACAGTCATGATCTCCTATAAAGGATTTTGCACTAAATAAGGATTCTATTTCCTAAAAGGAGTCAGACTTGCCTTCAGGACCCCTATATAAAGAGGGGAATTTCTCATAGCAAAGGATCTCGTTTTCTGTGCAATTCTTTACATAATTCTCTTCTTCTCAAAGATTTCAAGCATCTAATAATTGTGCCAAGATTCAAGGAAGCCATCAACATAGTTGTGAAACAGTTTTTATTCTAAACTCTCATCTTGTTTCTTTCTTTTACTATTGTCTTTAATATTGATGGATGATTCAAGAATGATTGAGTTTAATTTAATCGCTATGTCTAGCTAAACTATTATACTAGGGATTTGATGTAATTTAATTCGATTCCAGCTTATAATGTTAGATTTATTTTTCTTTGTTCTTGTTATAACTTATTATTGTGCTTAAGGCCTCCAGGCAGAAAATTTCCCCTGGATTGATTTATTTCAATAATCACATTCGGGAGAAGGGTTATTGATATGAAAAAGATAATAATTTACTTGAGAATAATAACTTGATGTGGAAACTATATGGTTTGACTCAAGGGGGGTTTTCATAAGTTAATAAAGTATTAAGTTGTGGATTCACAAAACAACCATAAAACCTAATGATCTGATTTATGTTTAATTTCACTATTAAGATAGGTAATTAAATTGGATTAGAATAGCTAACAATAAATCGGGAGAGCTTGTTAGTAATCTTAGGGTTGTTTCTCCTACTTGAACAATTAAACTTGATTAATGAACTAAGAGAATAAGCTGGATAGAATTGAATGAAATCAAATTCCCTAGTATCTTAATCCTTTGATTTCTTTTCACCTGAATTTTGTGTTTGATCTCTTTTGTTTTTACTTTAAATTTTATTTACTTTACAGCGGAATCCTTTACTCATTGTCTAAATAATAATAGGTTAACATAATTTTGGTAATTGATAAACAATCCCTGTGGATACGATACTTTCTTACTCTATATTACTTGTTGCGATTTCGTACACTTGCGAAAACCGCCTGTCAAGTTTTTGGCACCGTTGCCGGGGCTTGGCATATCAATATCAATACGAATTACCCTATTGTTAATTTAGACACTCTTTTATTTAATTTTCTTTTAAGTACTATTCCAGGTTGGTTTATGCAAAGAAGATCAAGGAAAACTGAACCTCTGATCTTTGATCCGGAAATTGAACGAACTCTTCGAAGGCTCAACGCTGCAAGAAAAACACAAGAAATAAAACTCGAACAACAAGCAGACATGACCAACGAAAACGAGAACGAAAACATAGTCGGGCCACCACTTCAACATCCGGTCCGTACCTTAAGGGATTACACAACACCTAATTTGAATGGGACAACCTCAAGTATTACTAGACCTAGGGTAGAAGCTAATAACTTTGAGATTAAACATGCAATTATCCAAATGCTCTCTACCTCGATCCAATATGGGGGTTTACCTAGTGAAGATCCTAATGCTCACATCACAAATTTTCTGGAAATTTGTGACACTTTCAAACAAAATGGTGTGTCTGAAGATGCAATCAAATTAAGACTTTTCCCATTCACTCTTAGGGATAAAGCTAGGTCATTGTTACAATCGTGTCCTGCTGGAAGTTTTACAACATGGGATGAATTAGCTCAAAAATTTCTAGCTAAATTCTTTCCATCCTCAAAAACCACAAAGTTGCGCAATGAGATAATGACATTTGCTCATCATGATCAAGAGAGCTTGTATGAAGCTTGGGAAAGATTCAAAGACTTGTTAAGAAAGTGCCCACATCACAGCTTGCCCAAGTGGTTACAGGTACAAACCTTCTATAATGCATTATCTCCTAACATCAAAATTACTTTAGATGCAGCTGCAGGTGGATCCTTTGAAAAGAAAGGAATTGATGAAGCATATGAGTTGATAGAGGAGATGGCAAACAATAGCCACTACCAAAATAATACCGAAAGAAAAAGAACAAGTGCAGGCGTCTATGAAATCGACGCCATTACAGCACTTAATGCCAAGGTAGATAATATGGTAAGGAAATTGGATATGTTAACTACTAATCCTGTAAATTCTGTTATGCAAGTGTGTGATAGGTGCAGTGGACAACATGGAATTGGGGAATGCATCATGGACTCTTTAAATCCACAAACTTTAGAGCAAGTGAACTATGTGATGAATCAAGGAAGAAAGAATTACCCTTATTCAAATTCATATGATAACAGGTTAAGGAATCATCCTAATCTATCTTATGGTAATCCTAACAATGCCTTGAATGCACCCCCAGGTTTCCACCCTCCAGAAAAGAAATCTCATGATGACCTACTCACTGCTCTTTCCAAATCACACATGGAATTCATGAATGAAACTAGGGAAAACCATAAAATTTAGCAGGCCGCAATAAGAAATTTGGAGATTCAACTAGGACAATTTGCAAACATGATGGCATCTCGACCTCAAGGTACGTTACCTAGCAATACTGAAAAGAATCCAAAAGAACAAGTGCAGGCTATCACCTTGAGGAGTGGCAAACAACTAGATGAACCACCAAGGAAAGAAAAGGGGGAAGAAGAGCAACCAAAGGTGCCTATCATTGACTTAGAGGAGAAGGAAAAGGTAAAACCATATGTTCCCCCTGTTCCTTTTCCACAAAGATTAAAGAAAGCACAAGATGACAAGAGCTTCCTCAAATTTCTGGATGTGTTTAAGAAACTTCAAATTAATATTCCTTTTGCTGAAGCTCTTGCTCAAATGCCTAGCTATGCTAAATTCCTAAAAGATATCCTGAGCAAGAAACGAAAAATTGACGATCAAGGAATGGTAATGTTAACCGAGGAGTGCAGTGCAATTATCCAAAACAAACTGCCTCCAAAGTTAAAAGATCCAGGAAGTTTTTCTATCCCTTGTAACATTGGTAATCTTGACTTTGAAAAGGCTTTGGCAGATTTAGGTGCTAGCATTAATCTTATGTCTTATGAAGTTTTTAAGATGCTAGGTATGGGAGAGCTCAAACCAACAAGGATGTCTTTGCAATTAGCGGATCGGTCAATTAAATATCCTAGAGGGATTGTAGAAGACGTGCTTGTAAAGGTAGGTACATTCATCTTTCCTGTTGATTTTGTTATCCTTGACATTGATGAAGACAGGGAAGGATCTCTAATCCTGGGATGACCTTTTCTTGCAACTGCATGGGCATTAATAGATGTCTATGAAGGTAAGCTGACTCTAAGAGTTGGATAGGAAGAGATTGTGTTTGATGTACTTAAATCTTGTAAACTTCCTATGGATCATGGAGACTATTTTAGAATTGATGTTGTTGATGAATGTGTGGAGACCACTTTGCATGTTAAAAATAACGTTAATGAATCAAGCATCTTGAGTGAAAAAGAAAAGGAATCACCTAAGCATGAACTGAAACAACTTCCACCTCATTTAAAACATGCATTCTTAGGTAAGGACCATTCTTTTCCTGTTATTATTTCTTCTCACTTAACGCTTGATCAAGAGGAAAGGTTGTTGCAGGTTCTACGTAAGCACAAGAAAGCATTAGGGTGGTCTATTTCGGATTTACAAGGAATAAGCCCAAGTGTGTGCATGCATAAAATCCTGATGGAAGAAGACTACAAACCTTCAATCGAACATCAAAGGCGATTGAATCCGAACATGAAGGAGGTAGTCAAGGCCGAAATTATTAAACTCTTAGATGCTGGTATCATTTATCCAATTTCAGACAGTAATTGGGTAAGTCCTGTCCAAGTGGTTCCAAAGAAGGGAGGTATGACTGTTATTTCTAATGAAAATAATGAATTAATCCCCACAAGAACAGTCACAGGTTGGCGTGTATGTATAGATTACAGAAAACTAAATAAAGCAACACGCAAAGATCACTTTCCCCTTCCCTTTATTGATCAAATGCTTGAAAGGCTTGCAGGTTATCCTTTTTATTGTTTCTTAGATGGCTATTCAGGATACTTCCAAATTCCTATAGCCCCTGAAGACCAAGAAAAAACTACTTTCACTTGTCCTTATGGCACTTTTGCCTATAGGAGAATGCCTTTTGGGCTATGCAATGCCCCCGCAACCTTTCAAAGGTGCATGATGTCCATCTTTTCAAATATGGTGGAAAAATTTATTGAGATATTCATGGATGACTTTTCTGTGTTTGGTTCTTCTTTCGATGCATGCCTTCATAATTTATCTTTAGTAATGCAACGATGTGAAGATACTAACCTTGTGTTAAATTGGGAAAAATGTCACTTCATGGTTAGTGAGGGAATTGTCTTAGGGCATAAGATCTCTCAAAAAGGGATTGAAGTAGACAAGGCAAAAATTGAGGTAATTGAAAAACTACCTCCTCCTAACACAGTGAAAGGTATAAGAAGTTTTCTTGGACATGCAGGATTTTATAGGAGATTCATAAAGGATTTCTCAAAAATCACTAAACCTCTTTGCAATCTATTAGTTAAAGATGTTCCTTTTGATTTTGACAAAGAGTGTTTAGATGCTTTTAACAGGTTGAAGAAGGAGTTAATTTCAGCCCCGATCATTACTACACCAAATTGGACTTTACCCTTTGAATTCATGTGTGATGCTAGTGATCATGCTGTAGGAGCCGTGCTTGGACAAAGAAAGGACAGGAAGTTGCATGTTATTTATTATGCAAGTCGCACATTAAATGATGCGCAACTAAATTATGCAACTACAGAAAAAGAATTGCTAGCTATTGTTTTTGCTTTTGACAAATTCAGTGCATATCTAATTGGAGCTAAAACAATAGTCTACACAGATCACTCCGCCATCAAATACTTGCTGGAAAAGAAAGATGCAAAGCCAAGACTCATTCGTTGGGTACTTCTATTGCAAGAATTTGACCTAGAAATTCGAGACAAAAAGGGGACCGAGAACCTTGTTGCTGACCATCTTTCTAGACTTGAATTGGGGGTAGAAGATACAAGCGAGCTACAAATCAATGAAAGCTTTCCTCATGAGCAACTTCTTCTAGTAGCAAATGCTCAAACCCCCTGGTACGCTGACATAGTTAATTATCTTGTTTGCAAAATTCCTCCTCCCAACTTTTCTTACCAACAAAGAAAAAAAATTTTTCATGATATCAAATTCTACTATTGGGAGGAGCCATTTTTGTTCAAGTATTGCAGTGATCAGCTCTTCAGGAGATGTATACCGGAAACTGAAATAGAAAGTGTCCTTAAATTCTGCCATTCAATGGAATGTGGAGGTCACTTTGGAGCAAGCAAAACAGCTGCGCGTGTACTAGAAAGCGGTTTGTATTGGCCTAATCTCTTTAAAGATGCTTATAACTATGTTCGTCTATGTGATCGTTGTCAAAGGTTAGGTAACATTTCGAAGAGACACGAAATGCCCCTAAATAGCATCTTTAAAGTCGAAATCTTCGACGTATGGGGTCTGGACTTCATGGGACCTTTTCCGCCATCATATTCAAATCAATACATTCTAGTGGCGGTGGATTATGTATCAAAACGGGCAGAGGCTGTTGCTCTTCCAAATAACGATGCCAAAAGTGTGATGAGCTTCATAAAGAAAAACATTTTTACAAGGCATGGTACTCCAAGAGCAATAATCACGGATGGAGGTAAGCATTTTTGCAATAAGTATTTAGATTCCCTTCTTGCAAAATATGGTGTCACTCATCGTGTAGGTACTCCATATCATCCTCAAACAAGTGGACAAGTAGAGGTCACTAACAGAGAAATCAAAAAGATCCTCGAAACCACTGTTGGACAATCAAGAAAGGATTGGTCCAAAAAGCTAGACGATGCTCTATGGGCCTACAGAACGGCATTCAAAATGCCTATAGGTATGTCTCCATATCGCATGGTGTATGGTAAGGCTTGTCATCTTCCTGTAGAGTTAGAACATAAGGCATTTTGGGCCATTCAATTTCTCAACTTTAATGCCAAAGAGGTGGGACAAAAACGCTTGTTACAGCTAAACATGATGGATGAATTGCGCCTCCATGCTTATGAAAGTGCTAAAATATACAAAGATCGCACTAAACAATGGCACGATAAGCGCATTATCATGAGGGATCTAAAAGTAGGCCAGCAGGTGTTGCTCTATAACTCTAGGCTCCGGTTATTCCCTGGTAAGTTGCGCTCTAGATGGTCTGGACCATTCACAATCAAGGAAATCTTTCCTCATGGCGCGATTGAAATAGTGGATGGTAAGTCGAATCGAAGTTTCAAGGTAAATGCTCAACGTTTGAGAAGCTATCATAATGAAAACTTTGAACCCATCAAGAGTACAATTGGTCTTGCTTAGCCTAAACTAAGATAAGTGCGTCGAACTTAACGACGTTAAACAAAAGTGCTTATGGGAGACAACCCATCTATTTTTCTTGCTTAATTTTTCGTGCATTTATTTATTTTTATTTCCTATTTCATTTGTCAAATCCCCATATTTTCTCCATAAGTGTGCTTTTGTCGTAGATAGAATTTTTGTAGGAAAAGTGGAAATCCAGAGCAGAGCACGCCCTAGCCGTGCTGGTTGGCACGCCCGTGCCATGAGGTGAGCAGCCAGCACACCCAGCCCGTGCCCCAAAGCACGACCGTGCATTCTTCCAGGGTGCTTCCACTTGAGAGTCAGAGAAGAACACGCCCTAACCGTGCTCAGTAGCACGCCCGTGCTACGTAAATGGAGAAAAGGCCACTTGAGAGTCAGAAAAGAGCACGCCCTCACCGTGCTCATTAGCACACCCGTGCTACGTAAATGGAGAAAAGGCCACTTGAGAGTCAGAGAAGAGCACGCCCAAGCCGTGCTCAGTGGCACTCCCGTGCTACGGACGAGGGGAAAGAACAATTGAGAGGCAGAGAAGCGCACGCCCGTGCCAGGTACGCTTCTCCTTTTGTTTTGCAGGTCAGAGGAAAGCACGCCTAGGCCGTGCTAGCTAGCACGGCCGTGCCACGATCAGACCCACTTATTAATTGGCGCCCCTATTTAAAGAGCACGCTTCCAAACCCTCTCTCTTCCATCCCGCACGCCCTAGCCGTCACCTATTTTCTCTCAAACTTTCTCTTTTCTTCTCCCTTTTCTCTCAAATCAAACACTCTCCACCCAAAATTTTCACATAATCAACTCTAACAATGCCTCCTAGATACAAACGCAGCAGACCCGCATCCTCCGTTGCTGCTCGAAAGAGTACAACTACACGATCCTCCACGGCTCCTCAACCTCCTTCACCTCCTGCACTTCCATTCGAGTTTGCCTCATCCGATCAACAAGAAAGGTACACAAAACTATCTCTTCGGCCTATTTTACCGAATAGATTTATTGATGAGGCTGCTTTAGCACAAGTGGGTCTTAGAGATATTATGTTAGAACCACTTAAGAGAATAGGATGGGGAGAATTTCTTGCTATGAAGGATCTAGTCTATGCACCGCTTACTCTAGAATTTTTGAGTTCCTATTCCTCTTTTATTCGGTTTTTACCTACATCTCCCCCAAGCATAATTAGGTTTAGGCTGTCTAGCCAGGATTTTGAGCTGTCTGTGAATGAGATTAGCCAAATTTTCGGGTTTCCCACAGAAAACAGTCAAATACAAGTGCCTAGTGATTTTAATGCATATAATACATGGCAAGAGTTTACCGGTGAAGTAAATTATAATCCTAGATATTCAAAGGCATCCAAATTGAGGAAACCTTCCTTGCGATACATTCACAAATTTTTGTCAAATACTATATTCGGAAGGAGTGAGAGCGACGGAGTGTTAAGCTTGAATGAATTATATTTCCTGTGGGCCATTGAAAATGGGGTTTTGTTGAATGTTGGATATTGGCTCTGCCAGAGATTTGCAAGGGTGGCTAGAGCCGACAAAGGAGCTATAATGATGGGGTGTTTTGTGACCCGCATTGCTAGATATTTACAGGTTTGGCAACCACCTAGATCAGTACATGAGAGTGTTGGAGGTGGTAAGGGCACCCGACTAGATTTAGATGTTATGATACATATGAAACTGATTGAGAAGGTCGGGGATGCATACCAGGTGGTGGGCGCTCCAGAGGTTAATACTGATGATGCAGAAGCAGAGGCAGCAGGAGGTGCTAACATGGAAGAGGATAATCCTCCTCCTTTTCCCTCTTCTTTTGGTGCAGGTACTTCCGGTGCTGGCCCATCGTTCCAAGGCACATCCAACATGTCGAATGATGAAGTCCTTGCAAGAATGATGTCTCGGATGGACCTCTTTGACACACGTCTTAATGGGATGGAAACGATGATCGCAGACCGTTTCCAGTCCATCGAGATTATGAGCGGCAGTATTGATTCTCGGATGGACACCATGCAAGGCCAACTCCAAACCATCCTCCAACTTCTGCAGCCACCCCCACCGCCGGAGAATTGATGGATTTTTTCTTTTCTTTTCTTTTCTTTTATTTCTGTTTATTTTTCCAATACATTGTCTTGGTTGCTTTCATTTTAGTTTATTTGTTATTTGACTTTTTATGACTTTTTCGTAGTTTGTTTGTTCTTAATGTTTAGTTACTCTTTTAGCTAAGACACATTCCACAACCATTCCATTGTATTGTTCAATACAATGTTGGTAAGATTTCTTCTTCTCTCTTACTGCTTTCCTTCTAGTAATGCAATAAGTTTGGGGAATTTATGCACATTGGGGACAATGTGATTGATTGAATTGGGGGAAGGGAATTTTGGCTAAAATTTTGTTTTTGTTTAACATGTTGGAATGATTACAAGGAAGCTTGAAGGTTCTCATGTCTAGTAATGAGTGTTAAATATAGTTGATTCTCAATTCTAGCATATTTAAGTTTTGAATTTGCATTTTTGACTCAATCATGTTCATTAATCTAAACTATTTGTTTCTAGACTTTTAAACACTGATTTTTATGAAAGTTATGATATAAAGGTGTGTTCTACTCTAAAGTATTTTAAACCCTGGCATTCCTAGAACAAAAATTAGAACTCCCTTCGAGGCAAAAAATTTAAATGTTTACATTTTGAAAGAGATGATTTAGGCAATTTTTGTTGATCCTTATATGTAGCCTAGACCACCTAAATGAAAATATATGACCTTTGAAACCAACTTTGAAGCCTTAAACCGTTAAATTTTCTTCGTTACCCTCAATGAACTGAGCCATTAAAGCCAAAGTCAAATCTCCTACCCTAAGTACAAAGGATTGTATGATTAAAAGATTCAACGTTTAATTAGAATATAGCAACAAAAGAGGGAGAACTCATCAATTAATGCTAGCAAATAAAGAAAAGAAGAAAGAATCAAGAAAGAGGCACATGAAAAGCAATCAAAAGAAGGCAAGAAGAATGAAAAAAAAAAAAAAAAGGCAAGGAAGAAAAGTGACAAAATATTAAGAAAAGACCTTGCACAAGATGCCTCTAGCTAGTAAGAAAGTTTCAAAACAGACACTCCCTAGAACTAGTAAAAGTGTACTTAAAATAGAATCTTGAATATTATACATTCTTTTGTACTCTTTGACTATCCTTTTATCCCTTCTTTTGATTAAGCAAGAATTTGCACCAAGAAAGCCCCATTACAACCCAAAATAAAGACCTTTTGATCTTTTAATCGTATGCATTTAAATCGTGGAGAAAGGATGACTAATTCTGCATATGGGAATGCCACTGTTACACTATCAATTGTCTCATTTTTGAAAGGTTGAAAATTCTTTAGATAATTCATGTCCTACTTATCATAAACTGAATAAATATTAGTGTTGACAATCTCTTTAAACCTATATTTTACTCAATGAATATGCTTTTATTCAAAAATAAAAGTCGAGCTTAAGTATGCATAACATGGAGAACGATTAAGTTTATTCACTTATTTTCTAATCATGATATCTTGAAAGATTATGGAAATCATCTCCAACCATGTTAAACTAGTGTCGTCAACTTATTTTTCCTTTAGTTTTCTGTTACTTGAGGACAAGCAATAGTTTAAGTTTGGGGAATTTTGATAAGTGTAAATTTTATAGTGTTTTTAATATAGTTTTTGTTAGAATTTTAGTAAGTTTTTATTACCTTAATTGATTTTTAATCACTTTTAGTATAATTTTGTTCAAAAGCTTCCTTGATATTTAATCCACTTGATCTAAGGGAGAATTGTAGGAATTTGTCGAAGAAAAGAACCTTAGAACACAAGGCACTCAGCTTCTAGCACGCCCGGGCCGTGCTAGAAGGCACAACCGTGCTAGAAGCCAAAGAAACCAAGGGAGAGACAGAAGAGAGCACGGCCAGGGTGTGTCACAAGGCACGGCCGTGCTACAATGAGGCCAGGGCGTGTCAAGCATAGCACGCCCATGGCAAGACTCGGCAGACTTCCAGAGAAGAGCACGCCCTGCCTGTGCTTTGTAGCACGCCCGTGCCTCAGTGCTTCACTAGCCCGTGCTACCTAGCACACCCCATGCTTAACTTGCCAGACTTCCAGACTAAAGCACGCCCAGCCCGTGCCATGAAGCACGCCCGTGCTGCGCAGGCGGAACCAGCGTGAATTTAATACGCAAATCAAGCTTTTCTCACCTGGGCCGACTTCAGGGAGTTTCCTAAACACACTAAACAAGACCTGGACCTATTCTAGGAGAAAAAGGAGTCCTAATCAAGAAGAAATCAAGAGCCTAAACAGTCATGATCTCCTATAAAGGATTTTGCACTAAATAAGGATTCTATTTCCTAAAAGGAGTCAGACTTGCCTTCAGGACCCCTATATAAAGAGGGGAATTTCTCATAGCAAAGGATCTCGTTTTCTGTGCAATTCTTTACATAATTCTCTTCTTCTCAAAGATTTCAAGCATCTAATAATTGTGCCAAGATTCAAGGAAGCCATCAACATAGTTGTGAAACAGTTTTTATTCTAAACTCTCATCTTGTTTCTTTCTTTTACTATTGTCTTTAATATTGATGGATGATTCAAGAATGATTGAGTTTAATTTAATCGCTATGTCTAGCTAAACTATTATACTAGGGATTTGATGTAATTTAATTCGATTCCAGCTTATAATGTTAGATTTATTTTTCTTTGTTCTTGTTATAACTTATTATTGTGCTTAAGGCCTCCAGGCAGAAAATTTCCCCTGGATTGATTTATTTCAATAATCACATTCGGGAGAAGGGTTATTGATATGAAAAAGATAATAATTTACTTGAGAATAATAACTTGATGTGGAAACTATATGGTTTGACTCAAGGGGGGTTTTCATAAGTTAATAAAGTATTAAGTTGTGGATTCACAAAACAACCATAAAACCTAATGATCTGATTTATGTTTAATTTCACTATTAAGATAGGTAATTAAATTGGATTAGAATAGCTAACAATAAATCGGGAGAGCTTGTTAGTAATCTTAGGGTTGTTTCTCCTACTTGAACAATTAAACTTGATTAATGAACTAAGAGAATAAGCTGGATAGAATTGAATGAAATCAAATTCCCTAGTATCTTAATCCTTTGATTTCTTTTCACCTGAATTTTGTGTTTGATCTCTTTTGTTTTTACTTTAAATTTTATTTACTTTACAGCGGAATCCTTTACTCATTGTCTAAATAATAATAGGTTAACATAATTTTGGTAATTGATAAACAATCCCTGTGGATACGATACTTTCTTACTCTATATTACTTGTTGCGATTTCGTACACTTGCGAAAACCGCCTGTCATTTGTATAATCAGAAGGTTGAGTTTTTATGACCACATTAACCGTCCTGTCAGGTAAGTATTACGATCCACTTCTATTTAGTAATTAATTTTTATCGTATTTCATTTTAAATCCATTATTTTATTCCTTATTTATTTCATTTTATTTCATTTATTCATTTATAATAAATCGGTCCATTGACCGCTAACAAGTTGAACCATTTTTGTGAATAAATTGGACACCGTTATGTTGTACCTTTTGTGTGTTGTATTTCATTTTTGCAGGAATAGATCTCACAACTGTAAAACATAAACAGGTATGATGATATAATAAACAAAATACCTTAAAATAATAATAAAAAAGAAAAAGAGAGTAAATAATATCATAAAAATAATATAACTGTACAACCATCCTAAAAAAATAAAAATATAAAACTCCTAAATGTTCAAAAAAGTGTTCAAAAAAATGGCTGAGACACGGAGCAGGACTACCGCTGCCTACGTCTCGGACCAGCAGCAGCCTGAGGGGGTGGAGACAGTGGCACATCATCAGAAGAAGAGCCGTCATCATCTTCCTCAAAGGAGTCGAGTGGGATGCCCTCAACCTCCAACCTCGTCCGAAGCCGGCCTACCTCCGCCTGGAGTCGGCTCACAGCACTAGACTGACGAGACTGATGCCTCCGCAGCCTACCGATCTCCAGGTCCTGTAAAACAAAAAGGTGTAAGGAAAGATAAAAAATAATAATAATAAAGAAGAAGGATAAGACACAAAAAGGCTATACTTACTCGCTCATGTACATCGGAGAAGAGCCGACCGATGTAGGATCTGGCGAACCCAAACCGCTGAGAAATCTCCTGGTACCTCTGGGCCGGCACCTGCAAACAAGAAAAATCCATTAAAAGGCTATTCAGGTAAAGTACTCCCAACTTTATAAATTCGGTTTATAACTCACATGTGTAGTGTGCTTAGGGTCCAGCTGCACTGGGGGAGGAGCCTGCCGAAGATCAGCAGGAATGATGATGCCCGATCCTAAGCCTAGACCAGGATCCAGCACCACCTCCATGCCCGGTGGGAACAGGACATCACCCAGTACCACACCGGCCGGTCCAGCCGCAGCACCCGCCCCAGCCGCTGCCTCTGCCCTGTAGTGAGCCGCAGTCTTATGCGTCTTCCGCTCCTACATCAAGTTATAGAAGAAGTAATGGTATCAGTGGTCTGAGATAGGGAAAATAATAATGAAAGTAAATAAGACTGAAGATCAGGAAAGTCACCTGGGTGTACTCGAGAATCTCGGGAAGCCGCGCTTGCATCCGAGAGGAGAAGTAAGTAGGGAAATCACCGACGAACAGAAAATCGTTCGCCGAGAAGCCCCTGTACTCCGCCTCCAGATCCTCCCGGGTCAAGCCCTCTAGTACCAATCAGCCCAGTACCCCCGCATCAGCAGCCTCGACCGGGTGTGCAACTCAGCCACCTCCCGACCCGGGTAGGAACTCCAAGCCTCGGAATCCCATGGAGTCAGGAACAGCTGCAAAAGAATAAGAAATCAGTGATTGGTGTGCATTCAAAAAAAAGAGAGAAAGAAGGGAAAAAGCTAAGCTAAATGTTCAGAGATTCTTTTTATACTTACATCGGACAGCTCCCGGTCGTTAAGGAAGCTCCTCCAGTACTCAGGATCCTCGCCACTGGCATAAGTATGATGACAGTGGGCCAGATAACGAGGGATCCTCCTAGACTCGGCAGGAGAGTCACCGCTCGGACCACCCGGATAGATACGATACTCGTATGACCATACCTGCAACAGAGAAAGAAATGGTATCAGTCGGTTGAACAGTTGAGAATGATAAAGAAGAAGCTGAAGAGTGAAAGAATGTTGCCTTTAGAGGCCGGATGAACAGCCAGTTTGACTCACCGCTACCACGGGTCCAGACATCCAGACCGTGATAGAGATGAGCCAAAGCTAGCGTGGCCCAGTCGAAAGACCTGACCTGGCTCAAATCCCTCAGACATGCCAGCACCGCCGGGTCTCCCTTATTCTGGGAGGTGCATAGCAACTGGGATGAAATGATGTAGAAGAGGAAGGACCGAGCAGCCTAGTCCCTCTCCTCCCGAGTGTGCAGGAGCAGCAGGTCGGGCCTCCACCGACAACTCCCTCTAAGCAGCCAGTCTGGTCCTGATCCTCTTGGCCCAGAACCGGAAGACCACCTCATAAGACACGCATCCCTGCGCGGTGTACCTAGTCTGTGTGGTCACACCGAGCAGAGAGCGGACTAGCTGAGCTCCGAGAGTAGCCGTCTGGTACCGAGTATCCAGTGGGGGAACTGGACCGGTGAAGCGGAGACCGGTGATGGCAGCATAGTCTACGGGCGTGAGGGTCATCTTGCCGAACCCGAACACGAAGGTGTGCGTACAGTCGTTCCACCGCTCCATCAATGCATATCGCATAGCCGGCGGGAAACGGGGCTGTGTGCGGCGTAATCCTGCAGCATAATCCCTGAAGCCTGCAGCGACAACCCGAGCTCGCATGGGCGGGTCCAGCAAATCCCAGAAAGCGGAGGCATCAGTGGCTGATCCACCCGAGCGGGCCTTGCCCAGATCAACCTGTAAGAAAAATTTCCAATTTCAAATAAATATAGCACTAACAATTATTCATTTTCTTCTATGGCAAGAAAAATAGAAAACCAAACCTCGGTTTGAACCGTAGCTGCGTCGTGCAACTGAACAGCCGCGTCACGCGTCTACACAGCTGTGTCACGCAACTTGACCCAAGTTGCGCACCTTGAAGCACAGCTGCATCGCGCACCTCAACACCCGCGCCACGCCCCTCTACAGTTGCGTCACGCAACTGTTTGAAGTTTGTTATCCTAAGAACAGATGCGCCACGCGACTACGCAGCTGCGCCATGCATTTCGACAGTTGCGTCACGCAACTGCTCAAGGCTCTGCCTCGTTAAGAACAGTCGCGTCACGCAACTGTTCTTCCAAAGAACAGCTGCGTGACGCAACTGTCGAAGGTACGTAGTATTCTAATTTATGCCTAAATTCACTGTGGGTCCTGTTTATATATGGCACAACCCAAGAGGGGGGTGAATTGGGTTTTCTAAAAATTTAACTTTCAAAAACAAAAATCAGAATTCTATTGCAGCGGAATTAGAAAGCATTTGTGAGAGTTAGTTATCAAGTTTAGAACTTCCTCACAAAGCTTATTGCAGGATTAGAAAGACTCTGTGAATAACAATTATTGCATTTAGAACTGCTTCACAAAGCTTAAGCAATTTTAGAAAGACTCTGTGAAGAACAGCTATTGCGATTAGAACAGCTTCACAAAGTTTATTGCTATTTTAGAAAGACTCTGTAAACAACAGTTATTGCATTTTAGAACTGGTTCACAAAGCTTTAAGCAAGATTAGAAAACTGATTATAATTCATATTGTGAATTATACTGAATATAGAAGGACAGATTAGAACTTGGTATAATCACAATACAGAAATCCAGAGTTCTAATGTTCCACAGAGATAAAGCTTATTCATGATTAGAATCAGAAACTCATTAACAACTTTGCATTTCTAAACAGATTAACAGTTGCATAAATAGAATATAATCAAGCAGAACTTCAGAAAGTAAAAGAAGATAAACACAGAGATTTATAGTGGTTCGGCACTAACCCGCCTACATCCACTCCCCAAGACGCATCTTGAGATCCTCCACTATGTTATCTCTTTTCAAGGGTAAGAGACAAACCAACAATACAAGGAAATAGATCAACACCTAGATCTAACCTTTATCCCACTAGATTTTCCAAAGGTTCTAGTTAACCTCAACCCTTTCTGATTTTGCAGAGATCAGAAACTCAAATCAAGACATTAGAATCTCACACAAGGAGAAGGTCGCTTGATAACCTATAACACCATAGCTTTTCACCTAAGCTATTACACAAAAGTTTTTCAAATAAAAAGCCTGTCTACAACAGATTACTGAATCTATATAGACAGAGAGAAATGCAAATATAAGCACAGGAAGAACAGAAAACGAATTTAGAAAACAGATTTAAAGATTAGAACTGTTCTTCAGAAAATGTTGTTAATAAATTTTCTTTTCTCTTAAAAATTTTTCTTGAAGCAAAGAGACGAAAAGAAATAGGGGGATTCAAGAGAGAGCTTAGAGAGATTTAAACTTTGAACAATAGACTCATACTCTTTTGCAAAACCCGTTCTTTTTAAGAGAGGAAAGAGTTTTTATATGAAAAGATGATATTCTCTTTTGAAGTTAACGTTGAGATTTTAATGAGCAATAAAGTTTCTGATGTTTTTAAACTAACGAGGCAATGCATGGGTTGCAATTAAAAGGGTTGTTTGACCACATTTAATATTCACACATGCAAGGTTTGGAGATGAAAAGTTCAGTTTAGAAAACAGTGTAATATTTATATCAGAAATAGCCAGCTGTATCAGAAACAGATAGTTGTATTAAATTAGTTTAGAAAACAGTGTAGCATTTATATCAGAAACAGCCAGCTGTATCAGAAACAGATAGCTGTATTAAATTAGAAACTGCTTTTTAGATCAGAAAATGCATTTTGCAGAATTTCATTTAATAGCTACCAAAAAAATATTTACTCCAAAAATATTTTAGATGGAAAAACGTGAAGAGTAAAGATTTTGGCTATAAATTTATTCAAAAACATTTCAAAACAATTTTGAGAGAGATAAAATAGATTTGTGCTTATAATATCATTTACTCTCTATCCTACAATAATTTCCTAAGACTCATTATAATACTAACCAATAGAAAATATCTTCATTAATCTTCATGGTCTTCAAATAAAAATCTTGGGATGTAGGAACTTCATTTCTTCAATAATTTTCAATAATAATTTCTGCATAAAATAATATTAGCACATACAAGAATATTAAATTTATTTGTTTTGTATAATCATCAAAATCTCAAGATAAAATTGACCCTTGAGCCAACATTCACTATGTTTGTGTTATTCTCATGCAATTTTCAGGACAAAATCAAGTCGCCTAGAGATACCAATAAGCAAGCATCAATAAATCAAGTCCTAACACAATGTAATGGGATAAAATCCTAAGTTCAAGGCGAGCTAGGGTTTTTTTGGCACCTCGAACAGTTGCGTCACGCAACTGTTCACACAAGAACAGCTGCGTCATGCAGCTGTTCACACAGGAACAGCCGCGCCACGCAACTCCTACCTGCGTGACGCGACTGTTGACGCGCGCACAGACTACAAAAATCAACCATATGCTACAGTTATTGATCAAAAGCAGTAAAATCGAAGAAAATCTTTACTTACCTCAGTCTGAAAGCCGCGCATCCGGCTCGTCTCGTATCTCACCGGAACTCAGTGCCCGGCAACGGAAGGAGCTGCAACGGCTGCGTCCCTGGAGTCAGCGGGTTCCGGCTCACCGGCACCGGCTCGCCGTCAAAGGTCGGAATATCCGGTAGCGCCCCGAGGGTCTCCATCTCCAGAGTGTAAGCGAAAGTGGGGATTTCTGATATCTGAGACATCGCTTTCAGTTGAAAAGTCCAGAGAGTTTTCAATTGCTTAGGGTTTGTGAATAAGTGAGAATGAATCGGTTAAGAAAGCAGTTACTTATAGTAAGCGGTTGGGCCCAAGCCCACTTCTCCAAGCCCAAAAAAAGCAACGGGCCCATTATCTTCTTTCAAGCCCAATAGGCCCATGCGGCCCATTTAAAAGCCCACGATGGTCTGTTTCAGCAATTTGACGTCGATGTGCGGCTCGTACACTTCAGCAATTTTGTCTACTCAGCGCACAGGGGGCAGAAACACCAAATTGCCCAGATTACCCTCAGGTCAGTTTTCTTTCAACCACTATATCATAAAGGGGTATACTTAAAAATGCAGATAACAAATTTTTGTTAAATCTTTTAAGCCAAAATTTTTGCTAAAATTTTTGCAAAATAATTAAAATATGCCTACAAAAGTGGATATTTTTTGTCCTAGGCCGGAATTCCGGACTGGGGGCAAAAGTATAACCTTTTGCCTTAATGCGAATCTTTTTTGTAATTAATGCATGGGAACATGTGATGTTCCAATATTTTTCTAACAAAAGGCAAGGTCTGTTTGTACACGGATATTGCTCTTTTTCTTGTAAATAATTTTTCAGGCCAACCGGTGATGGTGCATTGCGAAGCTGATTGAGTCAACCCTTCCACCGAGCAGTGATGATGTATTGCGAAGCTATTTGGGTTTTCTTTTCTCGATTAGTGATGATGAATTACGAAGCTAGTCAGAACAATTTCAAAACAGTGATGATGTATTGCGAAGCTGTTTGAAATCCCTTCCCCAGTCAATGATGTTGAAATTGCGAAGTTGACCCGGATAAAACCAACATCTTTCGAGCCGATCAAACCGAGCCTCGAGGATGCCTCCTTCAATCCGACTGGAGCCGACAAAGCCGACCAAACCGAGCTGAGTGGGTGGCCAGATAACCAAATCAAACCCTTCAAGCCGATCAAACCGAGCTTTGAAGACTTTTTCATCAAACCAACATCTTTCGGGCCGATCAAACCGAGCCTCGAGGATGCCTCCTTCAATCCGACTGGAGCCGACAAAGCCGACCAAACCGAGCTGAGTGGGTGGCTAGATAACCAAATCAAACCCTTCAAGCCGATCAAACCGAGCTTAGAGGATGATTGCCGGATAGAAGGCGCGTCAATGAACCACTTTAACATTAATTGGTTATACAATTAATAATAAAGTGGGGGGCAAACTATTGACGCGTGGTTTTATGCCCCCACCTAACCCAATGATGATACGAGGATAAAGGATAAGGTATCACGGTCAATCAGAAGTGTTTGAACCAAAATTTGAATCGAACCGGCCCAAAGGAGTCTGACCCGCGTTAGGGTTGCGTCACACAGCTATCACCTGCGTGACGGCACTCTTAGTTGCGTCACGCAGCTTTCGGTTGCATCACGCAGCTACTACCTGCGTGACGCGACTATGTTCTGTTGCCCTACCCATATAAATACAACATTTTATGCTAAAAACGGGGCTTTTTTCACTTTTCTCTCATTTTTCTCTAAGAATTCTAAGGATTTAAGCTAAGTTTTCGATTAAACGGCTAGGGTTTCTTCCCCAAGAACTCAAGTGAGTAGACTTGAGGAAGATCAAGCCATCAAACATTTAGTTTTGAAATCAAAAAGCATAAAAATATAAGAAGAGAAAAAGAGAGAAAAGAAAGAAAGAGAAAAGTACTTTGTTTTGTGGAAAACCTGATAACTACATTTCTGGGATCGTGAAAAAGGGTCCTTAAGCTAATCCAAGTGCATGCAATCCTCGAATCTGAGGGCTAGGTAACCATTTTAACCTTTCTTTTTCATTTCTAGTCTTTTATTTCTTAAAAATCCTACTTTCATAGTATTTAGTTGATCTGTTATTGGTTAGACGTAATTTTGCCCCATTGTTGGACTTTTCTGAGTTGAGTTTAATCATTTTTGATAAAAAGAATACGTAAAAAGAGTAGTTTGAAAGGTAGTTGCGGACCAGAGCAGCCGCATCACGCAGCTATTACCTGCGTGACGCGACTGTTCATGTCCAAAAAGCCCTTAACCTGGACTGGACCACCCGCGTGACGCAGCTGTTCGTATACTTAGTTTATATTTTGTTTTTTTTATATTTGTATCTAGAATTTTGCTTTGAATAAATAATTAATATACCTGAGGATTTTAATAAAGTCACGAACAGTTCCGTCACGTAGCTAGGAGTTCCGTCACACGACTGTTCTTCATAGAACAGTTCGTCACGCGACTGTTCTTCATAGAACAGATGCGTGACGCGATTGCCTTGAAATTAGAGAACATTTCGTTTATATTATTTCAACTTTATATCATTATGTAGATTTTTAATCTTAATCCAGAAAATGCACAATAATGGGCAAATTGTGTTTAAATCAAACCAAATCAATTAGTTTATTGTGATTATGAGATTTTAAGATTTATTTTTTGTTGTTTATTATTGATTATATTATTAAACTCGGTTTGTGGCCCGCCTTTAACCATAAGGCAAGAGCGGGTCTTTTAATTATTTTTGCCATGTATTATGGATGAATGGTGGATGTGATGATTAATTTATGATGAATGCAATGAATGAACCTAGTTGGGACGATTAATTAATTTTCCGTGTAGAAACTCGGTTCGATTTATTCGGGTTGGGTTTAGTTAAATAATTGACTTTTCTAAAATAAAATCAATTAGAAATCGTAGGTTAAAAGAGGCCGGTTTTCTGAGCGTCGACTTCCAACGGGCCAACGTACCCAATTCCCTTACCCAGAACCTCATTGGTTTGTCTGACCAGTTTTTCTAAATAATATGGCCTTGAATAAAAAATGGGTTAAATGGAGTGATTTAATAAAAATAATATTGGAAACAGTCCCATTGCCGAAATAATGGGTGGCGACTCAAATGTTTTATAA
Source organism: Jatropha curcas (assembly GCF_041381405.1). Classification (NCBI taxonomy): domain Eukaryota; kingdom Viridiplantae; phylum Streptophyta; class Magnoliopsida; order Malpighiales; family Euphorbiaceae; genus Jatropha; species Jatropha curcas. The sequence continues at coordinate 21,385,443 of NC_143151.1, forward strand.
GACCGATTTATCGACATCGCATATCCAAAAAAATTTTTTTTATCACCTTTTTCCAAAACAACAACACCAAAGAAAAGATGTTTTTCGGGATCCTTTTTCCGGGGTTTTGGGATTTCGACGAAAACAAGCCAACATATAATTGTAATTTTTATGCTTCCTTAGTTTCTAGAAAATAACTTACTAGAAAATAATTTACTGGAAAATTTTTATAAAAAAAAAATACATTAATTTCTAATATTTGGCTATTAAATAGAAAATCACTTAAAAATAGTAATTTTTCAGCATTTGGTACAATATTAAGAAAAAAATTAATTTTTCACCATATAAATAATGCATTCCTATTTATTATATTTTACATTAATTGAAATATAAATCTAATTAAGTACATGAAAAAGAAATCAAATAAAAGATTAATCATTGCAATAAAAAAATTATTGTAATAATTTCATTTTAAGTCCAAAATAAAAGTTATATATTGGCCTCAAGTGCTAATATATGTGTCTGTATATACGTGGATCCTGTTTTATATGACAAAGCCCAAGAGGTGGTGAATTGAGCTCTCTAAAAATTTAACTTTTAAAACTCAAGTTAGAATTCTAAAGCAGCAGAAGTATAAAATTTTTATGAGAGTTAGTTATTGTAATTAAAACTTCCTCATAAGGCTATAAAAGGTTAGAACATTAACTATAACTCAGATTTAGATTTCTTCAAAATGTATTAGGATATGTTAAAACTGGAGAAATCATAAACAAAAATCTAAAATTCTATTAATCCACAAAGATGGAGGTTTTACACTTTCAGAATTAGAATAATATAAACATCTCTGCATTTCAGAAAATATAAAACAGATATGAAAATATAGCAAGTGCAATCAAACAAGATCTCAGAAATTAAAAGAAGATTAACATAAGATTTATAGTGGTTCGGCATAAAACACCTACATCCACTCCCTAATACTCAGTTTGAAATTCTCCACTATATTGTCTCTTTTAAAGGGTAATAGACAAACCAATTTTATAAAAGAAATAAATCAAATACCTAGACCTAATTACCTTTAACCCACTAGATTTATAAAAGTTTTAGTTGGCCTCTACCCTTCTGTTTTACAGAGAACAGAAAACTCAAATTCAAGACTTTAGAATCTCACTAATGGAGAAGGTTATTTGATACTCCTTACAACACAGCTTTATCACAAAAGCTAAACACAAATGTTTTCAGCTGGCAACATTTCTCCAAAAGTTTCACTAACTTGGGATGAATATGCTTTATTAATGACACCCCAAAATCCTGAAATCCATAAGTTCCATTCCTACTTGGATTACTAGCATATAACAACCTAGCAACATTGATATTGTGATTATTGATTAGTTTAAAAAGCATTTTATCAGCACTAGAAATTTTACCAATAATTTAACATATATTAAACAAGGAAAATAAATCATAGCAATAAGCTTATAAGAAATGGGATATAAATTGATACATAAATTTAGTAGGTTTGATTAACGAACTACAAAGAAAAGTCAAAGACAAGAATTATAAGGCTAAACAATACAAATGAGAATAGAAATATTTCTTCCGTTCCAATTTAATAGCAATAAATAAACATTTTACTTTGTTTCGCTTTTAAGTGTTCATTAGGATTTTAAGAGTATATTAATAATTTTTTTTAATTTTATCTATATCTATTAGGTGTAATTTATTTTTATTGTTTACATTTATTTTTCTCTTTTTTATCATTACTTTAATTGTAGCTAAACTAAAGTTTTGACTAAACATATAAATAAAAGTTTTTCATTATCTCAAGGCATGAAAAAATGAAATGGATGTACTACTGTAATAGCGGTACTTTAATATGAGATAAAATTGGCATTAATTGGTTTTATAATAAAATTAAATGAGAAATTTTTAATTTTAAGAGGGGCAAAATTTAATAGCAGTACTAAATAAATGTCCTTAAAAAAAAAACAAAATACATGAATATATAGTCATCCACATTTTATTAACTCCAATGAATATTTGTCATTATCATATGAATATTTGTGAAGAGTTACATATTTGTGGGAATCAATAAAAATTAGTAGTTCCCTTTAACAACTCTTTAATAAATTATAAAAATTATAGTGAATAAAGCACTTGATTTTCAACTCTTCATATTATATAAAGAGAATAAAAAGATGAATCAAATTACATATGATGAGCTACTATTTTTTTAAAAAAAAAAAATCTAGAGTTTGATCTCAAATGCTGCATTGATTACTTTTTCCTAACTATATATTTATAACTTTTAACTACCTTACGACACAAATTAAGAATGTTGTAAAAATTTTCTTGAGAGATAATAATAATATTTAATAGGTAAAACGTTTTAAAAACTAGTGAAATTAAATGCAGCTAAAACCAACTAATCACATATTCTTTAATCCAGTCAAATTGAATTAGAAATACAATATTATCAGTGTTGCCTGTAAAGATCAATTTATAGATGATTCTAAATTAATAAATAGAATAAAAATAATGCATATATGAATGGATAGAGGGAACCTTATTAGTGATATATTAAAACGAAGGTCCCATTGTAGAGCTGCAAAAATAATATATATAGACAAACATATTTATATCGGCATATAGGAATATATGGATGGAGATTCATTATTTTTGAATTGAGGATTTTTGAAGAAATTTGAAGAGAATGTAAATTTTGGGATCTAAATAATTAGATTCCAACTTATACAAAATGTGTTCTCCATTTTTTATATTGAAGCTACTATTAACAATAACCATGTCAAATTAGTTTTAACAGTAAAAACAAAGCTTTTTGTTGAATAATATTAAAGTTTTTGAATTCTTAGATTAGATATTCAATTCTAATACCATAATTAAACAAGTAAAATTAAATATTTATATTTTTAAATTACAATTGCAGGTTTGGAAAGATTATCAAATTTGAAGAAATTAAAGGCTTTAGACCTTAGCTACAATAGTTTTAACAGAAGCATATTATCATGGGTAAAGCCTATGACATCGATTAAGATTTTGAAGCTGAGTTCAAATTACATGGGAGGTTCCTTCCCTTTTCAAGGTATGCTTTCATTTTTAATTTCCATTATTTTTGTTTACAATAATTTTTTTCTCTTTTACTGAAACTTTAATTTATTTCCCCATTGCATGGTTTAGAGCTAACTAAATTGCAAAACTTGGAAGTATTGGATCTAAGTCGTAATGATTTCAATGGCACCTACCAATGCAAGGTAAATATGTACTAATCCTTCTGCTTATTAGCATATTATCATATGTTTTGACTTTTGAAAGTAACAATCAACCAGTCATTGAGTTTGCACAAGAGATTTGATTTTAGTTATATTATTCAAGTGTTAAGTTCCGGACTTTATTAAAAAAAATTTAAAGAGTTCACACAATTTTTGAATCATCTTGTAATTTGACTATTATCACAACTAATATTTTTGAAAATTTTCTATCATATATTTTAAATGCAATAAATATTAGCAAAAATCATATAAATTCAATTGAAAGTTGTAAAAATTATAATATATATAATTGTGGGCCAAAATATGTTAGCTAGAAGTTAGCTAAAAGATTCAAATTGTGAATTTTGTTCCTCAACTCAAAAATGAAGAGAAAAAGAAAGAGTTCGATAAAGAGAGATCAAAAGCGAGAGGTGGGATCAAAGTGCAAGAACACCCAATCCATTTTTCATTGTCCATAGTTGATTAAAACAAGCTTCCTCTAACTCCGTTCAGGTTTTACTTGTTTAAACTTTTATAAAGAAGTGAGATTTCAAATTGTTAGAAGAGAAAAGAATTTTAAAATTATCATTTTTATTTATCTAACCATCCCACTATATTTAAACTATAACAAAAATTAAAACTTTAAAATGCTAAAAAAAAAATTGATTAATCTGCAAAAACACTGTGAACTTCGCGACTTATTTGAAGATCACTTTAAGATGAACTTTGTTCGTCCGACACTCTAACTTATAAATTTAGATATATTGTCACCCTAAATTTAAATTTGATCTAGAATTTAATTATAATATAATAATATAAAAGTAGGACCCACCAAACTAGTTTGAGTTATCTTAACCCAAGCTCCTAAAATTAATGAATAAAATGCAGCATATGATTATCGGAAAATCAAAGCTTTAATTTCTTTTCTAGATTCAAATCTCTCTCGCTTTACACAATCGCTCTTCCTCCATGGCACTTTCTTTAAAAAGCAACCACAACAAAACTAAACCCCTTTCGTCTTTTCTATGTTGATCTTGTCCGTGAGGAGCTCAATGCCTTCCACTGAGATATAAAAATAGTGTTTGGGTCAAGGTTTCAAAGCTCAACCATTCAACAATAGATTGAATCACAACCTATGATTGATGGACATCTTTCTATCACAACCTATGATTAAAGATTTTATTTCGATTTTGGATTTATGAAATGAGTTTCAGCTGATTTCTTTGAATGTGGTTTTCTCAATTTAAATAAATATTTTGATTTTTATGAGAAGATTACTTAAATTACAGTTTTTCTATATTGAATGAAAGAGTGCAAAAGTTAAAGAAAAGAAGTGGGAAAATAGAAGGTGGTGACGGTAATATCATAAGATTTTTTTTTTTTTCAAATTTAGATCCACCCATTTATTGTATATTTTTATCATTATAATAACAGTTATTAATCATAGTAGTTAATTTTACCATTATAATATATCTCTTTATTTTTAGAAATTTTTTAAATTTAAATAATTAATTGATGTGGTGTATTCGTAATTTGAACTTATTTTCATGTTAATTGGTGAAGTGAGTTTCTAGATTAAGAGATAATCTATCTATTTATACTATATATAAAAGTGGAAATGGGAGGGTGAAGGGGAGGGGGGAAAATGATGGGATCGCCTATCTATTTATACTATATATAAAATTGAGAACGAGGGGGAGAGAGAGGATAATAGGATTGCCTATAATAACCTTAGTTAGAGTTTAGAAATTCTAAAATATCCTTAGTAATTGGTTAATTGATAATAGTTTCAGTTTTTAATAATTGATAAATTAGAGTTTTTTTAATACTTTTTTAATTAATTGATTAAAATAAATATATTATTATATTATTTTAATATATTATTCTAATTGAATTTTCAATTATTGATTATTTACGATATTAATTGTTTTAAAAAACCGATTATTATTTTAATTTTAAAATAAACTTCAAATCGCAAAAAAATAAAAAATAAAAAATAAAAACATCTATAAAAAATATGTTTCACACGTTATATATATATATATATATATATATATATATATATATATATATATATATATATCACTTTTAAAATTTTAAATTTTTTTTTATTTATATCTATTTATCTATATCTAAGTTTTTCAATTTTTTTATTTATAAAAGCAACACTTTAATTTTTCTTTTCTTTTTTCATGCATATTGGTTGTCAAAATATCATATAATATTATATCATTTTCAATTCCTTCAAAACAGTTAGACGATTTTCTTCTGTAAACAAAAAAACTGCACGTACTATAGGATTTTAAGATATCTATATATCTCAATATCTCAATATAGATTAATCGAAATAAAATACTCTAAAAAAATCAAAAATGAATATAATGGTCCTCAAAGCTTTCAATTCATCGAAATTTACGGATCCCAATACTATTAATCTAAACGGGTATGAAATCGAAAATCAAAACGATCATTTTTTTTACTGATTGAAATTTGTTTATATGGAGGTTCAAGTATATTTGAGTTTTTTATTATTATTTATTTTAGAGTTTTGTTTCTTTTATTTGATTTTCATGAACTCAAATCAACATCCAATAACATATGATCATATTTTTTTAGTTTTTTTTTTTTTTAAATCGATGTTAATTAAAGTCTAACCTTATCATTTTCAAAAAAATATAAAGTCTAATCTTATAATTAATAATAATTTTTCATTTTATCGTCTACAATTATTTTATTAAATATACTTGGATTTTAATGTTATCCTATCCTATTAAAATAAGTTTAAGAAAAATATTATTCGCTTATAATATGAATATTACTTAAATAGAGATAAATTTTAATTTAAGGTTGTTATACAGACAATCATGCCTTAATATTATATAAATATCTAGAGAATATAAGAGAAAAATTATAATCATACTTAATACTATATAAGAATAAATTAATGAGTATAAACAATAAGTAATATCGAATAAATAATAATAAGTGACGCGTGTCACAAAAAACACTAGTTTAAATAAATGAACGAACCAAAGATAAATAAACAATGTTTGACAAATGTGAATGCTTCAACACTCCACTCTTTAGTACCATGTTGTTTATTTGCCTTAGATTGCTTCATTTTGCTTCGATGCTTAACATAATTGGAATATATATATTTGATTCTCCTGATAAAATTATTTAATTTCTTTCTTAATTTTAATTATACTAATTAATTTTTAGCATCGACTTTGATATTTAAAGTTCAAGCATTACTTTTTTTTTTTGTCTTATAGCAATAGATAAGTTTGTTTTAGGATTTTAATCTTATATATAATTGTAAATTTTATGCTTCATTAGTTTCTAGAAAATAACTTACTAGAAAATAATTTACTGGAAAATTATTTTTAGAAAAATACATTAATTTCTAATATTTGGCTATTAAATAGAAAATCACTTAAAAATAGTAATTTTTCAGCATTTGGTACAATATTAAGAAAAAAATTAATTTTTCACCATATAAATAATGCATTCCTATTTATTATATTTTACATAAATTGAAATATAAATCTAATTAAGTACATGAAAATGAAAAAAAGAATCAAATAAAAGATTATTCATTGCAAAAAAAAAACTATTGTAATAATTTCATTTTAAGTCCAAAATAAAAGTTATATATTGGCCTCAAGTGCTAATATATGTGTGTCTATATATATATGTATTAGGATAAGTTGGAACTGAAGAAATCATAAATAGAAATCCAGAATTCTATTAATCCACAAAGATGAATCTTTTACACTTTCAGAATTAGAATAACATAAACAACTTTGCATTTCAGAAAACATAAAACATATGTGAAAATAGAGCGAGTGCAATTAAGCAAGATCTAAGAAATTAAAAGAAGATTAACACAAGATTTATAGTTATTCAGCACTAATCTGCCTACATCCACTCTCCAAGACTCATCTTGAGATTCTCTACTATATTATCTCTTTTAAAAGGTAAGAGACAAACCAACTTTATAAAGGAAGCTAGTCGAAAATCGCGCTTCGCGCTAGGTATTTAAATATTATTTTATTAATTCTTATAGTTGATTATATTATTATTTTTCATAAACTATTATGCATTGTCAAATTGTTAGGTAGAACAATTAAGAATCCTACTTGAAATAATTAATAATGGTCCAAAATGATTTGTAATAAAATGACTATAACGTTGTTTGCAACAGCATAATATTGTAATCAAGTTTCATTATCAAAATAACCCCATAATAGAGGAAGTACCATATATTGAAATTTGCCAAAGATGATTAAAGAAACTTGGTAAATTTCATTATTAAAGATACTTAGATACTTGGAATTAATTTTAAAGATAAACATATGGGATAAATGAAAAAAGAAAGTACAACAAACGGGAGCCTCAATTACAATCCTATAAATAAAAAAAATTTATATAATAAAATTGAATCATAGAGTTTTATAACGACTGTAAACAACATATAAGGCATGTTTTATATAGAAGCTACTATTAACAATAATCATGCCAGATTAGCTTTAAAAATAAAAAACAAAGCATTTTGTTGAATAATATTAAAGTTTTTGAATTGTTAGATTAGATATTCAATTCCAATACCACAATTACATATTTAAATTTTTAAATTATTATTCATTGATTTTGTTGGCTAATAACTCAAAAATTAATTTAAAACAATAATTAAATAAAAGCTTTTGTTAAATAATATTGGAGTTCCCACATTGTGAACTTAGAAATTCAAATCTAATTACACCGCAATTAAGCAAGTGAAACTAAAAATAGACTTTTTAAAATTATTCTTTGAGTTTGATGCCTAATAACTTAACAACTATGAACTATGCAGTTGTGGAAAGATTATCAAGTTTGGAAAAACTACAAGTTTTAGATCTCACTTATACTAAGTCGGGCAGAAGCATATTATCATGGATAGCTACTCTTGCATCAATAAAGATTTTGATTATGAAAGAAATGTACAATCTTTTTAAAATGTAACAACAATAGTAATAATTTTTCTCTTTTTCTAAAATTTTAATTTATTTTCTCATTGCATGTTTCAGAGCTGGCTAGCTTGCAAAACTTGAAAAAATTGGATCTGAGTTTAAATAACTTCAATCTAAAACAAGGTAAATATTAGATTCCATATATGATTGCAGATTGTTATTAGCTTATTATCATATTATTTGGCTTTTGAAAGCAATATTCAATTAACAATTGAGTTTTCAATCACTTTGCATGCAAGAGACGGAATCAAATAAGGAGGAAAAAAAATAAATATTTATATCAGTTTTTGAGAGATAATAATGTGTATTAGGAAAAATGATCTACGTTAGTATCAGAAGATTAGAATTCCATTTAAGTACTTAATACCTTAGATATTTTAATTATTTTTTACTTTCTTTTTTCAGATTTTATAGCTCTTAAAAGTTTGGAGATTTTAGATTTGAGTTGGAAGGACTTAAGTGGTACTCTTCCACCATAAATTTCTCTCAAAGCATTATCTTTACGAGGCAACAAGTTTAATGGCTCCTTGTCAAGTAAGTATATTAAAATTTATAAATTTCTTAGTTTATGGCTAATCTTTTAATATTTTTCATTTTCCCATCTAAATGTTAGCATAAAGTAATGGTCCTATTCCCATCATTACGTTTTTGGTTTCTCATTGAAACGTAGAATAAGTATTCTCATAATCAATGCCAGGTCTTTGCGAAATATCTTGTAACAACCCAGACTGACCAAGGTCTTTGCGAAATATCTTGTAACAACCCAGACTGACCAAGATATTGTTTGTTTTGGGCCTCGGCTCGCATGGTTTTGTTCCTGGGTGCCGAGACAAAATAGGCCCGTAGGCCTCTTAACAGTCTAAGGTCTGTCCATACTTATGTACATTACTTGCACCTTACACTTAACCGATGTGGGATTCGCCTAGGGTGTTACATTCACCCCCCCTAAGGGACTCAGCGTTCGCGCTAAGGTTTGCCCCACCACTGGCCAGAGGAACAAGGCTCGGGCTCTGAGCCCAAGCTGTAACAGCCCAGACTGACCAAGATATTGTCCGCTTTAGGCCTCAGGCCTGCACGATTTTGTTCCTGGGCGTCGACACAAGGTAGGCCCGTACCCTCCTTACACCTTGGCCAGACCACCCAAAAGGCCTCTTGACAGTCTAAGGTCTGTCCATACTTTTTTCTTCATTACTTGCACCTTGCACTTAACCGATGTGGGATTCACCTAGGGTGTTACATATCTTATGCAACAAGTCTTGCTTTGTACCTCACAATTTCATTATTCTCATTTCATTTTCGCACTGATACCCAGTTGTATCCTACTAGCTTAACATTTATTGGTGTTTAGACTACTGGTCCAAAAAACTTTACACTTTTCAAGTGACTTTAATTTTGTGTCAATTGCGCTTTCCATTTAGGCCAATCATCTCCTTGTCTACATTCTTTGATAGATATAGGTTCAAGATCCTCGTCATCTTTTAACAGGCAAAATTGTAAGTGTACAAAATCGCAACAAGTAATAAAGAATGAGTAGACTATCGTTCCCATGAGGATTATACACCAAGTACCAAAATTATGTTAACCTAGTATTATTTAAACGACAATAAAGAGAATAATTGTAAAAATAAAAGAAATAAAATAAAGTGATGAAAAAGAACTCAAGCAAGAATATTTGATGAAAAGAAATCAAGGATTAAAAACTACAGGGAATTTTGACTTCACTTAATTCTATCCAATTTAATTTATTAGTTTGTTAATCAATTTCAATTGTTCAAATAGGGGAAACAACCCTCAAATTGCTAACAAGCTCTCCCGATGTATTGGTAGCTATTTTAACCCGATTTAATTACCTATTTTCTAATAGCATAATCAAACATGAATTAAATCATTAAGTTTTATGGTTCGTTTATAAATTCACAATCTAAGGTCATTAACTTATGAAAACTCTTAGAAGTCAAACCATATAGCTTCCGTATCAAGTCATTATTCTCGTGTAATTTATTACCTTTTTTCATAGCAAAAACCCTTCTCCCAATAGTGATTAATAAAATAAACCAATCCACGTGAGAAACTCTGCCTGGAAGCATTAAGTTTAATAATAAATTATACTTTGAACAAAGAAAAGCAAATCTAATATTATAAATTGGAATAGAAATTAAGCTACATCAAATAAAACTCAATTAAATTTGAAAATAATTCCATTGTCAATATGAATAATAAAAAGTAGAAACAAGAATAAGAGTTTAGAGATAAAAACTAGTCAATGAATAGCATAGACGATTTCCTTGATTCTTTAAACAAACTTGAATGCTCGAAGTGTTAAAAGAAAGAAAACTAAGAAAAGAGTAGATCAAAGATCTCAAATCCAAGATTCGATATCGGATTGTTGTAGTGATCTCTCTTTATATAGACTTCCTAAGGTGTCTTTTAATCCGACTAGGAAACTAACTGGCCTACTTAGGAAGAAATATTATTTGAATAGGAAATTGGTTTTATGTTATATTTTTTCCTAATTAGGAGTCTTATTTGACCAAATAGGACTGGAACTGAAACAAGATAAGTCTGCTATTATTTCCATATAGCTCCATGCACAAGCCACGACTAGACTTCAAATTGGCACAGGCTAAATAATTCAATTTGGCCCACTTTAAATTTTCAGCTTCCTTGGTAACACCATGGCCAAGTCGTGTACTTTACTGACTTGGCCATGTTGAGCATTTAACTCCATTTTTCAGCTTCAATGTTCTTTGATGCAAATTTTGGCTATTTTCCTACTAAAAACCTTCAAATCAAGCTTATCAAGAATCAAAGAAACTTAACTAAAAATATAAATAATTCTAAACAAAAATTAATCAAAGTAATTAAAAAATGCTAAAAATCCTTATTAAAATTAAACTAAAATACAATAAAAATAAGACCTATCATCTTTTACAATATCAAGCGCTACATTATGTGCAAAAATTTCATCGACTTTTATTTTAAATGGGTATAACCTTTGTCCAGACATGACATAATTTATTGAGATCTCATTATTTTTAATAATTTCAGGTACCTGAGTTTCTTTTAGAAACTTATTAGTCATGTCAGGAACTTATTAGTCATGTCAAGAACTTCTTCCGTAGTTTGCTCTTCTAAAATTTTGTCATATTGAATATTTGCTCTTTTTCTTTTTCTAGAATTTTTATCCTTGGAACTAATTGGTCTACCACGCTTCAGGCGTGCCTTAGACTCATTTGCACAGGCAATTTGTCCTTTAAGGGCTTCAATTCTAATATGAGCATTTGCAGCTGATATATAAGATTTAGTTAGTAATTTTAGGTCAGTAAATGCGTCTGACAATTGTTTTGCAATATTTTACAAATGAATTATCTTTTGTACATTTCTAAAAAGGTTCAGGTACCTAATTTATAATCGGGTTCGAGTTTAGATAGTGCATTTTAAGCGGGTACTCGACTCGCTACCATCTTTAGACCCTTTTTTTTGTATAAATTTTAAGTATAAAAATCTAGATTTTTGTTTATGTCTTTATTTATGTATTGTCTCATTATTTTAATTAATAATTCTTTACTACTCACATATTTTTAAGATTTAATATCATTAACATAATTAGTATAAAATAAATTAAAAAAACATCAATTAAACTATTAAACATTTTAATAATATTTTTTGTTAACGTTTTAACAAACATCAAAATTAAATTGATTTGTTTCCATGTATCAAAAAAAATTGTTTCCACAATACTTTAGATTTAAATTTGATGTTTAAGAGAGTATTGATTAGGATTTAACTAATAAAATGTATTAGAGTCTTATTTAAACACTACAACTATATTAGAGCTTGAGTTAGAGATAAATTCATAAAAAATAAAAATAATTTTTATTCATCAATTAAACTATTAAACATTTTAATAATATTTTTTTGGTTAACGCTTTTAATAAAAATAATTGATATTTGTGATTTATGAATTATATTTTATTTTTATAAAGTTTTTTTTTGAGAATAAAAATAACTGAAATATTTTAAATAAAGTTTTAATTATAATAATATTTAATAGTTGGTTATTTATATGTTAAAAAAAATAAATTATTTGATATTTAAAAAATTTTAATATGTGGCCAATCAAAATACAAACAACTAAAACCAAAATCCTAAAAAAAAAAAAAACAATAATTGATGGCTTAGTCGAGGAAGAGCAAAATAAGATAGAAAAGTCTATAAATAACATGCCATGATCAATTGCAAGTACAAAGTTTTTGAGCATTTACAGCAAGCAACAAAAAGTTGGGAAATAAATTGAAGATAAAAACCTCAAGTCATGTTATCTTCCCTTACAATGTGGGCAAAGGATGTATAGGCCATACTTTAATGTCACGGGCATAGAGCGGCCCAGCTCTCAACCAGTTGTGCCCGAGCAGAACACTACCCGCCTGCATGCAGACTTTGCATAGGGTAATGGACCACTAGGGCAGAACGCCTTAATCCGCTAAGCCGCCTCAACCCATGCAGGTTGAAACGCAGCTTGGTACGCATCTTCAATTAGGCCTCACACGGTTACGGAATTTGTCCGTAACATTAAACTCTATGTTTTAACGGAATATTTGAAGACAACAAACAAAGATTTCAATCCCTAAAGAATGCAAAGTAAAGTAAATCTGCATCTAATAACAACTCCATGTTCTTGAAGTAATAAACATCTAATTCTGAGACACATTTATCCATCCATTATGTCTTCAAATTGCTGTTTGTTGTCAGTATAGATATCAATAATAATACAAAAAATATCAGCTGATATATATCAAGACTCTAAGCAAGATATGTAAGAGTTAGAAAACAATACAAATTCCAAAAAAATAGAAATAGCATACATACAGAAACCTTAATTTATCGATTGATACCTTAATAATCTCATTTACAAATCTTTTCCAGCAAATAAAGAAAGGAACACCCTCCAATCAATTTCAATGCAATCCCAAAATTTCCAAATTTGACCAAATTCAAAATCGAAAAAAAAGAGAGAAGCAAAACAATAGACCTTAAAGACAGCCTCTGCAACGAACTCCTCCGGCTTGAGAGTAAGTTTGTGCCAGAGTTTCCTGGGCATAACGATTATATGCATCAACAAAACCATAATTTATAAACAATTTTGAGTTGGTTGTAAAAATACTTGAAATAGCGACGACCAGATCACCAAAAAAATTTTAAAAATTTTTAAAGTTGTAATTATCTAAAAGTAATTTTATTAAAAATAATAGTTAGTTAAAATAAAAGAAATTTAAAAACTTCAAATTCGTAATAATCTATACATACCTATGGAACTTTGAAAATACATTCAACATCCAATTAAACTGTAGAAAAATAAAATAAAACTATAAAAATGCCTAAAAAAAGAAAAATAGAAAGCTGAAAGGAGAGAATGGCTTAAAACTTTTTCTTTGTTTCAGCTTTCATATATATACCAGTCGAAATTCCACGCTTGGCTCGCGGTGGGTAATTGATATTGTTTAAATAAGTTTGTTATGTTTCTTTTCAAAAAAAAAAAAAAACAAATGTTATGCTTAAGTTATATTATTATTATTATTATTATTATTATTATTATTATTTAAAAAATATTATTTACAATTTTATGCTAAAGTCATTAACAAAATTGCTTGCAGATTCAGATCAAACATTAAATTCATATCAGTTGAATAATAAAATCATTCATCCAATGAAAAACCAGGTTAAATGACAATGATACAACACGATAGTTGATAATGAAGAAATGAACGTACTAAACATGCACACATATCTAACTGATAAAAGAACACTCAAACCAATAAAATAATACATGTGCACATTATATATTAGAAATTATTTAGAATAGATGATAAATAAATGAATTACCTTTAAAGAAGGTGAAGAGTTATATATAATATGTGTTTTAGTTGGGTTAGGTTAAAATATCTATAATAATTCAAAATTTAAAAGTTAAAGTTGCAGTTTAATTAGGTTATATGATTAGATTAAATTAAGTTTTAAAACTTATCAATTATTCATATTAAATTAAAAAATTAATTGCATTGGCCAATCAAAATACAGAAAAATAAAAAAAAACTTAAAATTTTTTTAAAAAAAGAAAAATATAATGCTGAACAAAGAGAACTCGTTAAACATTTTCTTTGTTTTAGCTTTCATATATATATATATATATATATATATATATATATATATATATATATATATATATATATTGTTCAAACATAATTTAATATGGACATTAAATGAATTCAAACTCAAATAAATCATAGCATATATGGATTCATTAGTCAACTAATAAAGATAGATTTCTTTATTTAACATATGTATATTAGACATAATAATTATATTACATTAAATCTATTCCCGCGTTTAAGTGAAGTATTATTTATTATTTATTTATTTATTCAACATTTGGGAGACTTAATTTAATCACATCAGAGATGGTTAACACTATTGCTTTCACAGGTTTGTGCTACTTGAAGCGACTTGAACAATTAGACCTATTGTCTAATATGTTTGGAGGCAATTTCCCTCTTTGTCTATACAATTTGACATCTGTCAGATACTTAGATCTATCCTATAACTATTTCAGTGGGCAGATTCCTTCATCTTGGCTATCTAGTCTCAAATCCCTCAATTATATTAATATTGGACATAATCTTTTTGAAGGGTTATTCTCTTTCAACTTGTTTGCTAACCATTCTAGTCTTGAGTTGGTCGACTTCAGTGACAACAAAATTATGTTTCAGACAAAGTATTCGGGTTGGGTTCCACCATTTCAGTTAAAGGTTCTTGTCTTGCAAAATTGTCATCTGTCTCGTATTCTTGAGTTTCTCTATCATCAGTTTAGATTAAAAGTGGTCGACTTGTCTAACAATAAAATATAAGGAAGGTTTCCTGTTTGGTTGCTTGACAACAATACAGCACTAGCCCAACTGAGCCTAAGGAACAATAGTTTCATTGGTCCATTTCATTTACCAGCAAACTCTAGCTTCAATATTTCTTGTTTGGATGTCTTGGATAATTACTTCAATGGACAGCTTCAAGAAATTGACGAAAAGATGTTTCCCAACATTGAGTTTCTCAATTTATCTAAAAATCATTTTCAAGGCGATTTTCTTTTCTCGCTCGGCGACGACTGTATATTGGGAAGCTTGGATTTGTCTTTTAATAGCTTCTCAGGTGAAGTACCGGAGAAAATGATTTCGAGTTGCATTTCTTTGCGAATTCTAAAGCTATCTCATAATAACTTCCATGGCGAAATATTCAATGCCCGATTTAACCTTACTTAAGGTCTTTGCATTTGAATGACAATAGTTTCATGGGAACTCTATCAAGAATTTCAGCCCCCCAGTTCTCTTTCCTATTAGCATTAGATCTGAGTAACAATAGATTTCAAGGTGAGATTCCACGCCGAATGAACAGCATCACAGATTTGCATCATGTAAACCTTTCTCATAATTCTTTTAGAGGTGAAGTATCATTTGAATTTTTTTCAGCTATTTACGTAGACCTCTCCTATAACAACTTTTCTGTATCATTGCCTTCTTGTTTCAACCAGATTCCTTCACAATTTGAAGAAACAAGGTATATAAATTTGTAAGGTAACAGGTTGATTGGATCAATACCAGATGGTTTTCTCAACAAATCTGGACTATTGGCATTAAACTTGAAAGATAACAACCTCTAAGGCAGCATTCCCAATAAATTCAGTACATTTTCAAAATTACGGGCTCTTCTATTGGGAGGAAATTGTTTAAATGGTTTCGTTCCAAATTGGCAGTGTGAACTAAATGAGCTCAACTTCTTAGATCTTTCAAGAAACTCTTTTTCTGGCTCCATACCCAACTGCTTATATAAGCTCTCCTTTGGAAGGACGAAAGTTGATGGTGATCTTTTTGAAACACAATTATTTTTTGGTGGCATATTATTGTCGCAAAATGATGTTTACATTAGTGGAGGTGCCCTAGGCGAACTTCAGTTCTATGGAGAGCAAGAATTATATCATTGTCGAACCAAAAATTGAGTTTGTTACAAAATATATGCCTTACAATTATGAGGGTCATATTCTGAAGCTCATGCCTTACAATTACTAACAGGTGAGATTTCATTTTAGCTAGGGAAGCTATTTCAGATTCATTCCTTGAACTTATCCTATAATCAATTGATAGGATCGATTCCGGAAACATTCTCGAATCTTAAAGCATTAGAGAGCTTAGACTTGTCTTATAATCATTTAACTGGAGAAATTCCTTATGGCTTAGCAGATCTAGACTCCCTAGGGGTATTCTCTGTGGCTCACAACAATTTATCAGGTAGGATTCCAGACGAACGACATTTGAGTACTTTCGACAATAGAAGCTTTGAGGGAAATCCATTTCTCAACCGATCTCAGGTGGAGAAAAAATGCAATCACGAATCACTGAAGTCATCACCAATGCCACGTGCAGAACCAAAAGATGGAAAATGGTATGAGATTGACCATTTGGTCTTTTTCGTAAGCTTCTCAGTATCTTTTGCAATTTTCTTTGTGGGGTTCATCACTATTCTTCATGTCAATCCTTATTAGCGAGGAAGGCTTTTTCATCACACTGAGCAGTTTGTGTTGTCATGTTATTACTTTGTGTATGATACTTTCTCCAAGTTGTTATTTGGTCGTCTATTCCATTA
Source organism: Jatropha curcas (assembly GCF_041381405.1). Lineage (NCBI taxonomy): Eukaryota > Viridiplantae > Streptophyta > Magnoliopsida > Malpighiales > Euphorbiaceae > Jatropha > Jatropha curcas. The sequence goes on from NC_143151.1 coordinate 21,402,388, forward strand.
ACAAGTAATGGTGGTGGAGGTTGATGTATTGGTGAAACTTATTTTAGATTTGCCATGGTTTGAAGTTTGCTTATGAATAAAAGACAGTGAGTTCGATTTGGATATGTATTTACTGAGTTTATGACAAGTATTTAGACCGAAAATTCTCCAGGAAATAAAAGCAGCTTCTCAATTATACAAGGGGAAAATAATTATTTCGTCCCTGAGGTTTGCCATAATTATTTAAGTAGCCCCTGATATTTATACAAATATTTATAATGTCCATGAGGTTACTTCTGTCATATTAATTGGTCCTTCCATCTAAAAAATATACTTTTTCCGTTAATTTTGAAAGGAAAAAACGAAATTATCCTTTATAAATTTTTATAGATATTATGGAAAATAATTATTTCGTCCCTGAGGTTTGCCATAATTATTTAAGTAGTCCCCGACATTTATATAAATATTTATAATATCCCTGAGGTTCACTTTCGTCATATTACTTGGTCCTTCCGTCAAAAAAACACACTTTTTCCATTAATTTTGAGAGGAAAAGACGAAATAAAAGCAGCTTCTCAATTTTACAAGTCATCTAAAAAATTCTCATTACCACATGAGAAGCTTGAATTTCCCTATAAGCCTGAATTAAATATTCTACTGTAGTTTGTTAATACAAGAATGAAGCAGATTCAAATTTATTACTACAAATGCTATTATTGGTAAGAGCATTGAATTATTTGACGTCTTCTATTTAGTGTTTTTCAATATTAAATAGACCGAGAGGGATGTTTGGTGAGAAGGGGATGGAAAGTACCTTTTAAACACATTTCATATTTTTTATTAATTTAATTTTTAAATTTTTGATTGATACAAATAAAATATAAATTCAAACATAACAAATAAATTGTCTAAATTTTTATTATTAAATAAGCTTTAATTTTATATGCCTAAACTTGAAAATAAATTTTCTAATTTAGAACTAACTATTTATAAAAAAATTTATTTTAAAAATTCAGTTATTACCATTGTTCTGTAGACCGGACTTGTCGGTTCGACTAGTTTAACTGGGAATTGGATTGTGATTATAATATCCGGTAATTTTATTTTTAAAACTTTCTGAATTAATCAAATAAAAATCCGAAATTTTCTTTATGGAGCTACGTGGGATGGATCTTTTTAGCCCGAAAGATCATATTGGGCCTAAGCCTACATCGGAACGCCAAATTTAAAACCGAAAACTCTACTAATAAAGTTATATAAAAAAAAATCTTAATTAAAATTAGTTATTTATCTTATATCAAAAGTTGTATTTATTGTTTCAGGACTTTTCTATTAAAAATAAAAACAAAACCCATTTCAAAGTTGTATTTATTGTTTCAGGACTTTTCTATTAAAAATAAAAACAAAACCCATTTTATAGCATTGTGTTGTTAAAGTAATATTCTAAAACTAAATATTATTGAATCAACTAATAAAAAGCCTAGAGTTTAAAAGAAATCTTAGAAACATTGAAGCCTTGAAGAACCCAAACCAAACCGCTAACTAAGTTGATCGAACCAAGCATAAAGCATTAAACCCGTTAAAAATCTTGAAGTTTTCCATTTGAATTGACCGAACCAGTAAATTGAGCCTGACCAGATATAGACCAATCAAGAACAGAGAGAGAAACAGTCCACAAAAAGGAAAAAGGAAGCTCGAAACCTCCTCTTCGCAATCGCAGACTGCGATTTCCCCCTCCCTTTTCCCGATCAGATTTCCGGCCACCAAACTGACGAAGCCAGGTGGCGATCGACTTCCTGGACACTGGCGATCTCAATTCCGGCCTCCATTTCGCCGATTGGAGCTTGACTAGGACGAATAGATGCTCTCTCTCCTGTGGTGACGCTAGCCTGCTCCGACCAGCTTTTCCGACTTCCGGCGAGTCCCAATTGGCAAGACTGCTATTGGGATGCTCCTCTCTTGCTGCTGACTATTTCCTTCTCACCGAACAGACCTCCAATAGCGCAAATCAAAGCTGTAAGGATTAGATAGCTAAGCCAAGCTCTTTCCGGTAGTTTCTTTCACTAAGGTAAATCGAAAACTAGTCATTTCTGCTTTACTCAGTATTCTTTGAATTAGTTTGGCTTTAGGCTTAGAAATTGAAGGACTTTGAAATGTTAGGTTTTGAAGTTGTGAATTTTGAGGATTTGTTACAATATGGTATTTTCTATAGAGTTTGATCACAAAATTGAACTCCTTATATATCTTGCTTTGGTTTGATGTATGATGGCGAGATTTTGGGTCTGCCACCCTCCGGCCACAGTGGACGGTGACGGTGGCCGGCGTCACTCTGCTGACCGGAATAGTCCTGAATAGGCAGAATGTTGGATTTGTCATGTGGTTTCCGAATATGCAATTAGAATTGCAACCTGAGCTCGATTAATAATTAAATCGTTCATTAGCGCATATTTTGTGTATAGACTTTTAAAATTGAAATTGTCCAGAACTCAGTTATCCTTGTATTGCATAACTGACCTGTTACAAGGTAGCTAATAATCAGAAACTACGTAGAATTGTTTAGCTACTTAAATCTATATATGTGGAAACATAGTTAATAAACTAAGAATAGTTAATAAACTAAGAAGTAATGCAAATTCGGTACATAGGCTTCTAAGCTGAAAAATCGCAGAAATGGATGAAATAGCAGTTAGCATGACCTTAGAAAGACTTGGTCAGTTAATTAGATAATTGTTAATTTAGTTTAACTAGAATCGATTACTTTTGTGAGCTAAAGTTGAGGAAGTTTTAGTTCTATATAAATATAACCTTCAACCTTAATACCTCCAAGTATAAATTATAAACCTAAGAACAAGCAACTACTGTTCTTAATTAAAATACAATTTAGGTTAAAGTTGAGGATGTTTTAGTTCTATATAAATATAACCTTGAACCTTAATACCTCCAAGTATAAATTATAAACCTAAGAACAAGCCACTACTGTTCTTAATTAAAATACAATTTAGTTGTTAGTAAAAGAATATACTAACATGTAGCTCAAATATTGATCAGTTGAGCTATTCACTATAAAGGGAAAAAGAACTATTTGTGGTTTGTTTATTTTGATAATGTAATTATATAGCGTTTTGATAAACTAAGAATATGATGTTAGTTGGTATTAATTATGAATTGAGTAAATGTTTAGATGAATGAATAACAGTTATAGCGGACGGGATTAGTTGTTTTGAATTGCCCAATGGATGGGCTTTGAGAATTTATTATTGAATTGTAGTTTTAAGCAGGTGGTTTTAATCCAATTTTTAGGGGAGGTTTTGTCGAAATTTCTACAGAATCTAGATCAGTTTTACCTATAAATAGGTTGTAGGATTTATTTAGGGTAATCCTTTATTATTATCTAGGAGAATGCTTTATTTAATTCTTTCCTCTCCTTCCAATTTTATTTTATTAGAATCACTTTAATTCGTTCATTGCTCCAACAAGTTTGAATTCAAATTATAGTCTTTCCTCATCTATCATTGTAAGTAATAATAAATAGTACATACTATTTGCATTATATGGAAAATCATTATTATATAACGCTTTGTCTATTTATTTATTTATTTTCCAATTACCAATTAGCATTTGTTGCTTTTATATTTATATGTATTTGCATAAGAATGTCTATTTGTGCACTTGCATTATAATATTTAATTGTTTGATGTACTTACATTTAATTGTACTTCTTGATTACATGTGTTGTGATAATGATGTGCTTTGTTTGTGTGGAATTGAGATGAAGTGCGTCATCGTAGGTTTGTGAGGGCAGTCTATGATACCGTCGGCCATGTATGGGGAGATCGGTGCCCCTGTGTGCATCTGATGATATATATTATATAGAAAATCACAGGATGGCCTCCTATTGGTAATGGAAAAGAAAAGATGGAATAGAAAAATAATGAGAGGACTGGTTAAGTGAGGATTAGATCAGTCGGTCAAGTATCAGCTCCCTGATGCACACGTTATGAGGGGCGGGCCATGTGTGAGAACGGCTTGTCGAGGGTTTTAGTGACCTACAGATCAATCTCCACTTATTTGATTATGTGAAGATGATATTGTTTTTGGGTGCTGTTGATATGCCATATGTGTTTAAATGAATGTTCACTTTTAGAATACCTAGGAGCACGTTGTGTGACTGTATGAGCATGTATTATTTAGTATTATTTACTGAATTGAAGTACTTGCTTCCGCTTCACTTAATTTCTTTCAGGAATCTTGGTTACTGCCTCTATATTAGCCAGAAGCTCTGTATCCTTTGATTTACAGAGCTAGGTAGAATAAAGTTTAGTTGAATTATAGCCTCTTCTGAACTGAATTTTCTTGTTATTGTATATTTTGTAGAGATCCGCAATTACATTAGGAAAGTAATGTATGTAATAAGATATCCAAAAATATTTGATCTTCAGGAATAATTATTTGAAAATTGTGAATGGAACTTAGTGCTAAATATTGTCGGGCAAGCTCCATAGATACTTTTATGAATGCTGATGGATTGATCATAAAACAGGTCCGGGTTACTAATAATTATCGAATGATGATGATATATCGAATTGGGCCTTGGTTTTCAGGTATATATATTCATAGAGAGTTTGTGTTGTGAATACCCTTATTGGACTTGATGAATATTACTGGTGTCAAAGGCTTACTACGGGTCTCGGTAGCCTCGATCCTATCTGGGCTCTAGTGCCGGTCTGGCCCATGCAATGGGTCGTGACAAATTCGGTCCGAGTTGTATAACAAAACAACCAGTCTTAAAAATCGTAGTGAGCCAGTAAAAATTGGATAAAAATGGGCTAAAAATCGGTGAACTGGATCGTAATCAGTTCGATTCAAATTCTTGGTTGTTTTGAAACATGTGGGCCTTTAAAATTTACTCTTAAAAATTGTGCACACTGATTTTTTTAGTTTTTGAACCTCTTTATATCTAAACTCAAGTCCTAATATATTTATTAAAAATAATTAAATTGCCTAATTTTAAAGTCACATGTGAAAATTATAATGTATTTTATGATAATTTTTTTAGTATTAAATTTAGTAATATTTTATTCTTTTTGTATAAAATCATTTACTAATTTTTTAATTCTTTTTGTGACAGTCAAATTTGAGATTGTTTTTTATTTGATATGAAAGTTTTTTTTTTTTTGTAACCTATATTTTCAATTTTATTTAATAAATACATTTTAAATATTATATATAAAAACTTAGTTGAATCGTATTGAATTTGATTGCACTCTTCGATTCAATAAATTCCTAACTTCACTGGTCATTGGCCGTTTATGTTCTTAGAACACTGGGTATTACAACAATATATATATTTATATACATACAATTTAGAGCAAAATATTTTTTTTTTTTACCCTTAAAATTCATGTGCAACTCATGTTTACAACTGCTTAAATCCATGTATGAACTAATATACGGTCAGATTGTAGCATAATTGCACCGGTCTCCACTACTTAAATTACTCTTCGAACATCTACATACAAAATTATGAACATGAATATTTCTTTTCTCATATATAATATTAAGCATTCTACAATAACACAACCTATCAATTCCATAAGCTTTTTTTTTTTTTTAAGGTAAAAGGAAGAAATGCATTAAGAAACAAGATAATAAGAATACAAGCATTTGGGAATTGAATCTCACATGCATAAGTTAGCACAAAGATAACCTATAAATTTCATGTCATCTAGCAGTCTCCTAAATTAAATGTACTTAAAAATAACTTGGCTTAGAGGAAAGGAAGAAGTCTCACCATAATTCATAAGTACTTAAAAATATGTGCATTAACATTAATAAGTACTCCTTATATCCCATTTTATTTGCTTGTTATTCTTTTTTTAGATATCTCAAAATGTTTGCAAGATTTCTAAATTTATACATACAATTATTTTTCCTCTAATAACATTTATGATTGTTCATTAAATGAAAGATTTTTATTAATATTTAAGGATAAAAAAAAGGGTTAAATTGTTTTTGTTGACTAAATTCTTAATATACTTGTTTTGTCAAACCATGCAAACAAAATAGAACAGAGATATAATATATATATCACAATTCACATCATAACCTTTTTATAATCATAAGCATCCATCATCATCATTTCATTCACAATATTTCATATCATGAGGCAATCATTATTTGATCATCATAGTTCATGTTTTCGCTTGATTTTTACCCTTATGCTCGATGATGAAAATCCTTTAATTCTCTAATTAATTTAATGTTGGTAATTTTCCGGATTGGTAGGTTTATAATTTTTCTATATTTGGGCTTTTGCAGAGAATAAAATTGTTGGGTCTAAAAACTGTTAAAGGTTAATACTAGCTCATGATTAAAGCTTAATTAAGATTAATTAAGATTACCTTAATTAATTAATTAATTAATTGAGGAGGAGTCTGCTAAGAAAAAAAAAAAAAAAAGGAAAACGTGAAGAATAGTATGAGAGGAATTAAGAGAGTGAAACATAATTGAATACAAAGACTAAGGTGTAAATTAAAAACCCAGTCGCATGATATATAAAAAAAAGGATATCACGTTAAGAAAGGGGAAGGAAGAACAAAGAAAGCAAAAACGTGAAAAGAGGATAAAGGAAAAGACAGCAAAAATGCAGCAAAAAGAGAAAAAAAAAAAAAAAAAAAAGAAAGAAAAACCCTAGCAAAAAAGAAGAAGAGAGAACATAAAGAAAAGGTAACTCGGCAATTAACCTACAAAAAATTCGATTTGAGAATCAATAAAAGGTAAAAAATAATTCCTTGAGCTGAGAGCATCAATCTATTTAATCCATTCTTATTGTTTTTCTCTCTTTAGTTGCTTGATAGAGTTGTATTTTGATTCATTTTATTTTTTTCATTTAATCTATTTGTTCTGTTGTAAATAATCATTTAACTATGATTTTTATTATATAAAAATGAATCTAAGTAGTGTATAATCAACTCAATTTTGTATTAATATGAATGAAGAATATAAGTTTTTGTAGGTTAATTGAATGATTTTTGTCCTAAGAAAATATTGAAACTCATTTGTTTATATTAGAAATATACTGATATGTAGAGGCTCACGCACCTGTTGTTAAGCCTTATATACCAGTAACAGTTCTGTACGCAGAAGTTGCTCGTTTGTTTATCAGATATAGATTGGTACGTAAAAGGCTTACATATCCATTGTCAAGAATTTTAGTTTTAGGAGTTGCCACCCTCTTTAGGGAAAATTTTCGAATTAGTTCATCTTTGGAATCGACTAACTCAATTTTAAACAAGAGATAGGATTTGAGAGTTAGGTACGATATTGGAAAGGTATTAGGCACCCATATCGCTTGGTTAAACCGGCCTTCTCGTTGTCCATTAATTCACAATGATTTAATAATATAATTAACTAAAATTGAGGTGTAAAATACTTTTTAATGCAATTTTTGGAAACCATGTCAATCAAGCACACAATCTCATCCATACAGTATGAAATAAACCATCCAAAGAGAGAGGGGGGGGGGGAGGAGAAAAGATTACAAACCATTACCTAATTGTACAATCTACCCTTTAACCCTCCAAATTTCCCAACCCGTTTAATATTACAAGCAAGCAATAATAGGAACCCACTTAGAACCCTTTACATTTAGCCAATTTACAAAATAAAACAAAAGCAATAAAGAAGCATCCATTCAACGTACACAACATAGATAACATTTACAGAATTATGCAATACACTCAGAACCATAAAACATTCATTCACCAACAAATGATAAAATGATGCATGTTTATGTTTAAAAGTTAATGAATAACGAGTTAGTGCAACAATAATTATAATACAATGAAAAAAAAGGGTAGAAATTTAAAGGACGAAAAATTAAAAGTTCTTCAAAGTAAAGAACATTAATTTAAAGGTAATAATTAAATATTAGAGCAAGATTAGAGTGCAAGGTCTTGATGTTCATCATAAATGATGAATAAATACACCCATCACTACTCAAAGTCTTGTTTATTAATGTTTATTTAATCCATTTGTGGACAAAAATGCATCCCAGACCAATTAAGATTGGAGCTTTGCCCACGGATATCTGAATCGAGATAGTTTTATTGATTATTAACATTTTGGACTTCTGAAATGAAGTGCTTGGCACCACAGGGAAAGTGGCGTGTGCCATATGGGTGTGGTGTGTGCCACACATAATGGCGCCAGGCCCTTCCCTAATCAGGAAGCCACAGAGAATAAACAGAGCATAAAGAGCATGTCGTGGGGAAGTGGCATGAGCCACTTACTTGTGGCGCATGCCACACGTAGAGGAAGAGACTCTAAGGTAGTATGTCTCTAAGTTCCAAAGGATGGCAATGCAGGTGGAAAATTTGAATGATGATGTAACATCCTACTGAATCGAATCGTTGCATATACCTGAGTCGAGTCGGGTCAAACTAGAAACCGGTTAATGCCAGAGTGGGTAAAATGGGATGTACCATAAATAAGTAAAAGAAGTGGACTTACTTGAATGAAACAAAAGCAACAGCTTGACATCATATTCAGCATACAGAATGATATTAGCATGAAAGGACATAGGTTCAACCAGATTGTAGCGTCTCAGCTCGGTTCATTCGAGTTAACGGGTGGACCGGGAAGGGATGTTACAGATGAGGTAGTTATCAGTGCTATGGCTAAGGATTGCAGGTACAACAAGTTATTTGAAAGTTTGAGTATAGACCACTATGACTTTTGTCGAGCTCTTGTACGAGCGCACAAATACACAAAACTAGATGAAACCTATGAAGCTCAGAATCATTGATTACTTAAAGAGGTGAAGCCCAGGCATAGAAGACACTCTTCCCCAATGAGCAGACGTTAACCTAGAAGGAGATCGCCCCTCCAACTTTCACAAACCAGTTATGCTATTAGAACACCATATTCAAGGGATGAAAAATCATAGCAAGACCAAGAGTTTAACCCTTTGAATAGTTCTCACCTAGAGATATTGTCCTGGGCAAGAGGGCGTGGAGACCATGTCTAACTCTACTACCCCAAAAAGATGAAGGAAGATACTTCGAGTTACCGAGATAAGAGTAAGTATTACGAGTTCCACAGGGATGCTGACCATGAGACTGAGGCCTCCTGCAGTTAAAGAAAGAGATCGAGCACCTCATGCAAAAGGGCGAACTAAGAGAATTTGTGGGGAGAGCCCGAAAGGAAATTGAGAAGAAGGATAAGTACAAAACAGAATGCCATACCCTAGGCACAATCACACTATCTTTGGGGGCTCATCGGGAGGCGATAGTAATTTAGCTTGAAAAAGGAGAGCTAGGGAATTTTACTCCATTTTACCTAATAAAAACTGAACACAAGACCACCTATCTCATTCTCTAAGGCTTACGATGAGCATGTACGTGCTCCACACAATGATGCCTTAGTGATGGAGGGATCTTGGAGAATTTTCTAGTAAAGAGAGTCTTACTAGATGAAGGTAGTGTGGTTAATCTATTAACTATGGAAGTCTTTAAGGCATTAAAGTTAGACTAGGCGAAGCTGAAACCTGTCCGAACCCTAATAGTTGGCATAGCAGGGAAGATTATACAAGTGTCTGGATCCATAGATGTAACTTTAGAGCTCAGAACCGAAGATGCATCGAGAAAAATCAAGTCAAAATTCATGGTAGCAGATATTCACTTCCCATATAGTGCCATACTTGGCAGACCAACCTTGTATGAACTGGAGGCAGCCACATGTATCAAGTACCTCACTATGAACTTTTACTCTGATAAGGGCGAAGTTGTTGCTGTGAGGGGAGATCAGAAAATAGTTCGGGAGGCATACGTGATGCCATTGAAAGGGTTACCTTTTGCCCTACCAATTATGTGGCTGCCAAAAGGGGGAACCATCCACAAGACCAACCGAGCACCAACCTTTTGACATACCCAGACACACTTCAAATTCCAACCCAACACCTGTGGTTGAACTGATCAAGTGGAAAGTGAAACCAGGGAAACACTTAACATTGGGAGCTGAGCTATCAGGAGAGGTACATGACAATATTAAGATAGTTTTAGAGGGTAATGTTAACAGTTTCGCGTGGACCGCTGAATATATAATTGGGATTAAACCTGACATCACATCCCACAAGCTCAGCATTTACCCAGGTTATAAACTGGTAAAGAAAAAGAAGCAAAATCACGGTCCATAAAGACAACGAGTTATAGCAGCCGAGGTAGATAAGTTGTTGCAGGCAAGGTTCATAAGGGAGGTCAATAACCCTGAGTGGTAAATGTAGTTTTTGTGCCGAAATCCAATAGGAGGTGGAGGTTATGTGTCGACTTTACTGGTATGAACAAGGCATGCCTCAAAGATCCTTACCCTCTATCCAACATAGATCAACTGGTAGATTCAACAACTGGCTATGAAGTGTACTATTTTGTAGACAGAACAACAGGATACCATCAAATAAGAATGAACGTGCTGGTTGAGGAGAAGACGAGCTGCATTACAGATAGGGGAGTCTATTGCTATCAGGTCATGCCCTTCAGGCTAAAAAATGCAAGTGCCACATATCAGAGATTGGTGAATAGCATGTTCCAAGACCAGATGGGGCAAACTGTAGAGGTAGGTGTAGATGATATGATCATCAAGAGCACTCAATCTGCCAACCATCCCAGAGACTTACAAGAACCATTTGAAATTTTAAATAAGTTCAATATGAAGATCAATCCAGACAAGTGCATATTTGGGGTTAAAGTAGGTAAAATTCTTATGTTTCATGATATCACAAAAAGGGGTTAAGGCTAACCCTGAAAAGATCAAGGCAATCTTGGAGATGCAAGCACCTACTAACATTCATGAAGTTTAGTAGCTGAGTGGCCCAATCACAACTTTAGGCCATTTCATCTTATGCTCGACTAAAAGACGCATGCCTTTCTATCGAATCCTTAAGCAGTTAAAGAGTAGCAGAGTCATAGACACAAAAAAGAATTCCTATCTTCTGCTCCTCTTCTAAACAGACACAAAAAAGATGTGCCTTTATACTTTACTTAGCTGCTACTGAAAACACGGTGGCATCGGTGTTAGCCAGTGAAGAGGAAGGAGAACAATACCCATTTATTACACTAGCAAAGTCCTCAGTGGTGCTGAGTTGTAGTATCCAAATGTTGAAAAGCTGGCTTTTGCCATCCTTACTTCGACGAATAGGTTACGTTATTACTTCCAATCTTATGTTATATTTATCCAAACTAACTACCTTTTGAAAAAGATCCTACACCGAGCTGAAACTTCTAGGAGTTTGGTGGAATGGTCAATCAAGTTGGGAGAATTTGACATCAGATATACACCCCATACTACTATGAAAGCAGGAGTGCTTGCAGACTTCGTGGCTGAGTTCTCCAGAGAACATGAAGAGCGAGAACTAGGAGCCAAAGTCCTGAACCCCGACAATAACATTTGGCAATTACAGGCTAATGGGGCCTTGGGAAGTTCAAGGGCCATTGCAGGGATCACACTACAAGGGCCATGAAAGATAAAAGTGCAGTACCTGTGCACCTGGACTTTGCAACAACTAACAATGGCGCTGAATACGAGGGCTTAATCACAGGGCTTAAGGTAGCCCTTGAGGTGAACCCCAGTACTTCATATTTTCCTAGACTCACTGCTTGTGGTCAATCAAATTACAAGCACATTCATCACCAAATAGGCGAATCTAATCATGTACCACTCCCTAGCTTTATCGTTCTTACAAAAACTAGAGGAAGGTGGTACTTAGAAGATAACCCAAATAGAGTAGGAGAACAACAAGGAAGAAGCTAAGACTGCAGCATCGAGAGAAGAATTGCCAGAGGAAGTGATGCTCGAGCATCAGAACTAGTCGAGCTACAAGCTGAATGAAGTCTTCATGTCTTAACCTAACAGCAATTGGATGAGTCTAATTATTGACTTCATATAGAATGATGGCCGCCTGATAATAGATAAGAAGCGATCAAACTTTGTAGGAAAGCTGCAAACTATGCACTAGAGAATGGAGAACTATATAGGAGATCAAAATCACACCCTTGGGGTAAGTGCCTAATTGAAGAAGAAGAAAACTACATTGTAAGGGAGACCTATGAGGGTGTTTGTGGAGCACATGAAGGCTCAGATGTGATGCTTAGGAAAACACTGCTCCTAGGTATTACTGGCCAATGATGAAGAAAGATGTTCACCAATATGTTTGCCATTGCACTACTTATCAAAAATATGATCGCGTACCCAGGAAACCCTCTTCAAAGCTACAACCTTTAAGTTCAGCCTGGCCTTTTGCTCAATGGGGGATAGACATACTAGGACCTTTTTTCTGTACAATGGGAGAAAGAAAGTTCATAGTAGTTGCAATTGATCACTTCTCCAAATGGGTAGAAGCCAAGGCCCTCAACACCATTACCCCAACTCGGGTTATTAGCTTCTTTAGGAATAGTGTATATTTAGGTATGAGGTACCCCATAAGATTGTCATTGATAATGGTAAACAGTTTGACTTAGGAGACTTCAAATCGTTTTGTGAAGATTGGCAGATTGGGCTCCATTTTACCTCGGTAGCTTATCCCTAAACTAATAGCCTTACCAAAGTTACAAACAGAACCATTCTGCAAGACTTAAAGAAGAGGTTGAATGGGGAAGAAGTTAACTGTGTAGAAAAATTAAACAGTGTGCTATGGGCTTACAAGACAACACCTCGGCAAGTGACAGGACAAACCCCCTTCTCCCTTGTATATGGGATCGAGACAGTGGTGCTAGTAGAAATGGGTATTCCCAGCAAAAAAATAGGGGAATATGACGAGCTCGGTAGCAATGAGAGTCTGAAAATCAACCTAGACTTAGAGAAGATACTACAATTCGAGCTGAGGCATGCAGGCAAAGGATAAGAAGGTACTTCAACAGATAGGTTCAAAGCAGACAGTTCAAAAAGGGAGATAAAGTATAGTAAAAAGCAGAGATAACTAAGGGTTCAGCAGGCGTAGGCAAGTTAGGGCAGAACTGGGAAGGCCCCTATAGAGTCTCAAAGCAGCTAGGTCGAAACACATATAAGCTTAGGAAGATTGAAGGAGTTGAGCTACCTCAGATATGGAATGCAGACAATCTAAAGAGTGCATATTGTATTTCCACCCAATAAGGTGTAAAGTAACTTTATATTTAATAATAAAGTGACCTCAGGTTTTTTCACTTAATGAATGATGCATTAAGCTTTTCTTAAAGGATCTTACTTAGAAATTTTTCAACATTCTTATTAGTTCTCCAATTTGAACCTAAACGATCCCTTAACTAAGTCCATCAGTTCGAACATATATAGTTCTCCAATTCGGACATACATAGTTCTCCAGTTCGGACCTAAACGATCCCTTAACTAAGCCCACCAGTTCGGACATACATAATTCTTCAATAAGGACGTAAGCGGTCCCTTAACTAAGTCCATCAGTACGAACCTAAGCAGTCCTTTAACTAAGTCCATTAGTTGGGACATACACAGCTCTCCAGTTTAGACCTAAGCGATCCTTTAACTAAATCCATTAGTTCAGACACACAAAATGCTTTAGCTCAGACCTAAATGGTCCTTTAACTAAGTCCATCAATTCAGACATACTCAAATCTCCATATCAGTGCGGTCTTTTAATCTCTAGGGTTCAGAATTTGATAATAAAAGAAAGAATTAACTCTAACAGACATATACTTAGCCGCTACATTGACATAATAAAAAAGAAATACTGCTAAAAGTACTTAAAAAAAGAAAAGAGAAGCAGCACTTGAACATCAATAAAAACTTTCTTTTCATTAGCACAAAAAGAAAGGTGTCATATAGATGATTACAAGAGTTTCCTACATAAGGCTAAGTATAAAAAAGATCTCCCTATAGCTAAGTACAAGATAACATCACCTAAGACTAACTACCATTTTCCCCTAAAGGCAAATCTCTAGTGGTGCCTCGCCCTTAAAAAAAGATAGGGCGGATATCTGCTGATACTTTGATACCCACCTACTGGGAAGGCGGGTACCCATCTGCATTAGGATCTTATGACAAAGGGTTGCCTTTGGACTCTTTAGCATCCCCCTTTTCTTCCTCCTCCTCTTCATCATCAAGGTATATTTCATTCACCCAACTCCAGTCCCTGTCGGGATCCTGAGGTTTCGATTTACCCATAATTTTAGTCCTAAGTCTGAAGCAAGCTTTGGCCAAGTCTTCATCCATCGAGCTTTCTTGCACTTAAAGCCTTTGAATCTCATTTTCTAGCTCTTGATTTATTGTTTCCAAAGCCTGAAGTTTTTCAGATTGGACTCAAAAATTCTCTTGTAGTTCTTCATGTTTGGTATCTCGAATAACAAGCTCAGCCTTGTACTGAGCCTCTTACACCTTCATTGTGGCATTTAGACTCTTCAGGGTTTCCTCCAACTCAACGTTTTTGACATCTCTCAACTAGGATGGTCATTCTGCAGGGTACAAGCTGGCTCATACTTCCGTAAGAAATAAGTTTGTACATCTAGGGGTTCACCAGGTTAGGAAGGAGAAGGAATTGTCACTTCCCAAGGCCTCTTACTGCTAGGCTCGGTTGAAGGACTAGTAAGAGTAAGTTCAACATAAGCTGGCTCAAAAATAGCATCAGTGTTTTCCGTTGGGGGATCAACTGTCACTATTGAAACCCCTTGGTCTAATCTGCCCTCTGTAGCTTTTTTCTTCATCGCCTTGGAAAATTTAGCCATCTTGGAAGCCGTTGCGTTCTTAGGAACCATTTCTACAAAAAAATCATAAAAAAGAGTAAATTAAGAAAAGTCAATACAAGAAAAAAAATGCCAAACCAAATAAGAACTAAACTTACCAAAAGATGAAGGGCGAGGCCTTATGGGTCCACTAGGAGAACGAACAGGATAACCCTCTGCAATCACTTGCCTCAGATTCACCGACAACAACCCCCTAGCTTTTATCAAATGCACACATTGTTGATCCTCAGGGGTTGGTGAAGGTGAAACGCAGCGCATAGAACCACTAGACCACTAATTCAGAATACAAAACCCGCAAGGATGCCGAACTATGAAAATTTATGTTTCTAATTATTTAAGGAAAAGAAGTTGGACTGCTTCTAAATGATGTTGCAGTTATTCTTCGCCTGGAGGAAGTAGTGATCCTCATTCACTCGAGCATGGAAATGGTAGATCTCCCGCACTCCAGAGTTGTGAGGACCGTCCTACCCCGATGAGCCAACTCCATAATGCCGCACAAAAGCCTTAAGCCTTTAGGTGGAGTTGGCTAACATTAATACCATACTCATTGAAAAAAAGACTTCAAAGGCTCAGAAAGAGGTAGCCGAACCCTTGAAATTAAAATTTTGGGGTGATTCATATTTGATGTTAGAAGTAATAATTTTAAAATAAGATTTGTACAATAATCTGACAAAGAATCATATAACCACCTATTGGTTAGAACCAAGTCCAAATAAACAATAAAAACAAAATAGGCAACTGGCAGTTAAGTTATTTTGTTAATGTTAGAAACTAATAACGTTAGTGAAGTGTTTTTTATTTTTATTTTGGGTTTGAATACCATGATTTTAATTATGATAAAAAGAATAATGTTGATTATTTACAACTTGATATTTGACAAGTTTAACATTGTATTCATTATCTAATCTTTCCTATTAATCATCTTAAAGATTGTTGGCTCAAGGTCAATTATCTTAAAGATTTTGATGATTAAACAAACTAAATAAATTTAATAATTTACATGTGCTAAAGTGTTTTTATGTAGAATTTTAAAAGAAATAAAGAGCTCATGTTCCTACAACTCAAATATTATTATTGAAGATCATGAAGACAAAGTGAAGATTTTTTTTTTTATTGGTTAGTATATATGAGTTCTAGGAATAATGTAGGATAGAGAAATAATGTTTTTTTTTTTTTTACATTGAAATAATGTTATTAAAAGCATAAATTATTTTTTTTATCTCTTTTTCAAAATTATTTTGAAATATTTTGATTAATTATTTTAGAGGGAAAAACCTTTAATCATCGTGTTTCATGAAAAACCGAATGAAAAGGCTTTTGGAAAAATATTTTGGAGGCTATTAAATGTACTTTCTACAAAAGCGCAACAGTTTTGTTCTGACAAAATTGACACATTCTAATGAAAAACAATCCTATTTTCTAAATTGCTTATCCACCTACCCAGCTTTGCTTGTGTGTGCAAAAAAGGGATCTGACAGCTTTTTCAAAACTATCTCATGCACTACCTTGCTTTTTGAAGATATGCCCAACATTATTTATAATAGGAATATCATTCCCTTTGTATAAAATGCCTCCCTCTCTCTAAAACATTTTGTATGAGTAAGAGATCATTTTTTCAAATTTTCAAATATATTCAAAGCTCTTCTCTTCAGCCCTCTTATTTCTTGTCTTCTCTATTCTTCTAGAAAAAATTTTAAGAGAAAAGAAATTACAACAACTCTTTTGAAAAACAGTTTTGATATTACATTTTGTTTTGAAATTTATTTTCTATTCTTATTATGTTTATAATTGTATTTCTCTCTGTCTACATAGATTCATATAAGCTGTTGTAGGCTAGAGATTTCTAATGAAAATATTTATGTATAGCTTAGTTTGAAAAGTTATGTTGTAAAGATTATTAAGCAACCTTCTCCGTTAGTGAGATTCTAAAGTTTTGATTTTGAGTTTTTTGTTCTCTATAAAATAAAAGGATAGAGATCGACTAGAACCTTTGGAAATCTAGTGGGTTAAAAGTTAGATCTAGATTTTTGATCTATTTCCTTTTTAATGTTGGTTTGTCCCTCACCCTTTAAAAGAGATAACATAGTAGAGGATCTCAAGATGATTCTTGGGGAGTAGATATAGGAGAGTTAGTGCCGAACCACTATAAATCCTTATCTTAATCTTCTTTTAATTTTTGAGATCTTGCTTAATTACCCTTGTTCTGATTACACATCTATTTATGTTTTCTAAAATGCAAAGTTGTTTATAATTTTCCAATTATGAAAGTGTAAAAGCTCATTTTTTGTCGATTAATAGAATTTTAGATTTCAATATTGTGATTTCTTCAAGTTCTAATTTATCCTATCACATTAAGAAAAAATTTGAATCTGAGTTATAATCAGTGTTCTAATCTTTTATAAGCGTTACGAGAAAATTTTAATTATAATAACTAACTCCTAAAAAGTCTTGCTATTTCCGCTGCTTTGAATTCTGACTTGAGTTTTAAAAGTAAAAATTTTTAAAAAGCTCAATTCACCCCTTTTTGGGTTGTGCTATATAAAACGGTACCTAAAATCCTTCACTATAATCCTATTTGGGGAGAAAAAAAAAACTATCTCACTAAATTATAGCCATATTTACACATGTCTCCTTTAATGTTTTAAGACTAACACACGCCTCCCTAAATTAACAATTCATTACACAACTACCTCCGTCCAAAATTAGCCTACTTTTTTGTTAGTATACCTCATAAATTAAGGTCAAAGGAAAGAGAAAAAAAAGACAATTCTACCCTTATAGAATTAGCTAATTGAGCCGATTCAAATCGAAACCATAAAAAATTACTGAACCGAACCAGAACCCTTCTAGAATTAGCTAATTCAACCAAAACCACAAAAAAGACTTTCCTTTTCTCCTCAGTAACGGGATCTGCGGTCGCAAGCTTTGGTCTAGCGTCTCCTTTGTCGCCTCTCAGTTTCTAGCAAGCAACAAATTAAGCTTGGTCGGAGAGTCATGTTATCAGCAAAAATGATCTCTTCTCCATCCTGTCGGCTCGACTCTTGGACCTATGGCCTGCTTTTCGTTCGACAAGAGAGGAGGGTGTGGTGGAAGAGTCTAATCGGTCGGTCCTTGATCTAGCCGAAAAATCAAAATAAAATGTTGAAGGAGGTTGAGGTGGAGTCGCTCCATTCAGAAAAGCGAAGGCAGCTCACACTCTATCACTGCGCCAGTCAGAAAAGAAATGGAGAGAGAGAGAAAGAGCGAATGGCTGTGAGACAAGGGCAATAGGGAGGAGGTCACTACTTGCGGACACAAGCCGGTGATTGGGAAAGTTGAAAAAAAAAAATAATGAATTAGCAGTAATGGCATCTTTGCCGTGGGAAAGGGAAAGAAAATCAACCCATGCTTAAATTCATTTATTTCCATTTATTTTTTCATAATTCCATTTTTGAAGGCCTTGATCTCACATTGATAGCTCCATGCTTAATTTATGCTTCAAATATGTGAAGATGAGAGAGTTTAGAAAGTGCAGATATGTGGGCATGAAAGAGGGATGGCGTTTCCATTTTTTGTGGAGGATTCAAGCAGAGAGATGGAGGAATAAAAGTAATTAATTGTGAAGAAAATTTTGCATATTATAAATGTTAGTATGGTCAATTTATTTGCCATTTGATGGAAATTTGAGTAATTTTGGATGGAAGAATGCATTTATGTAATGGAAGTAAAAATTAGGGATGCTAAAGTCAGTTCCAAAACGTTGAAGGAGGAATATGTAAATATGGCTGTAATTGAAGGGTAATGGGGAAGGGAACAATAGAGTTGACAAAAATACCTCTTACTAAGTCTATAGATTGACAAAAATAGTTTTAAGGCTTTTAATTTTCATTGGTCAAAAAATAAAGGTAACTTAATTGGATTGATCATATTAGTTTCCTATCTGAATCTCAATTCTATGGGCTAATAAAATAAAATAAGTGTTATTACAAAAGATTAGAGTTATATATTTTAATTTACTAAGTTGATTGTGTAGTGCGAAAATCATTTTAATTAAAATTTATTGAAGAAAATATTAATATAATGTGTAATATTATACACAACCATATTAATGTTAACATAAATATTTGAACAAATGTAAATAATTTTATCTTAAATCTTGACAAAGGTAAAAATTAGAATAAATCAAATACAACTTAAATAATAAATATTGATGTTACATATCATAGACATTAATAAACACGATATTAACAAAGTTATATGCTCTTTATTTTATTTTGATTTTGTCAAATGGGAACAAAACAACTAATGCTTTCTTTCATGCAGCATTGGCCGGTGTAAAGTCTAGATGTTTTTGTCACGACACTTTTTTTTTTTTTTTCTTAGCCTTGAACCTAAAGTCTTGAGCCTAGTGTATGGTAATTATCCGTTGTGTTTTTCATATATATATTTTTTTTTTGAAACTATAAATTAAGGTAATAAAATAAAAGAGAATTTTTAATGTGCAAATTATTATTATTTTATGCTTATAATTTTTTAAAAAAATATATTGATTTAATTATTTTTCTAATAAATTTTATTTTTTGAGTATTAGTAAATTTTATGTTTTATTGAGCTTTTAAAGTGTCAGTTATTATAATTTATGCTTATAATTTTCTTTTATTTAATTAATTTTGCTACTTTCATAATATATTGTACGTAAAAAAAATTAAATCATAATATATACAACGAGTACACGTGTAACATGGTCATAAAAACTATATATAACTGACTGGCAAACTAAATGATCAAACTGATAAATCTCAGTCTAAATGGAGTTTACCGGTACATAAGTAATCTAAGTTTCTAAAAAATGAAGTCACCAAATGAAAGAGTAGATTTTTTCCGAAACTGAAGCCGATGAGGTCGGAGAGCCGTAAGTTATGTCATTCTAAAAATAAAGCGGGAATATAGACTAATTAATCAGTAGTTCCATAACCACATAGTGCAAAGAAGGTTCTTAGTGCTTTCTCTAAACCGGACCTTGGTCCAACTCTAGCTACGGGGAATTTGAATGAAAAGTGGTGCACCAGGCCTTGAGCACTCCTGTTACGAAGCCAAGAGGGACTGAAATACTTTCATTGACAGTATAGTGGTGATAGTCTCACCTTGGGCTATGCTTTCAACTGAGCCAGAATAAGAAATTTTAATATCTTAGTTCATCTAATCTAATCTATTTAATTTATTGATTTTAAATCATGCAGAAAATTCTTTATTCAGTCTATATACTTTAAAATTATAATTTAATACTAATAAATGTTAAAATTAATTACTTTATATATATATATATATATATATATATATATATATATATATATATATATTTCCGTTTTTATTTATCATGCTATCCCTTCTTTGATTGCACAAAAATGGATGAATGGCTAAAATTCAATTCATCAGTAGTTGCTTGTTTTAACCAAATGTTTTTTTAATGAAATCTTATATGTTAAATGAAGTCTAATTTTATAATTAATAATAATTTTTTATTAAATATATTTAATTTTCAATATTGTCCTATCATATAAAAATTATTTTAAGAATAATATTTATTGACAGATTTTTAATTTAAAATTGTTACATGGTAATATTATAACAATCTAGATAATGCAAGAGAAAAATTATAACCACAATATTATATAAAAACAAATTAAGAAATAAAAATAATGAGTAGGGATTGCAAAAATCTACAGGCCAATGGGTATGAATCCAACTTGAATCCAATCAAATCCAAATTTTAGAATTTTGATTAGATTTGGATAGGATACGAGTAAAACTCTAAAAATATATTGTGAATATGGGTTTAAATGAGTTTTACATTATCAGACCCAAACCCTTTCTATGGTCATCCCTAATAGGGAGTATAAATGAGTAATGATAACATATAATATGCATCATAAAAAAATTAGTATATAAAGAGATATTCCTTGATTCATTTTCCAGCAATATAAAATATTGATATTTTTGTCACATATCGATGAGAAAGAAAAGGCCAAAAAGCGACCATTACTGTCACGAACCATGGGCTGGACTGGCACTAAAACCCAAGTAAGCATAAGGCTCTCGAAGCTCGTAGTAAACCTGAACTACTAAAATTCAACCATATCAATAGGAATTTCAAACAATCAGTCCATAATGCCATTCGTTCTAAATCTCATAATTATATTATACTTTCGCCCAAATCTAGCATCTTAAATATTTCATAGTTCGGACCCAACTATAATACGAAGCATCCATAATATGGGCTAACTGGCTCATGCTTTCACATAGATGAGTAACTAAACATCTACATAAGTTTATTGGTTACAATCCTCCAACTGCGGAGTTCACTAACAGATAAATATAAGTAAATTTTGATAGATATAACTATAGAATAAGATAATTACTGAAATTAGGAAATTTTATTTTCTAGCTCTGCAGTGAAGGAAACAGAGCTTTAGCCGAAATAAAGAATAATCTACTTCCTGGAAAAAACAAAAGAAACGTGAATTTAATAATGAATAATAATTATTGCATAACACAAGCATTCACACGAAATGCTTCCTAAAGTACTAAATTGAACACACAGTCGGTAAAGCACATGGCACAACATCAGTATCCACAAGTAATTACACCTTTAGGTAATCAAACCAGTGGAAATTGGTCAATGGCATCACCGAAACCCCCAATAAGCCATCCTCACACATGACCCATCCTCTCATGACGTGTGCACCAGGGAGCTGATCCCCTATACATGATTGACCAGTCTAATCCTTACTGACCAGTCCTCTCATTTTTTTTATACTCTCTTTTCTTTCCATACCAACAGGAGTCCATCCTGTGGTTTTCCGTATAATCTTTATCATCGGATGCACACGGGGGCGCCGATCTCCCCATACATGGTAGACAATATCGTAGACCGCCCTGACAAACTCATGGTGACCCACTTCATCCCAATTCCACACAAACAAGGCATAGAAATATCACAACACAAATAATCAAGCATCGCATTTAAATGCAACACATTAATAAACAAAGATTATGCAAATGTACAAATATACACATATATACAACAAGTAGAAAAGTAATGAATTAAATAAGTAACAATCAAATAAATAGATAATTATAGCATTATGTGGTAATGTAACTATGCATGATGCAGATGGTAGAGCACTGTTTATTATTATTCACAGTGGTAAAGAAGATAAGCTTTTAAATTCTGGTTCGCAGGAGCAGTGGACGAACTCAGACGATTTAATAAATCATAAATGCAAAGGAAGTAACTAAAGTAAATAAAGAGATTTATTTTAGATATATCATATTAAAGAATTATTCCAAACAAACCTATTAACTTATCCATTAAATACAACTAGCCTAGATTCTATCGAAATTTCGACAGCACCTTCCCCAAAAATGAGACTATCAACCTGATTAAATATCCCAATAACACTAAGTATTATTCAATCAATACACACAACCCATCCATTGGACAATCAAACAATTTTATTTCTCTTCTTGCAACCAAAGTAATCACATCAATATTTAATCGTTAATGTCAAACTTCAACTTAATATATAACTTTAAGTAAATAAATAAATAAATAAATAAGCAAATAAGTGAAAATAGCTATTTGCTTAACCTCTACATGTTACTAATTAAACTATCTAATATAGACCCTTAACAATCATATAAAACTATTGCTTATGTATCCAATATTCGTTAACTAAAATCTCGTATTACAATTTAACAATCCATGAATCATCATTCTTATTAAACAAAATTAAAAATAACAAACTTATTTAAATCATCTATCAACCATAGATAATCGACGAACACTAAATCTTGAAAGCACACTCGCTTGCATATATAGGTCCTTCTAAAACAACACAAAAATTTAGGGTAACTGCTACCAATTCACAAACTTTGGAGTTTTTCTATACCAAAATTACATATTACACATTAAATAATCAATCTTTAGCGAGAATTAAATTTACAACTTCATTGTACCATGGTATCAAGCAACAATTTATTTTTAAATATTATCATCTTTGATTAGTACTTGAATACATAGATATATATATAAGCATAACTGCATAATTAGCTTTCACGATTAATTCTTTTCCATATTCTTTAATTTGTACCTGTACATATAAAACC
The DNA here is from genome assembly GCF_041381405.1 of Jatropha curcas. Classification (NCBI taxonomy): domain Eukaryota; kingdom Viridiplantae; phylum Streptophyta; class Magnoliopsida; order Malpighiales; family Euphorbiaceae; genus Jatropha; species Jatropha curcas. The sequence continues at coordinate 21,425,256 of NC_143151.1, forward strand.
TCAAGCTCACCCATTGCATACACACTTATATAAATATATCGCACAAATCATCCATAAATTTATACATGTCTTTCTTTTCCTCAAGAATTTAATATACGGTATCATTTCCTGCTTTGTTAAGCATAACTTAACGAAAATAGCTAAGGTTTTACTAAGCAAAACTCAATGAAAATAGCTAAGCTAGCTGCTGCCATATCAAGGGAAACTTAGATTTTTAAGTAATTTCAATGCTACTTAACACGTATCCCCACTTAAGAGCTTGATTGCAACCTCATATACTCATGTTAAAAGCTAGAGTTTAAGTGATTAACAAAAAAATACCTGCTGCCATTTAAGAATTATTCTCAATTCTCATCAAACTCTATCATTCGAACATCTACTTTCGCAACAAATTATGCAAAGCAAATTCATACCACCAATATAATCTTATTTCAATCAAAACCATGACCTTCTCCGTTTAGAGGCTGCCACCTTCAATTCATACATATTTCTAAGCTAGAAACACCTTAGTCACACCAAAACACTTATCAAAACATGTTTAAACTATAATTAGTAAGCAACTAAATTCTTTTATTTTTTTTCCAAATTTTTGCATTAACAATAGTAGCTAGGGATTTCATTTCTACACTGACTTAATTTATAAATCAAATCCTTCATATTATTTATTTATTTATTTTTATCAAAGAACTAATAAATTATACTAAAGAGGTTCGGAAATTGGCTTACCCAATAGTAAATCGCGTGGGAAGTCAGAATTTTCGATTAGAACAATTGGCATCTAGATCTATTCTCCAAACTGGTTACTGCCGCTGCTAGTTCGATCGGAAGTGAAGGAGATGGTGGTTGGAGAAGCTGCAAGTGAGAAGATCAGATCACAAACGCCGGCTAAGGACAAGTGTCGCCGGAAAAGCGAAGGAACAGGGCTGGTTGCGCTACTGTCCCGATCGGAACGCAACCGCAGTTCCTTGCGTTTGCTGTGCCAGTGGGTGAATGACGATGGAGAGGGAGAGTGCGGAGCTACGCCGTTGACGGGAGTGAAGCTGGAGTCGTCCGATCATGCTGGAGTCGCCGGAGAAACGAGAAGAGAAAAGCGAGCTGTAGATCGAAATCGCAGCTCACTCTCTCACTTGCGACGCAATAACAAGAAGCGGAATGGAGAAGCCGGTGGCCGGTGGAGTTGTTAGCGAGGAGAGGTGGTCCGTTTGGCGGCTAAGGACGGTGAACGGAAAACGGAGGTGTGCGGGGAGCCGTGTCGGCGGAATCAGGAAGGAGAGAATTTTTTTTTTTTTTTTGGGTTAGGATAGATCGGGTATTTCCCATATTCTACAAATTTCTCATTGTCCAAAGTCGGTTTAGGTTCAATTAGAATCTGGTTCGGCCCAAGTCAGGAATTTTGATTGGTTTTCAATGGATTTCTAATGGATTTAACATAGCATTCAGGTTTGGTTTAACAAATAATGTATTTATTATTAGAATTTATTTAAATAATTCACAAAATTATTTTTAATTGTAAAAATATCTTATAATATATTTGGTTAAAATTAATATTTAAACTTTTAAATGAAAAATTTTTGAAAATAATTTTTCCGATCATTTCCTTCTTAATTATTTTCTTCGTATTATAGTTTTTGAAAATAAATATCGTATTATAGTTTTTCCGATCATAAATTTGCAATTAAAATTAAAGGAGAAAACAAAGGAAGGTGACAAAATATTTATCTTCTTTAGTAGAAAATGTTCACCAAATTTCCTCCGGGAGTACGCTCCGCAAGTACATGGGTCATATAAGTAGTGAAAAAAATATCGTTCCACAAAGATTGGGAAATAGGTTATTAATTTTCTAGTTGATAATTATTAGGAAGACTTGATATAGTGAAATTGATTATTAGGAAGACTTGTGTAATAGCCTGAATTTTTATTTTCAAAACTTTTGAATTTTTAATAAATCAAAAATCTGAATTTGTGACTGTATGGGCTTCAGTGCCGAGTAATTTTAATTTGGGCCTAAATTGCGAGTTGGGCTCAAGCCCAAAACAAGTTATCGGAACTTCTAGTTGAAAATAATTTAAACTTTTTAGAATCGATATTGGAACACTTAAAATAATAATAAAAATTAGATTTACCGATTAGTAATCCTAAATTTAATTAAATTAATTAAATAAATCAAATTAAAGAGACTAAAATGGGGTTATTCAGTAAATAATTAATTGTTGATAAACAGGAACCGTAAATTGGCTTAAAGTTTCTTGAAACCAAGAGAAAAACCAGATAGTCAAACAAAAATAGAGCTAAATCATTGAGTTGAACCAAACCGATTCGAATCGAACCGGAATGGCCCAGAACCCTCTAGAAACGCCTTCTTTTTTTTTTTCTTTTCTCTTCTCCTTCCCCTGGATCGCGCGACCTCCTCCTCCTCCTCTCTTCTTCTTCTTTTTCTTCTTTCTTTCTTTTTCTTTCCTGCGCCTGCGACTCCGTTGCTGGCAGAAGCAGATCGCGCCTCCACCAGTTCAAGCGGAGCCATCGCGCGCCACTGCCGCTCCTCACTGTCGCTCGCCGTTCTTCTTAGCCTCTGTCCAGGCGAGCACCGTCGGCAGGAGCAGCGCCTCAACGTGTCAGTTGTGCCTCAACTTAGTTGCAGCTCCAGCGCGCCTCCGACCACCAGGAGCAGATCTGTCGCGCCTGCCATTGCACCGCCAGCTACTCCGCCGCCAGATCGCGCCACCACTGCAACTCAGCCCCTCATGCGTCGACCTCAGGTGGTCCAGCCGCTTCTAGCGCGCGTAGTTTCGATCCGGCACGCGTAAAAGTCCGATCTAGCAACCTGCGACAGAAATTTCTAAATTTCGGGTATAAATTAATTCTAATAATTTCATTTAGCAAGTTTGATTAGTTGAATTAATTTAATTTAGTGTTGATCCGTCGGTTAATAAAAATATACGTGATTAATTAAAATTAAATTCTGGTAATAAATAAAATTGCTGGGAAATTATGATTTATAGAATTAAAGAAAAATTAACAAAATATTGTTGATGTGGATAAATGTGAAGGACGGGCTAATTGACTGGATTGATTGCCCGCTGGATTGGGCTATGAGAACTTGATAAAATGATTGACTGAGTTAATTGGTGGATAGTTGAATTGTAGGGGAGGTGCTGTCGAAATTTTGGTAGAAAATAAAATAAAATTTATTATGGAACATTAATTTACTAACGGCACTTATCTGAAATATATAAACAAATAAATAAATAAACAAGAGTAATGAATTTATATATAGTTTAATAAATTAAATACCGACTAAAATTATAATCATTATTAATATTCATATTTATGTTAGTATTATCATAAAATATTACTTAACAACTAACTAAACGTTTTATTTAAAGGCAATAACTTAGAATAAATAAATAAATAAGGAAATCCAATATATATATATATATATATATATATATATATATATATATATATATATATATATATATATATATATAGTTTAAATTAATAAGTGAATTAAATAACTGATAACCAAGACTAATACACGAATAAGAAATATAATCTGTCAAATTAAAATTCTTACTTAGAATTTTATTGTTTATTTTAGAGGTGTATAAAATTCCGAAATGCGAGGACAAAGGCTGGAAGCATGTGGCTAGAAAGGCAGTCCCCTTAGAGGACAATAAAGAACTGTGAGTAGTGTTAGATAACTAGTATCATCCGCTTGCATTCATGCATTCACGGCTAAATGTTATCATGCATTATTTTGTTGAATTGCCATATTATGATGCACTATTTGTTGATATTAAAAATTGTTTGATTACTTGTGCTATGAATATACTGTGCCTTGTTTGTGTGGAATTGGGATGACGTGGACCACCATGGGTTTGTGAGGACGGTCTGTGATATGGATCCTGAATATGATATGACATGGAATTTGACCGTCGGCCGGGAAAATGGGAGATCGGCGCCCCCGTGTGCACCTGATGATATGGATTGTATGGAAAACCACAGGATGGCTTCTTGTTGTTGCGCACCTGATAATCTAGATTTGATTGTAGCCCGCAGGGTGGCCTCCTGTTGTGAGCACTTGATGATCTAGATTGGATGGAAACCACTGGGTTGCCTCCTGTTGGTATGGAAAAGAAAAGAGAGAATGGAAAAACAATGAGAGGACTGGTCAGTGAGGATTAGACCAGTTGGCCGTATGGGGGATCGGCTCCCTGGTGCACATGTATGAGAGGGCGAGCCATGTGTGAGGACGGCTCGTTGGGGTTTCAGGTGGTGCCACTGACTGATTTCCACGTGATGTGATTATATGAAGGTGATAATAATTGTGATTGCTGTTGTATTGCCATTTGTGTGACAAACTGCATGATCATATAATTAAACGAATGATCAAATTAAAATGTTTTAGTATTTGTGTGATTGTGTGGGGTGAGAGGGTTATCTAACCCTACTCATTGAGTTTGGCGCTCACCCCTGCCTATTATTTTTTTTCAGGTAATAGAAAGAAAGGCCTTATGGAGTTGACACATTATTTATAGAAGACTGTTAATAATTGAAATATCAATGTAAATGTAAAAGTAGAGTTCCGCAATTGTATTCCAACTGGGTTGTAAATGAATAAATAGAGTATAGACATTTATTATATTGACTGTACGGTGGATATATTTGTAAATAGAATGCGAGTTTTAAATAATGCAGGCTTACTACGGGCTTCGGGGGCCTTAAGCCCACCCAGGTCCTAGTGCCGGTCCAGCCCACGGAAATGGGTCGTGACAACTTGATATAGTGAAATTGATTTAAACTAAGTTGCAATTTCAATTAAATAAATTCAAATTAAAATTAGTAAGAGGAGATAATCAAAAGTAGATTCAAACAAATAATGGTTGAGACAATCTAGTTATGAGATCTCTATTAATTCTAGTAGAACCCATGAAGAGTTGATTTATGGTGTTCAAGTTCCTTTCTCGAGTTTAAATGGACTGTTAAAAACTACATGACATCTACTCTCATAGTTTAACATGATTAAAACGTTATTATGCCAATTGCTGAAGGAGAACTAAGCTAGGGTATCCAGATCTAGGTTTAATATGTGGGATCCGATCTAGCTTATCAATCCCTCGATCTAATAAACTAATCTAAAATCATACAAATATAGGGCAAAACATTTACAGGCATTAAGCTCAAACACATTAATTAGGAATTTCAGCATTTAGACATAAATCAAACTATTCAAAATTGTATTTTAAATTAATAGAAAAATCCCATAATTAGATCTGGAAATTTAACTTAACATTATTACAAATTTATCAACACAAATAAATACACAAAAAGAATAGAAGGCATAAATGACAAACTTTGGGAGTGATTGGTTTGTTGGCCTCGGTGTTCCTCCTAGTTGTGTCGTAATAACACTAAGGCTACTACTATCTCTCCTCGTGTGTGGCTACTCCTAGTTGGTTCTCTCCTTACTTTTCACTCTAACATGCGGGGCAACGAGTGCCAAGAGTGAGTATCCTCAACATCTTCTCTCTCCTTGCTTTATATAGAGCTCTTTACTTAGTTGTGATTGGCCCACTTCACCCACTTGCACCACTTGCTTCTGAAAAAGCTGCTCTCCCCCACCCATGTCAAGCAAAAGAATTTATAAAGTAATAAAAGGGGAGTTGCATCTGATCTAGGTGCAAGGTTTCTTCAAAACGCTGCAGTTTTTACACCAAACAATTTGTAAGAAGATCATTTCACAAAATTATATTTGCACTTGGTCCAAATTCTTCCACGTTGAGCCTCTTCCTTCCTTTCTTTCTTCTTGGGCTGGATGTCTTTTGGGCATCGAATTTGTTTGGCTTTAGGGGCATTGTTTGGATGTCAAAAACTTGTTAACTTCAAGAGCCTCCTTTTGCGTTGATAAAAGCATCAATTGGTTGCTTAAAAATAGCAAGTGTTGATATTGCTCAAGTGCCAACCAAACAAAAGAGAGAAAACTATGCAAATGGAATTTTATCCTTATTTTTAATTAAAATAAATCGTAAAACATATGCATATTTTATTGCTATCAGAAAATTTTAAATAACACTCTTTAATCGTTTTGAGTGTCAAGTAGTTTTTTTATTCATTAGAAATTTTAATAGGTCGAAATAATATGATACGCTATACAATAAGGGTAACTTTCTTCTTGATTTTTCAAATCGGTGAACTCTTATAGTTAAGAAGACTCGTACTGAAAACCTCCCACTTTTCAAACTAGTAAGATGGCCAACCAGAACATACTTAATTGATTTAAAGTGTAATTTAATTTGAATGACAATTTTGCATTATCATCTTTGAAATTATAGATAGTGCAACTTTATTATAAGTGTACAGTTCTATTTCTTTTTTTTTTATTATTATTTTTCAATCCTATTCTTAATTGGAATTGAGGTTGTTATAGTTATAAAATGTTGAAATTTGAGTAAATTTAACAATAAGGTTAAAATAGGATGAAATTATAAAACTTGTAAAATTCAAGATATAATTATATATTAGGCCGAATAAAAAGAATAGTTCTATTTTGTTATTTTCTTAATCGATATTTCATTTTATGAAACTATCTTTAATGGATTGTCTGGTTAATTTTATCACATCGATCCTATAAACATATAAAAGCGAGGGGTCTCGAATTTAAGTTCTCTCGACCATTAATGAATAAAATGAGAGTTATTTTTATTATACAACCCACGATATTGTCCCGGTCCATTCAGCCTCCTAATAAGATAAAAAGAAGAAATAAATTCTTTTATAAGCAATTTGGTCATTGATTTAATTAGAGCATAATGAATTTTGATTGTTTCTTGGGGATATGCATAATACAATTGGATTATCATCCACATTTACATTGAGTTTTTTTTTTAAAAAAAAAATTTATTATCACTATTAGGTAATCTCTACACATTTTAAAACTCCATCTATTTTATCACTTCGTAGAATTACTTAAAAATATTCCATGTAAATTTAGTTTTTCAATACACAAATAATATTATCATTCTTGAAAATATCGTTATCAATTAAAATGAAATAAAAATAGCATAAAAAATTTTATCATATTTGTTGGATCGTAGTATTTTAATTTTAATATTATCTATTTAATATAATAATTGAATGTTTTTTAAGGTTCATAGATTTAATTGTTAAAATAAAATAATAGATTGAATTGTAAAAAAATGATTTTTTTTTAAATAGCCTTAACATTGAAGGATGCATGATATATACGTATCTATATAAATAAAATAAATTCAAATATAAATTCACCCTTAGACTTTCATATCTCAACCTTGTGGCACCGTCAACTTTGAGATTGCACATCAAGGCATAATCTAGTAATAAGTGCATATATAACCTGTTAATAGATCTAGTTTGAATTCGCTTTCTCTAATAATAAAAAAAAATTTTTGAGGAAGATCTATTATGCTCGTAAACTTATAAATTTTTGAATTTTACATACTAAAATATTGATTTGATGTGTTGTTATATAACTTTTGGACTAATAAATTTTACATTTCTAAACCATGTTATAGGTACTTAATTTATCAAATTTTATAAACTATCAAATTTTATAAACTGAGGTGTTAAATAAAATAATTTTATAAATTAAAGTGTTTAACAAATGTAATTTTAAAAGTTAAAGTGTTCATCAGTCCAAATAAAAAGGGTTAATTATAAATTTAGTGTCTAGACTTTGAAAAATATTCTATTTTGGTGTTTCAATGAAAAAAGTTTACAGCCAAATTTTTGAACTCATTAAAAATTTTCAATCAAGTGTTGCTTGCTTACGTGGTATGCTATAATTACGTTGGAAAGATGACTGACATGTTAAATATTGTTGGCGTATCAAGAGGTAACGTGACAATCTTTGTAGACATAAACCTGGATTTTACTAATATAGCCTTTTCATTTTTATTCTTCTCTTATATTTTGTCTTCTCTTTCTATTAGGTTTAACGTTCTCTAAATTGAAAGAGGGAAATCAAGAACAAAAGTTGTTCTCATTGGAGATGGAGACTGGAGTTTGCAGATATGGGAAACCATGTATTATCCAAACTTCATGGACCGATTGAAACCCAGGAAGGAGATTCACGTCTTGTGAGACAATAGCTGTAAGTTTTTAAATTTCTTGTAATTTTCGTTTAACTTTCATTTGCAAATGAAATATGAGATTGAGGAGGGATGTTTGCAGGTGAGGCAAAATGGTGGCTGTGAGTTCTTTGAAAGGGTGGACCTTGTCATTTGCAATAGGTCAAAGCAAATAATTCTTGGATTACTAAGAAAAATTAATATCTTGAAAGAACAATTGAAGAGGCAAGACAGAAGAGAGAAGTTGTTGTGGGTTTGAATGATTATATCTATCATTCTAATCTTCTTCAGATAGAATGGTTTTGCTTTAGTGTCTAGGTTTTAGTTTCAATTTCTGGATTTGCTTTTATGTTTAGGATTTCGTTTAGTGTTTAGTGCTTGCTTTCTATGTTGAATAATGTAAGCATTGAAATGAAAAGCTAACACTGTGGCCATGCATGACAACTGTTTAATGAAATGCCTCAAAGAAGTGTCGCTGATTTTTATTTAATTTTGTTTCCCCAATTGAGGACGTTTTTGGCAATATGATACTCAATGTTCAGGAATTACAATTGCACTTAATTACCATAAAGTTAAAGCAAATCTAACATTAATATAGTCCAACTACTGTTATGTCACAATCCGAAACCATAGGCCGGACCGACACTGAGGTCTAGGTAAGCTTAAGACTTTTAAGGCCCGTAGTAAGCCTAAACTACCAAACCCATATAAATTCGTGTATATATATATATATATATATATATATATATAATCCTAGCCCAATTTCAAATATTTCGAATAAGACATATTTTCGGGCCTATTAATAACACATCTCATACATAAATTAGCACACCTATTTAAAGACAAGATTAGAGGTACACAAAATCTACAACTGTGGAGTTTAAGAATAGTTGGAAGTATTGAAGTTTACACATATAATAATACATAATTTAACCAATTGCAAAAATTAGGCATTCACTTTTATAAACCTGCAGAGAAGATTGCAGAGCTCTAGTTGAATCGACGGGCTTCTACTTCCTGACAAGTTAAATAAAATGGGAGTGATTTTTGCAACTCAGTAAATAATAATAAATAATGCATATCACAAGCACTCAAGCAAAATGCATCTTAAGATACTAAAGTGGACACTCAACCAGTCAAGCATATGGCACGAACACAGCACCCACAAGTAATTTCATCTTTAGATAATCAAGCAAGTGGAAATTAGTCAGTGGCGCCACCGAAACCATCGATGAGCCATCCTCACACATGGCCGATCCTCTCATGACGTGTGCACCAGGGAGCTGATCCTCCATACATGGCTGACCGATCTAATCCTCACTTGACCAGCCCTCTCCTTTTTTTTTTAATACTCTCTTTTCTTTTTTCTTTTTTTTTTCATACCAACAGGCGATCACTCTGTGGTTTTTCCATATCATATATCATCAGATGGACATGGGGGCGCTGATATCCCTGTACATAGCCGACTATATCGAAGACCGACCTCACAAATACATGGTGGCCCACTTCATTCCAATTCCACACAAACAAAGTACAAAAAATCTACGGCACAATTAATCACCAATTTATTCAATGTAATGCACCAAATCAAATCTTAATGCACAAGCATATTAGTATAATTATATATTGGTATTATCATAATATATTTATGTTATAAGTAAACAAATAATATATATAGTAGTAATATAATATTATAAAAATAAATATGAAGTAAATGTTATGCATTTGCAATGATGGTATGCACTATTTATTATTACTCACAGTGATAGAAGAAGGAAGAAGCTTTAACTCGGATTCTGACTAGAAGGAGCAGTAGACGGGTCTGAACGATCTAAAGAATTTAAGAATACAAAGAAAGAATTATATCAGATAAGAACTAATTTAAATAAATAATTAAGGAATTAATCTAATAAACAAACTATTTACGTATTTAACTGCTAAAACTAGACTAGTTTCCATCGAAATTTCGACAGCATCTCTCCTAAAATTTGAACCATCCACCTGTTTAAATGTCAAAATTTTTAATAAATTTTAACTCAATTCACACAGCCCATCCGTCGGGCAATTAATCCAATTGAGTTCCCATCCTCCTTTAATCTCAACATCACATCACAACCACAATTTATCAATTAACACAACCCTCAAATATAACTTAAAGTAATCTTCCAATTTATTACCGTAATATTATCAATTCCTCTTATCCCACGTCAATACAATTAACTTCTATAGCTAACTACCAAATAAATAAAATCTTTCATAAATATACATATAACAAACCGCATACCAACAATCTTTATACGAAAGAAATTCATTTTTGTGCAAACCAACCAGATATTAAAAATTAAGATTCCATCTAATATGTAACTGTGAATACTCAAATTTTGAGGCTCAAAAAAGCCTGTTTTCCCGGACTGCAAACAGTCCGGCTGGACCGGAGGCCATTCGGAAAGTCCACCGGAAGTATGCCAATATGGTACTTGAAACGTCCGAAAAATTACAAGGATCGCAGAAATGGTCCCGTAATATTTTTTGGAGGTCCGGAACTCCCGGAAAAGCCTTTGGAACGATAGACTAGCAAGTCCGCCGGCCACGGCGGCAGCGGCCGCCGGACTCAGCGGCGGCGGTTGCCGCCACGGCGGCAACGGCCGCCCTCCAGCCCGGGTTTTGCCTATAAATACAGCCCCGGTGCGACTTTTTTACTCACTCAGTCTGTGTTGACGGACGCTCCTTCTCCCCTGCGCTCCTTGCGGTTCTTTTACTGCTTTTCTGCATTTAGCATAAGCTTTTATTATTCTGTTGTTGTGATACTTGGTCACTCAAATTGAATTAATTCTAATTAATATTTCCCAAACGAGGAGCTTAATCTGGAATTTTCAAGCTGAAGCTAAGAAACGGCCGCCAGTTAAATTAGGTAATAACGAAACTCTGCCTGTTTAATTTCAGCATTTGCATAATTCTTCTTCTACTCCAATTCTGAATTAAATTGCTGCATAAATGTATTCACGTCATCAATTCGGCAAATAAACTGCCTCAATTAAAAATGATTAAGCTTGAATGCCCGATTAATTAATAATCGTGGTGTTAAGCTTAAATCCGACAATATTGGCTAAAGTATCTGGTCAATTAATGACTATGGTATAATCGCCTTTATTTTGAACAGTCCGGCTTAAGTCCAATTAATTAATAATTGTGGCTAAAAACCTTAATTAATCACGTTTTTGGCAACAAATTGCCTACAGTTTAATTAACCATTTTGGCAATAAATTGCCTACGGTTTAATCAATTTTTGGCAAACAAATTGCCTATAAATAAGATTAACCATTTTTAGCGACAAGTCGCTTAAATCAAAGTTTTGGCAAAATGCCTTGACTTAATCAATCTTTTGGCTAAAAGCCTTAAATCAATCATTTTGGCGACAATCGCCCAATCAACTCTTTTGGCAAACAAATTGCCTAAATCAACCCATTTTGGCTAAAAGCCCTCAAATAATCACTTTTGGCAACAATTGCCTAAATCAATCTTTTTGGCTAAAAGCCTTAAATCAACACTTTTTGGCAACAAACGCCTAATCAAATCAATCAATTCTTTGGCAAAATGCCTAAACAAAATGCACGAAGCATACACACACTCATGCATTAAGCATACCCATTCAAAGCCCTTTAAAAAAGGCCTATCGAACTACGTCGACTTTGATCTTCCATTCAAACGGAAGTACGTAGGCACGTTTGGGATTTAACCCCGAGCGGCAAGTCGAAAGCACTTAAACATTTCATTGGTCCAATTACATCATTTACCTTGCAAAGCATTCATGCATTGGTTAGTTCATCAACATGACATGGTCTCGGGATCCACCTCGGGTTCGTAGACTGTGCCTTAAACATTGGGATAATTAATCTAGTAACTAGGTTAATTAAAATTGGAGTCAACTTAGGGTTTTTTCCTAGTTTACCCTAAAATAACTAAACAAGGTGGCGACTCACACATTCACGTGCACTTCTACCCTTGGTCATATTCATTATATGTCTATATTTTGGGGAAGGGGTTCACAGTTTGGCAACTCCGCTGGGGAATTATGTAATCATTTTGCATAAAGTGGACTACGATTGTTGTGTAAACTAACCTGCCCTTCTTTAGGGTATTATTTTACTATGCTTTGTTTTGCAGGTTACCCCAACAAAGATTAAGTATTCTTTCTTTAAGAATGCTTAATAAGGAGAATTTTGGACCTAATTGAAATTTACTTTAAATCATTTAAATTTGTTTATTTATTTGCACGAATTGAGAATCTTTTTCTCTATTGCATAAAAAACGAATTTCAAATGAATTTCTTCTCTTTCTGTGCAAACTTCTGAGTCTGGATAGCAAGTAGCGCTGATCGGCAGGTCTCCTTGATTATGTCGATGGACAGCCAAAGCGTCCTCCCTGTTACCGCAAACCATCCCTAATCCTTTTGGGGGTGGCCCATGAGTATGCGTACTGTCGGACCCACGCGAAACTCCTTGTTTCACATGTGGTTAGGTATATCCATGCTCAAGGTTCAAGGGTCCCTTAATAAGCCAATTCTCTATTTGTGTCATAGCCTATAGAACCTATCCTTTAGGGCTGTATGCACCCAATGATGTGAATCATATCATTAAGATGAATTATGACGTGATGTTGTGCGCATTCATGACATATCACCTTATATAAACACAAAAAGAACACAAAACATTCTTTTGTTTTTAGTCATGCACAGTTGGACAAAGAGTCGATCTACCTCACATCAGCTACCCTGATACACGAATCATTATACCCTAATCCAATTACCCTTATACTTACAGGTACCCGCTGTTCGAGTGCCTATCCAAGTTCCAGTCACACCTACAGTGCTATCACCAACCTCACCAACTTCACCTGCATCAATGGCATCACTTGTTGACATCCAAAACCTTATGGACCAACTGGAGGCCAGAATGGAGGCCAGAATGAATGAGGCATTGGCTGCCCAAAGGACTGCCCTGATAGCTGAATTGGGTAATGGAAATGGTAATGGGGCTTCTACTGTTGGAAGGGATCCTGCCACTAATCAAGGACCCGCTGCTGCACCGACATCCTCAAACCCTACCCTTAACCTAGATGACATGCCCTCCAGAACTGCTTCTGAGATGGAAGCTCAGAAAATGAGAGAAAAGCTGGAATTGTTGGAAAGGTCTATCACTGCCCTTAAGACACACAAGGAAGTGGTGGACGTGGACTCCTTGTCCTTGTTCCCCGAAGCAAGACTGCCAACAAAGTTCAAAATGCCCAACATGGACAAGTTTGATGGAACCACTTGTCCCAAAACGCACTTGAAAATGTATGTGGGTGCCCTAAACCCGTTCGGACTGAACAGCGAGCTCCTTGCTCAATTGTTTCAACAATCACTCACCGGTGCTGCTTTGAGGTGGTTTGTCAGCTTGGATCGGTCTAAAATGAAGACCTGGGAAGACATCTGCAATGCGTTTAATACGCAATACCACTATAACATAGAGGTGGACGTTACTCGGAGAGAGCTGGAGACCACCAAACAGAAAAGCAATGAACCCTTTTCCTCGTTCCTTACGAGGTGGAGGGCCAAGGCCGCCCAAATGATCAACCGGCCTTCTGAGCATGAACAGGTGGACATAATTATAAAGAACCTGCTGCCTGTCTACCAGTAACAATTGCAAACTCAGTACCTACCGACGTTCCAGTCGCTCATTGCCACTGCTACGAAGGTAGAGGATTTAATTCAAATGCGGCAACTGAAAGAAGACTCGGGAACCTCAAAATACATAAAGCCTAACCAAGCTAGCAAAGTCCACGAAGTGGCAAGCATCACCCCCACGAATCCTTTACGTGTGGGAAATATGAGAAATGGCAGTCAGTCAAGAAGTACATATACTGATCTCAGGATGCCAATCCTTTTGGTATTCCGAGAGGCTGTCAAGGCAAACTACATCAAGCCTTTGGAAGCAAGGCTGCCACCCAACCCATTACCAAGGAACTACAGAGCTGACGAATACTGTGAGTACCATCAGGGTAACGGGCACAAGACTGAAGCGTGCTGGACGCTTAAGAACTGCATCCAAGACCTGGTGGACAACGGTTCAATTATTCCAAGGAGTAAGCCAAACATTAGTACTAATCCCTTACCAAATCACGGGGTAAATGCTATTGTTGCTGACCAGGAATTGATCGATCCTTTCGAACTGTTCCTAGAAATGAATGACATCTGTGTCCTGGACCTGAATGACTTATCTGAAGAGGTCGATGCAATAACCAGGAGCGGGAGACAGTATGAACATTTAGTTTTGGACAAAGTCCAAAATAAGCCCTACCAGAGGGCAGATGAGCCAAAGGAAGACCCGGTACTCTCGCAGTTAAAAAAGACCCAGGCTAGGGTGTCAATCTGGGAACTTCTGGCATCGTCCTTTCCTCATCGCCAAGCTCTTTGCAAGGCTTTGAGTCAACTTCAAACATCGATGGAGGTTAGCCCCGAGGTGCTGGTATCCACCCTCACCCAATCATCAAAGATGAAAAGCATCGGGTTTTCCGATGATGACTTGCCTAAGCAAGGAAGCAGTCACAACGATGCACTTTATGTTACTGTTCAGACCAGGGAAAAGACTGTGCCCATGGTTCTCATTGACAATGGGTCAGCATTGAATGTCTGCCCACTAAGGGTAGCTAGCTGTCTGGGGCTGGAGGAAGCAGATTTCAGTCCATCAGACCAGATAGTCAAAGCCTATGACAGCACCCTGTTGACGCGTAATTTTATGCCCCCACTTGACCCGATGATGATATGAGGACAAGGGACAAGGTTTCACGATTAACCAGAAGTGTTTAAACCATAATCTGAACCAAACCGTCCAGAGGAGCCTGACCTACGTTAGGGCTGCGTCACGCAGCTATTACTTGCGTGACGGCACTCTTAGTTGCGTCACGCAACTCTAACAGGGCTGACACCTCTGGCGCGCGCCCGTGCAATGACCTGCACTGTTTGTATGGATACGCGGCAACTGTACGAAAAGTAAGTCGCGTCACGCAACTTACGGGTGCGTCACGCAGCTTATAACTGCGTGACGCGACTATGCTCTGTTGCTCTAGCCATATAAATACAACATTTCACAGCAAAAACAGGACTTTTGAACTTTTGGGGACTTTACTCTCATTTTCCTCTAAAAAAAAAATCGCATTCTGAGTTTAAGTTTTTAGGTTAACGACTAGAGTTCTTCCTTAAGAATTCAACTGAGTAAACTTGGGGAAGATCGAGTCATAGATATTTTAGATTCAAAATAAAAAAAAAATACAATAAGATAAGAGGAGGAAAAGAGAGTAAAGAAAGAAAAAGAAAATGATCTATTTTGTGAAAGGATTAGGTGAATACCCTTCTGAAACTGTGAAACAACGCCTCTGAGTTAATCTCAGCGCATGCAATCCTCAAATTTGAGGGCTAGGTAACTAATCTAAACTTTATCTTTATTTCTAGCATTTTTATCTCTTAAAAATTCCATTTTCATAGTGTCTAGTTGACCTGTTATTGATAAAACGTAAGTTTGCCCACTGCTGAACTCTCTTGGATTGATTTTAATCACTTTTGACAAAAAGAACACGTAAAAAAGAGTAGTTTGAAAGGTAGTTACAGACCAGAGCAGCCGCATCACGTAGCTACTACCTGCGTGACGCGACTGTTCATGTCCAAAAGCTCTTAGCCTGGATTGGACCACCTGCGTGACGCAGCTATTCGCGTACTCAGCTTATATTTTGTTTTATACTGGTATCTAATGTTTCGCTGTAAATAAATAATCAACATGTCTGAGTACTTTTAAATAAGTTATGAACAGTTCCGTCATATAGCTAGGAATTCCATCACGCGACTGTTCTTCATAGAACAGCTGCGTGACACAACTGTTCTAGTCTACAGGACCATAACCAGAGTTCCGTCACGCGACTGTTCTTCATAGAATAGCTGCGTGACGCAACTGTTACAAACTCCAGAATAAAAGATAAAAGTTGCGGCACGCGACTGTTCTTCATAGAACAGCCGCGTGACGCAACTGTTACAAACTCCAGAATAAAAGATAAAAGTTGCGCCACGCGACTGTTCTTCATAGAACAGCTGCGTGACGCAACTGTTACAAACTCCAGAATAAAAGATAAAAGTTGCGCCACGCGACTGTTCTACCATAGAACAGCTGCGTGACGCGACTGTCTTCCAGTCCCAGGTTACTTTTATTATTTTGTCTTAACTTCATTTCATTAAATAAATTTCTAATCTTAATCCGGAAAATAATCAATATTGGGAAAATCGAGTTTTAATCAAAATAAGTCAATTAATTTGTTGTGATTATGATATTTTGAGATTTAATATTTGTTATTTCCTTTTAATTATGTTATTAAATTCGGTCTGTGGCCCGCCTTTAACCATAAGGCAAGAGCGGGTCTTTTTAATCCTTTTTGCTATATATTGTGGATGAATGATGGATGTGATGGTTAATTTATGAATGAATGCATTGAATGAATTTACTTGGGACGGTTAACTAATTTTCCACATAGGAACTCGGTTCGATTTATTCGGGTTGAGTTTAAATAATTGGCTTTTCTAAAGTAAAATCAATTAGAAATCGTAGGTTAAAAAGAGGCCAGTTTTCCGGGCGCCGGTTTCCAATGGATCGACGTACCTAATTCCCTTACCTAGAACCTCGTTGGTTCGCCTGACCAGTTTTTCTAAATAATTAGGCCTTAAATAAAAATGGAGTCACTTTTGTAAAATAAAATTGGAAACGGTCCCATTGCCGAAAAAAATGGGTGGTGACTCAAATATTTTATAAGACCGATTTATCGGCATCGCATATCCAAAAAGATTTTTATCACCTTTTTTCAAAACAAACCAACAAAAAAAATAAATAGATGTTTTTTGGATCCATCCGGCCGGGGCAGGGGTACGAAAACGATTTGGTGACTCCGCTGGGGATTTTGCACCCACTAAATCCCCGGTTATTTTTAATAAATAAATTTAATGGTTGCAGTTAGGAATTGACTCTAAAAGCCTACTATTTCTAAATAAAATTGGTTAGAAAAGCCGATGGAAAATTATTAATCGTCCGTATGTGTTTAATTGCTTTCCTTTTCCTTTATAGGACTTTTTGCATTCACTTGCATTTCTATCTTCTCACCTCATTCTACCCGTACTACCCTTCGGTACTGGTGTTAATTTTGACGGTGGATCTAGCCTGAACCATGCAATTTAGGTGCATCCATTCGAGAATTAACATTACTACCAACCGCAAGCCTAGTACCTTAAAGGTGCGTCAAAAGGAGTAGGCCCAACAAAGCCCGAATCCTGTTTGCGGAACCCAGACTTTGTTAAACCCAATAAGACTAAAGCCAATGCATATAGTTAAAAACCGTAGTTACTTCCCCTAAGGTGCTCCCGATTCTATTTGCTGTTGTTGTGCCACATTCATTTCCGAGAGTTGACATCGTCAATCTCAAAACCCCCTGTTGGTTATCGAGATTAGACCAATTCCTAGGAAACAGATGTCGAAATTGTATACCAACAGAATCTGTGTGTAGGAGAAATAAGGTTGGGAGGCATGCATTTCCCAACTCCCGTTCCCCTGTTTGATATAAACTGTACATATGTTGTGACATTCATGCACCATGTAACATTTTCTTTTTCAGCCATGCATCAATAAGAGCTACTGTTCGGTATGGACATTTGACCTTGATCTTGAGACTGGATTTCAAATTCGTTTTGAATAATAGTACGCAATCACTTATAGTGAATCGATACCCAAAAGAAAAGGGAGATATAAGGGGGTCTCGATTCCTTTGTACTTTTACATTTCTCGCATTATCTGAAAATAAGTGAGAGATTATAGAATTTTATAACAAAATAAAATGAAAATCCTGCTTGGGGCCATACGTTCCGAGGCAAAAAGTAAGGATACAAAAAATACACAATGAAATAAAAAGTAATAAAATAATAAAATCCCGCTCGGAAATTCTTTCATTCCGAGGCAAAAGTTAGGGATTCGAGAGAAAATAGTTAATCGTAAATCCAAAAGGAACGATCGACGACAGATAATGCATGAAATGTCTAAATATAAAATAAGTTATTGACGTATTATTCATACCGAATTTTTGGTCCAGTCGTCGAAATCGAGATCTTATTTCCATGCCAGCCTTAGCGCATTAGAAATGCATTTCTCATCCTATGTGCTGTCACTTTCGTATGCATACATGCAGGACCCTCTTTAACCCAAAAATTTTTTGTCAGAATTGATCCTTCCCGGGAAACTACTTCGAGAGCTTGGAACAGACGTCCTGGTCAGCGTTTAGTCAGAACATCCCCAATCCCCGAGTTCATTCCGGTCAGTTCAGTGAGCTATTCAAGTTCATCAGATTCAGAGCCCGATTCAGATCCTGTAGAAATGGCAGATGATTGATAGCCTCGCAAAGCGGGCAAATTTTGTTATGTTATTTTCATATGAATTGCATGAATGCATGATGTTTTTATATTTTACATTTGTTTGTGTTGTTTTTGTTTCAAAGTAATTTCCAGGAACACAATTTGAACAAAGGAATGAAAAGGCTTGCTTTATATAGAAAAGAGGACCAAAAAGTTGATAAAAATGGAAGAAAAATTCTCAGCAAACTTCGCGATGCGAAGGAGGTCGCGTTGGAAAAGAAATAGGCCAGTCGCGAGCACCAGAAAAGGTCGCGCGCGCAACCTACACCCAGAAAAGCCAAGTCGCGAGCGCGCCTTCCATCTGCGCGAGCGCGATTTCCCAAAAACTTGTTGCGTCTCTTTTGAGTTCCCGCAAGTATACGGATCGCAACGTAGTAATAAAAAGATCGATCCCACGAGGAACGGGTTATGTCCACTTTACTACTTATCCTTAACACTTATGTTTACAGCAATAAAATATGAAATGATTAAACTATAATTCTATTTAACTTTTAACTAAATATACTACTTAATTCTATAGATAAAGATATAGTAGAATACTTAGAAGAATTGATCATTCATTAGATTTTCTTTTTCTATAGCAAAACGTGTTTCATACAATAAATTTTTCTTTAATCACATGTGGTCAAGTATAATTCAACCTCTCGGTACAGAATTACTCTTTTTATTGTATGTATCTCTACATACAACAAATGCCTTACTTTGTCAAATATTAAGTCTAGATCTTATTCTTTGATTATTTCAATAAGTTAGACTTAACTTTGACAAACCAATTTAAAGATTCACATGCAAACCCAACTAAATGAATTCTATCTCTTTGATCCTTACTGAATTATTTCTTTCTGAGAATATAATTAAGTAAGCTTGATTAAACAAAGACCAAAAGATAACTTAAAGAAACTTTTATTGAATGAAACCAAATAATATTGTTGTTTTGCATAGAAAATTATGAAGCACAACATAAAAAAGGTCTTTAATAAAACAAGAGAAAGATAGAAGTAATCAAACTCATGCCTCTTGGAGGGCGTCACCCCTCGAGGAACTCCTGGATGTTCTTTGCACGAACAATAATAAGTGACTCTCGTCATCTTATTTCTAAGTACTACTTTATTATTTTCTACTGTATTATAATACTACATTTTGCCTATTACATGATGCATATTATATATTGCATATTGCATATATGGCCTATGGCCTATGGCCTCTGACATATGGCCTCTCTGGCATCTTTTCATCTTGATTTGGACTTTAATTTATAGAAGAGGAAGATGATGGCAGTTATGAAGGTGGTTGGCTGGCCAAAAGGTGCTTCAGGTGACTTCTCTTGGGAAGAGCCCCGACCTATGCATGGAAAGACATGATTTTCTGGTGAAAGGTGGCAGTTATGTCTCCTGGAAACACGACTCGCGCTCGCGAGGTTCAAGGTCGCGCTCGCGACTTTTGCTTCAGATGCTTCTGCCTCTCAGAAGTGCTTTGCGCGCTCGCGCAGATGGAAGTCGCACTCGCGCATTTCGCTGGCAAACCTTCTGCCTCTCAAAAGTGATTTGCGCGCTCGCGCAGATGGAAGGCGCGCTCGCGACTTGGCTTTTCTGGGTGTAGGTTGCGCGCGCGACCTCTTCTGGTGCTCGCGACTGGCCTATTTCTTTTCCAACGCGACCTCCTTCGCATCGCGAAGTTTGCTGAGAATTTTTCTTCCATTTTGATCAACTTTTTGGTCCTCTTTTCTATATAAAGCAAGCCTTTTCATTCCTTTGTTCAAATTGTGTTCCTGGAAATTACTTTGAAACAAAAACAACACAAACAAATGTAAAATATAAAAACATCATGCATTCATGCAATTTATATGAAAATAACATAACAAAATTTGCCCGCTTTGCGAGGCTATCAATTCCCCCACACTTAGCTCTTTGCTTGTCCCTAAGCAAAGCATTCACTTTCTTTTGAACTCATGTTGATCATGTTTATTTTTACTTGTTGATTTAGACTTCTTAAGTAATCTACCAAAGATAAAAGATTTATATATATTATGAACCAAGTAGTGAAAATGAATATGACATGTAAAAATTTCAATATAGCAAACAAAAATCTAAAGTATAAGAAATCTAGTCATTTTAAGATATGAGATAGGCAATCCTCCATCCTTAGAATGCAAAGAATAGGAAGTAGTTTAGATAACATACATGTATTGTTTCTTATCTCAAGGCATTTTTAGGTAGTCTTATTTCTATCTCACTAAGTGGTTGCATTTTATGCTCCATACCACTTCATTGCTTTATTATTTTTTTTCTTTTCTTTTTCTTTTGTGGTTGCATTTTATGCTCCGTACCACATTTTTCTTTTGCTCAAAAATTTTTTTTTTTTTAGAGATATGTGGGAATGTAAATGGTAAGTGGTTGCATTTTATGCTCCATACCACTTCACTTTGGAACAGATTTTCCATTATTCCCTTTATCGTATATTTTTCTCTCTTGAACATACCTTCATCCTTTATTGATTTGAAACATACAAGTATTTAATTTCCATTTTATTCCTATTCTTCATTCAAGTTAGGATTCAAGCTTCTCTAAAACAAAAGATAATGTCTAGATATTTAACTAAAGATTAAAATTTGCTATTTGAAAATTTCAATATGTCATATCTAATATATTAATACTTAAGTTCATATAAGCATTTTAAATCTCTTTAATCATGGTATATTATTCAAGACTTTTATTTCAACAAGCAAAATACAAACAAATCAACATGTAGAGACTAAAACATTGAACTAAGGCAAAGATGTTGACTTTTTTAATTGTCATACTTTGTTTTTTTTTTTTTTTTTTTTTTTTTTTTTTTTCTGAAATGAAATGAAGATGTAGGTCTATTTATTCAAAAACTTGTTGCGTCTCTTTTGAGTTCCCGCAAGTATACGGATCGCAACGTAGTAATAAAAAGATCGATCCCACGAGGAACGGGTTATGTCCACTTTACTACTTATCCTTAACACTTATGTTTACAGCAATAAAATATGAAAAGATTAAACTATAATTCTATTTAACTTTTAGCTAAATATACTACTTAATTCTATAGATAAAGATATAGTAGAATACTTAGAAGAATTGATCATGCATTAGATTTTCTTTTTCTATAGCAAAACGTGTTTCATACAATAAATTTTTCTTTAATCACATGTGGTCAAGTATAATTCAACCTCTCGGTACAGAATTACTCTTTTTATTGTATGTATCTCTACATACAACAAATGCCTTACTTTGTCAAATATTAAGTCTAGATCTTATTCTTTGATTATTTCAATAAGTTAGACTTAACTTTGACAAACCAATTTAAAGATTCACATGCAAACCCAACTAAATGAATTCTATCTCTTTGATCCTTACTGAATTATATCTTTCTGAGAATATAATTAAGTAAGCTTGATTAAACAAAGACCAAAAGATAACTTAAAGAAACTTTTATTGAATGAAACCAAATAATATTGTTGTTTTGCATAGAAAATTATGAAGCACAACATGCAAAAAGTCTTTAATAAAACAAGAGAAAGATAGAAGTAATCAAACTCATGCCTCTTGGAGGGTGTCACCCCTCGAGGAACTCCTGGATGTTCTTTGCACGAACAATAATAAGTGACTCTCGTCATCTTATTTCTAAGTACTACTTTATTATTTTCTACTGTATTATAATACTACATTTTGCCTATTACATGATGCATATTATATATTGCATATTGCATATATGGCCTATGGCCTATGGCCTCTGACATATGGCCTCTCTGGCATCTTTTCATCTTGATTTGGACTTTAATTTATAGAAGAGGAAGATGATGGCAGTTATGAAGGTGGTTGGCTGGCCAAAAGGTGCTTCAGGTGACTTCTCTTGGGAAGAGTCCCGACCTATGCATGGAAAGACATGATTTTCTGGTGAAAGGTGGCAGTTATGTCTCCTGGAAACACGACTCGCGCTCGCGAGGTTCAAGGTCACGCTCGCGACTTTTGCTTCAGATGCTTCTGCCTCTCAGAAGTGCTTTGCGCGCTCGCGCAGATGGAAGTCGCGCTCGCGCATTTCGCTGGCAAACCTTCTGCCTCTCAAAAGTGATTTGCGCGCTCGCGCAGATGGAAGGCGCGCTCGCGACTTGGATTTTCTGGGTGTAGGTTGCGCGCGCGACCTCTTCTGGTGCTCGCGACTAGCCTGTTTCTTTTCCAACGCGACCTCCTTCGCATCGCGAAGTCTGCTGAGAAATTTTCTTCCATTTTTATCAACTTTTTGGTCCTCTTTTCTATATAAAGCAAGCCTTTTCATTCCTTTGCTCAAATTGTGTTCCTATAATCACATTTAAATAAAAAACAATACAAGCAAACATAAAATATATAAAAATATCATGCATTCATGCAATTTTATATGAAAATAACATAACAAAATTGCCCGCTTTGCGAGGCTATCAATTCCCCCACACTTAGCTCTTTGCTTGTCCCCAAGCAAAATATTTATCCTTCTTCCTTGAACTTCATGTTAATCATGTTTGTTTTTATTTGTTGATTTAGATTTCTTAAGTAATCTACCAAAAACAAGAGATTGATATATTTATGAACTAAGTAGTATAAATGCATATGACATGTAGAATTTTTTTCAATATAGCAAACAAAAATCTAAAGTAGAAAAAATCTAGTCATTTTAAGATATAAGTTAGGCAATCCTCCTTTCTTAGAATGCAAAATAGGAAGCAATCAAGATATCATACATGTATTGTTTCTTATCTCAAGGCATTTTTAGGTAATTTTTTTTTGTCTCACTAAGTGGTTGCATTTTATGCTCCATACCACTTTATTTGCTTTATATATTTTTCTTTTCTTTTACTTTTGTGGTTGCATTTTATGCTCCATACCACATTTTTTTTTATTCAAGATATGTGGGAATGTAAATGGTAAGTGGTTGCATTTTATGCTCCATACCACTTTGATTTAGAACGGATTTCCCGTTATTCCCTTTTTTCGTATATTTTTCTCTCTTGGACTACCTTCATCCTTTATTGACTTGAAACATACAAGTATTTAATTTCCCTTTTCTTCCTATTCTTCATTCAAGTTAGGATTCAAGCTTCTCTAAAACAAAAGATAATGTCTAGATAGTTAACTAAAGATAAAAATTTGCTAATGAAAATTTCAATATTTCATATGTAATATATTAATACTTAAGTTCATATAAGCATTTAAATCTCTTTAATCATGGTATTTATTCAAGACTTCTACTTCAACAAGCAAAATACAAACAAATCAACATGTAGAGACTAAACCATTGAACTAAGGCAAAGAAGTTGACTTTTTTAATTGTAACATTTTTTTTTTTTTTGAAATAAAATGAAGATGTAAGTCTCCCCCCACACTTAAAAGACACAATGTCCTCATTGTGGGAGGGTATATGCATATAACACACAATGCACATTCATAAAACACACAATAAAATATTAAAAATAAAAATTAAAGCAAATAAGGACAGAAAAACCTTATGCCTCTGGAGAACCTGGAGGTGACGGAGTGAATTCGATGTTTTGTTTCTGAAAATATTTCATCCACTTCCGTGCCATACTCGTTTGGTTTTTCTGGATCGTGTGCAATTGTTGTCCCTTGTTAAAACCTATGACCTGTAAAGTCTCCTGGTATTGTTGTAATGCTTCCACTTTACCTAAAACTTGCTTCCATCCAGTGATTTCTTCATCCTCTTTGTCCGCTTGAGGAGAAGATTTTACCAGTGTCTTGCCTCTCCTTGGTCTTTGTTCATGCGCACAAAAGGTTCCTTCATCTCTATCACCTTGCCCGACTCTTCTTTACCATGACTTCCAGTGATAAACCACTATGTTGCCGGTTTTCACTTCATCGACTAGTTAGGTTTTCTTGAAGAAAGCATCATTCATATACCCGTGAAACTTGAAGCCAAATCTCTTTTTGCTGGAGCAGAAGAAGAAGAACCTTCTTTGTTTTTTTTGGCCTCGTATTTGAACGGTATAATGAGTTTATGTGATGGAGGATTATTGTTTGAAAGCAAAAATGGGTTTGTGGTGGAGTATATTGCACTGGCAGAGTTGGGGATTTTTAAAAGAGGAATAGAAACTCTTATATAGATTTTTTTTTTTTTTTTTTTTTTTTTTAGGGAAGGATAGGGTTGAATAGGTAATAGGGAAGTTGAAAAAGAAGAGATTTGATAGGTTTGGAAAGGGTGTTTGCAGTTTTTGCAGGTTTGACTACCTTAAGAAGGAGAAGGGTGGAATTTGAATATGGAAAAGACAGTTGTGACGTTCTGACCGTGGGACATTCGCGCCTTCAATTCCTGTTGTCGCGATCGCGTTTCAATTTCGCGTCTCGCGAATGACTTTCTCCAACCTCTCTGACTTCTGTTGCACCCGATTCGCGCCCGTGCTTGCTATTGTCGCGATTGCGAATGTGTAACCCAAAGTTTCTGATTTCCTTTGTGACTAAGTCGCGCTCACGCTTCCTGTTATTGCGATCGCGAATGTTGTCATCAAACCTTCTGTCTCTTCAATTCCAGAATTCGCGCTCGCGGAATCTGTTTTTGTGAAGGTAAAATTTGCTGCACACTTAAACAAATATTAGTCCTTTAAAGCCAGATCTTTGGCTTTTAATCAAAGAAAATATTCAAAGTGTAAATCTTAGAGGAAATAAAAATAAAACTAATAGAAGTAAACATATATACATAAATATATATTTTAGATAAAAATGCTGTAAATCATACATAAGAATTTTCATTAAATGACAAAACACCGTTCCCCGGCAACGGCGCCAAAAACTTGTTGCGTCTCTTTTGAGTTCCCGCAAGTATACGGATCGCAACGTAGTAATAAAAAGATCGATCCCACGAGGAACATGTTATGTCCACTTTACTACTTATCCTTAACACTTATGTTTACAGCAATAAAATATGAAAAGATTAAACTATAATTCTATTTAACTTTTAGCTAAATATACTACTTAATTCTATAGATAAAGATATAGTAGAATACTTAGAAGAATTGATCATGCATTAGATTTTCTTTTTCTATAGCAAAACGTGTTTCATACAATAAATTTTTCTTTAATCACATGTGGTCAAGTATAATTCAACCTCTCGGTACAGAATTACTCTTTTTATTGTATGTATCTCTACATACAACAAATGCCTTACTTTGTCAAATATTAAGTCTAGATCTTATTCTTTGATTATTTCAATAAGTTAGACTTAACTTTGACAAACCAATTTAAAGATTCACATGTGATTAAAGAGATAGAATTCATTTAGTTGGGTTTGCATGTGAATCTTTAAATTGGTTTGTCAAAGTTAAGTCTAACTTATTGAAATAATCAAAGAATAAGATCTAGACTTAATATTTGACAAAGTAAGGCATTTGTTGTATGTAGAGATACATACAATAAAAAGAGTAATTCTGTACTGAGAGGTTGAATTATACTTGACCACATGTGATTAAAGAAAAATTATTGTATGAAACACGTTTTGCTATAGAAAAAGAAAATCTAATGCATGATCAATTCTTCTAAGTATTCTACTATATCTTTATCTATAGAATTAAGTAGTATATTTAGCTAAAAGTTAAATAGAATTATAGTTTAATCTTTTCATATTTTATTGCTGTAAACATAAGTGTTAAGGATAAGTAGTAAAGTGGACATAACCCGTTCCTCGTGGGATCGATCTTTTTATTACTACGTTGCGATCCGTATACTTGTGGGAACTCAAAAGAGACGCAACAAGTTTTTGGCGCCGTTGCCGGGGAACGGTGTTTTGTCATTTAACGAAAATTCTTATGTATGATTTACAACATTTTTATCTAAAATATATATTTATATATATATGTTTACTTCTATTAGTTTTATTTTTATTTCCTCTAAGATTTACACTTTGAATATTTTCTTTGATTAAAAGCCAAAGATCTGGCTTTAAAGGACTAATATTTGTTTAAGTGTGCAGCAAATTTTACCTTCACAAAAACAGATTCCGCGAGCGCGAATTCTGGAATTGAAGAGACAGAAGGTTTGATGACAACATTCGCGATCGCAATAACAGGAAGCGTGAGCGCGACTTAGTCACAAAGGAAATCAGAAACTTTGGGTTACACATTCGCAATCGCGACAATAGCAAGCACGGGCGCGAATCGGGTGCAACAGAAGTCAGAGAGGTTGGAGAAAGTCATTCGCGAGACGCGAAATTGAAACGCGATCGCGACAACAGGAATTGAAGGCGCGAATGTCCCACGGTCAGAACGTCACAACTGTCTTTTCCATATTCAAATTCCACCCTTCTCCTTCTTAAGGTAGTCAAACCTGCAAAAACTGCAAACACCCTTTCCAAACCTATCAAATCTCTTCTTTTTCAACTTCCCTATTACCTATTCAACCCTATCCTTCCCTAAAAAAAAAAAAAAAAAAAAAAATCTATATAAGAGTTTCTATTCCTCTTTTAAAAATCGCCAACTCTGCCAGTGCAATATACTCCACCACAAACCCATTTTTGCTTTCAAACAATAATCCTCCATCACATAAACTCATTATACCGTTCAAATACGAGGCCAGAAAAAACAAAGAAGGTTCTTCTTCTTCTGCTCCAGCAAAAAGAGATTTGGCTTCAAGTTTCACGGGTATATGAATGATGCTTTCTTCAAGAAAACCTAACTAGTCGATGAAGTGAAAACCGGCAACATAGTGGTTTATCACTGGAAGTCATGGTAAAGAAGAGTCGGGCAAGGTGATAGAGATGAAGGAACCTTTTGTGCGCATGAACAAAGACCAAGGAGAGGCAAGACACTGGTAAAATCTTCTCCTCAAGCGGACAAAGAGGATGAAGAAATCACTGGATGGAAGCAAGTTTTAGGTAAAGTGGAAGCATTACAACAATACCAGGAGACTTTACAGGTCATAGGTTTTGACAAGGGACAACAATTGCACACGATCCAGAATAACCAAACGAGTATGGCACGGAAGTGGATGAAATATTTTCAGAAACAAAACATCGAATTCACTCCGTCACCTCCAGGTTCTCCGGAGGCAAAAGGTTTTTCTGTCCTTATTTGCTTTAATTTTTATTTTTAATATTTTATTGTGTGTTTTATGAATGTGCATTGTGTGTTATATGCATATACCCTCCCACAATGAGGACATTGTGTCTTTTAAGTGTGGGGGAATAAATAGACCTACATCTTCATTTCATTTCAGAAAAAAAAAAAAAAAAAACAAAGTATGACAATTAAAAAAGTCAACTTCTTTGCCTTAGTTCAATGTTTTAGTCTCTAAATGTTGATTTGTTTGTATTTTGCTTGTTGAAATAAAAGTCTTGAATAATATACCATGATTAAAGAGATTTAAAATGCTTATATGAACTTAAGTATTAATATATTAGATATGACATATTGAAATTTTCAAATAGCAAATTTTAATCTTTAGTTAAATATCTAGACATTATCTTTTGTTTTAGAGAAGCTTGAATCCTAACTTGAATGAAGAATAGGAATAAAATGGAAATTAAATACTTGTATGTTTCAAATCAATAAAGGAAGAAGGTATGTTCAAGAGAGAAAAATATACGATAAAGGGAATAATGGAAAATCTGTTCCAAAGTGAAGTGGTATGGAGCATAAAATGCAACCACTTACCATTTACATTCCCACATATCTCTAAAAAAAAAAAAATTTTTGAGCAAAAGAAAAATGTGGTACGGAGCATAAAATGCAACCACAAAAGAAAAAGAAAAGAAAAAAAATAATAAAGCAATGAAGTGGTATGGAGCATAAAATGCAACCACTTAGTGAGATAGAAATAAGACTACCTAAAAATGCCTTGAGATAAGAAACAATACATGTATGTTATCTAAACTACTTCCTATTCTTTGCATTCTAAGGATGGAGGATTGCCTATCTCATATCTTAAAATGACTAGATTTCTTATACTTTAGATTTTTGTTTGCTATATTGAAATTTTTACATGTCATATTCATTTTCACTACTTGGTTCATAATATATATAAATCTTTTATCTTTGGTAGATTACTTAAGAAGTCTAAATCAACAAGTAAAAATAAACATGATCAACATGAGTTCAAAAGAAAGTGAATGCTTTGCTTAGGGACAAGCAAAGAGCTAAGTGTGGGGGAATTGATAGCCTCGCAAAGCGGGCAAATTTTGTTATGTTATTTTCATATAAATTGCATGAATGCATGATGTTTTTATATTTTACATTTATTTGTGTTGTTTTTGTTTCAAAGTAATTTCCAGGAACACAATTTGAACAAAGGAATGAAAAGGCTTGCTTTATATAGAAAAGAGGACTAAAAAGTTGATAAAAATGGAAGAAAAATTCTCAGCAAACTTCGCGATGCGAAGGAGGTCGCGTTGGAAGAAATAGGCCAGTCGCGAGCACCAGAAGAGGTCGCGCGTGCAACCTACACCCAGAAAAGCCAAGTCGCGAGCGCGCCTTCCATCTGCGCGAGCGCGCAAATCACTTTTGAGAGGCAGAAGGTTTGCCAGCGAAATGCGCGAGCGCGACTTCCATCTGCGCGAGCGCGCAAAGCACTTCTGAGAGGCAGAAGCATCTGAAGCAAAAGTCGCGAGCGCGACCTTGAACCTCGCGAGCGCGAGTCGTGTTTCCAGGAGACATAACTGCCACCTTTCACCAGAAAATCATGTCTTTCCATGCATAGGTCGGGACTCTTCCCAAGAGAAGTCACCTGAAGCACCTTTTGGCTAGCCAACCACCTTCATAACTGCCATCATCTTCCTCTTCTATAAATTAAAGTCCAAATCAAGATGAAAAGATGCCAGAGAGGCCATATGTCAGAGGCCATAGGCCATAGGCCATATATGTAATATGCAATATATAATATGCATCATGTAATAGGCAAAATGTAGTATTATAATACAGTAGAAAATAATAAAGTAGTACTTAGAAATAAGATGACGAGAGTCACTTATTATTGTTCGTGCAAAGAACATCCAGGAGTTCCTCGAGGGGTGACGCCCTCCAAGAGGCATGAGTTTGATTACTTCTATCTTTCTCTTGTTTTATTAAAGACTTTTTGCATGTTGTGCTTCATAATTTTCTATGCAAAACAACAATATTATTTGGTTTCATTCAATAAAAGTTTCTTTAAGTTATCTTTTGGTCTTTGTTTAATCAAGCTTACTTAATTATATTCTCAGAAAGAAATAATTCAGTAAGGATCAGAGAGATAGAATTCATTTAGTTGGGTTTGCATGTGAATCTTTAAATTGGTTTGTCAAAGTTAAGTCTAACTTATTGAAATAATCAAAGAATAAGATCTAGACTTAATATTTGACAAAGTAAGGCATTTGTTGTATGTAGAGATACATACAATAAAAAGAGTAATTCTGTATCGAGAGGTTGAATTATACTTGACCACATGTGATTAAAGAAAAATTTATTGTATGAAACACGTTTTGCTATAGAAAAAGAAAATCTAATGCATGATCAATTCTTCTAAGTATTCTACTATATCTTTATCTATAGAATTAAGTAGTATATTTAGTTAAAAGTTAAATAGAATTATAGTTTAATCATTTCATATTTTATTGCTGTAAACATAAGTGTTAAGGATAAGTAGTAAAGTGGACATAACCCGTTCCTCGTGGGATTGATCTTTTTATTACTACGTTGCGATCCGTATACTTGCGGGAACTCAAAAGAGACGCAACAATGATATAGGGGATGAGCCCAGATTTTCTCAAGCTCAGATAACGACCATTGCCCAGATTGTAGCCGCTGCTCTCGCCCAAGATAGGGCCCAAAATCAAAATGCTCCCCCTTCTAGCAGTCAACCTGTGGTTGAAGAGAGACATATGCCAGATCCGGTGTCAGATAATCAGACTTCTGTGGGAAACACTACCCTTGTCGAGAATGATGTGCTCAAGCAACTTGCCGAGCTAAAGGAAAGATTTGACAAAATGGCTGCAGTAAAAGAAAAAGACCCGGTCACCAACTTTCACATAACCGAGTATGTGTTGCACCCAACCAGCTCTGCCTCATTTAAGACATTCAAGCATACTATATTTGAAGGAGACAATGATCCTCGTTCTCACCTGTCCGAATTTCTCTGAGTCTCTCAGATGAATCGGTACAACGAGGAAGATGTTTTGCGAGCATTCCAGCAAACATTACACAAGGTCTATCGGAGGTGGTATGATGGTCTAGATGAGGAGGTTCAGAAGAATTGGATCAAGCTGCAGACCGCTTTTCTCAAACATTTCAAGACCGATGAGAGTGACGAGTTCGGTTTGCGCGACTTGGAAAGTCTAAGGCAGGGGAAGGATGAAAGTTTTTCCGACTACTATAGAAGGTGGAGGACAAAGTTGTATAGGGTTCAGACAAGGCCGAAAGACAAAGAGCTGATCAGAATCTTCAGTAGGAGCCTGTTGCCCTTCTTTAAGGAAAGAATGTTAACCCAGCCTCTCACTGATTTTGCTTTGGTTCAAAGCGTTGGTTTAAACATCGAGGAGCTGTACAAGGAAGAAAAGAAGAAGAATAGAGGGTTTGGCAACTACCGGACTTCTTATGGTGACAGAGGTGCCGGAGGCAGTAATCAGAACCAGTCGGGGAACAGTAATACAATTGTGGGGGCAGTTAATGAAAGAGCCAGAAGAGAGTTTACCGATTTAGGAAGACCCTTGAGCACAGTGCTAAGATCATGCATTAAGAATGGAGTGCTGTCGAAGCTACCAGTCGACCCGACTAAACCCGTGCGAGGGAGGTATATGGACCGAAATTGTGATTATCATCAGTGCAAAGGGCATTCAACTGATGAATGTTTCAAATTAAGGCACGATATTCAGGATTTGATTGACAGTGGGAAGATTACCAAGCCTTTCGACAAGTGCAAGCCAAGTACCAAGAACAACCCGCTTCCCCAATATCAATACAATTATCCGTCCCGTAAGACTCAGTCGGGTGGATCAGTCAATGCAATTGGGAGTGGATTGCCGGAAGAAGTGGTATTGGCGGAAGCGGAATGGGAAGAGCGAATGTGCGCAATGTTGAACATATGGGATGACTGCAGTAGCGATGAGGAAGAGAGGGTGCCAGTAAAGATCGAAATCGAGAAAAGCATCACGGTGCAGGTGGGTGATGTGTCGGAGGATGAAGATGAACAGCTCCAGCTTGCAATTCAAAATAGCTTAGCCGACCAAGAAGAATAGTGGTACTACAGTAGTGAGGAGGAAGTGAATGAAGTAGGTGTTCAGAGCTTGACCTGGAGTGGGCGAGTATACAATCCCGAGAGTAGTATGCAGGCTAAGGGAAAAGAGGTTGTTGATGGAATAAAGAAAAGAATGACAGAGAAAGGCGGAGAGGAGCCGAAAGAGAAGAAGAAAGAGGAAGAGATAATGAAAGGGCAAAAGAAGACTGTCGAGGTTGGAGAAAGCAGTCAGAATAAGGCACCTAGTGGGGCGACTGCCAATTCAGTACTGAGTCAGTTGCAAAGAACGAGAGCTGATATTTCGATATGGGACTTGCTGATAGCGTCCAAGGAGCATAGAGAAGCTTTACTTGAAGCCATGACTTTTGTTAGAGTACCAGCTCAGATTCAAAGTGTGGATATGATCAACGTGCTACAGCGAAGAATAGGTGAGGTCACTTTCTTTGACTCGGACCTCCCACCAGAAGGGAGAAACCACTGTAAGCCATTGTATATTCAGATTGCCGTCAATGGACGTGATACCCGGAACGTGATGGTCGATAATGGATCAGCACTGTGTGTATGCCCGCTGAAGATGCTGTCTAAGTTTAAAATTGAAGAGTCTGAACTTGAGCCATCAAATATGGTGGTCAAAGCTTATGACAACACCATGCGGAATGCGAAAGGAACTTTTAAAGCGAAGGTATCCGCAGGGGCAGTGGAAAGTTGGGTAGACGTGGTTGTGCTTGACATTTTAGCCAACTATGCTCTTTTGTTAGGAAGACCCTGGCTCCATCCTTTAAGTGCAATTCCGTCCACCTTGCACAGAAAAGTAAAAATCCCTTGGGGAATAGACGTGGTGACAGTCAATGCACAAGAGGATCTGAGTGTGGCAACAGTGGAAAGTTTAGAGCTGGCGGTACTGTTATCGGGTTTTCAAGTGGCAGGAATCAATGCGCCCCCCACCAAAAGCAAGAGTGCAGTGAATAAAATGAGTCCTTTTTCGAGAAAGATGATGAAGAAGATGAATTGGCAGTACGGCAAAGGTTTGGGCCGGGAGCTACAAGTAATGTTTGAACCACTCTCATCGGCATTGGGACAGCAAGACAAGCGGGGATTAGGGTATTCTGAAGATAGAAAGAAAGAAAAATATGAGGTTCAGTCTCCAATCAGAGGGTCGAATTTGAATCATATCTTCTTCGTTCCAGAAGGCGAAGGAGAATTTCAGAGTAGGGGGAAGACCTACCCCGGCTTGGAGATATTCATGACCGATTATGAGGAGAAGCTGATCAAGTCCCCTGAACCTTCCTTGGAACAGCTGGTGGATGGAACCGAGTTTACGATGTGTATGACAGAAGCAAGCACCGAATCTGAGCGGTCAAAGCGGATATCTGAGTTTGAAGACTTTTTGGGGATTGGGGATGAAGCTTCCAAGCTATTGCAAGAGCAGAAGGCCAAGGCGCGCATCCTCCAGTCGGTCCTAGCTACTGAAGATGCTGAAGAGGCAGAGAGGAAGGTGTTGAAGATGAAGCTAGCTGAAGAAAAGATAGAAGCCACCCCGGCGGAAGAAGAAGAAGGTGCAGATGCCAATGAAGTAATCCAGGCAATAAAAGATACTTGCAATGAATGTGTTGAACAGGCAATTAATCCTGTATTTTGTTTTTCTGATGCTTGTTTTGAGAACATCATGGATGGTTTTCCTCTTTTATTTCAATCAATGGAAGTGAACTTTGACTATTTGTTTTCTTGTTTTCCTGATTGTCACGTTCATGGCATTGATTATACCACTCGCATATTTGACATAAATGCATTGCATCATTTTGCATTGAATTTAAGCACCACTGAAGATCCAAAAATAATCGAAATCGGATCAGACTTTAAACCTGAGCTCAGACAGGATCTTCAAGAATGCATTAGAAGAAATTCAGAGGTATTTGGCTGGAGCTATGCGGACATGCCAGGAATTGACAGATCAATAGCAGAGCACTTCATTCCTACTGATCCGAGTGTTAAGCCAGTAAAGCAGAAAAGGAGAAGGGTCAGACCAGAGTGGCAGGATAAGATCAAAGCTGAAGTCCAGAAGCAGTTGGACGCGGGATTCCTAGAAGTAGTTCACTATCCGGAATGGTTGGCAATTATAGTCCCAGTGCTGAAGAAAGACGGGAGGATAAAGGTCTGTGTTGATTACAGAGACTTGAACAAAGCCTCGCCTAAGAATGACTTTCTACTTTCGCATATAGATGTTTTGATCGACAGTGCTGCCGGAATGGGATGTTATTCTATCATGGATGGATTTTCCGGATACAACCAGATACTGATGGCTTTAGTGGACAAGCACAAGATGGCCTTCGCCACGGACTTTCGAACCTTTTGCTATAGAGTGATGCCATTTGGACTGAAGAACGCCGGGGCAACATACCAGAGAATGGCCACAACATTATTTCATGATATGATCCATAAAGGGTTGGAAGTATATGTAGATGACATGGTGATCATGACAAAAACGCAGGAAGAACACGCGGAGATGTTGGAGAAGTTCTTTACGCGGGTTAAGCAGTATAATTTGAGACTCAATCCCAAGAAGTGTGTATTCAGAGTAACAAAAGGGAAGTTGTTAGGATTCGTCGTAGGACCTAACGGGATTGAGGTTGACCCAGACAAAATAAAGGCCATTCAGGATATGGAATCGCCAAGGACAGAATGTCAGGTGAGAAGCTTCTTGGGTAAAATTCAGTACATCAGCAGGTTTGTTTCTAGGTTATCCATCACTTGTGCTCCAATCTTCAAATTACTCAAGAAGAATCAGCCAGTTAGATGGAATGAAGATTGTCAGAAAGCCTTTGACCACATAAAGAAATACTTGATGAATCCACCGGTGCTTAGTTCACCTAGACCAGGAGAACCTCTAATCTTGTATTTGTCCATAGAAGATACAGGAATTGGAGCGATGTTGGTACGGCCGGACGCCGCTGGAGTAGAAAAGGCCATCTATTATATTACTAAGAAACTATTGCCTATCAAAGAGAAATACAATCTGATTGAGAAAACGTGCATGGCAGTAGTATGGTCAATAAAGAAGTTGAGGCCTTACTTTGATTCCTTCAGGTTCACTTTCATTTCCAAAATTGATCATCTGAAGTATTTGCAGAGAATGCCTACTTTAGAAGGACGGTTGTCCAAATGGTTAATTCAGATGTCTAGTGTGGACGAGGACTTTGTAACAAAGAAAACGATCAAAGGCCGGGCTGTAGCAGAATTCCTGGCAGAGAATCCAATTACAAGTGATGAACCTTGGGAATTGGAATTTCCAGATGAGCACCTACTATGTGTCGAAACGGGAGCTTGGAAATTGTACTTTGATGGATCAGCCACCAGAAACGGAGCCGGAGCTGGTATTGTAATTGAGGCACCTAATGGCGAGGTTACCACAATATGCAAGAGACTATTGTTCCCGGTTACTAACAACATGGCTGAATACGAAGCATGCATCATGGGGATGGAGGCTCTCCTTGCAGCCGGTGCTAAGGAGGTTGAGGTAATAGGAGATTCTTTATTGGTTATTGAACATGCTAACGAGAGATGGAAAGTACAAGAAGAAAGACTGAAGCCCTATGTTGAGTACTTGTTGAAGAAAGCGGCACTGTTCGACAAGATCACTTTCACTCACATAGGAAGAACTTATAACAGAATTCCAAATGCCTTGGCAAACTTAGCGTCAGCTTGGCAAGATTTGAGTAAAGTTCTGAAGAAACCATTTATCATTACCATAGCCAATATCCCGTGCTACAAAGAACATTTTGTGAACCAGGTAGAATTGGAGGAAGAACCATGGTTCACGGATATTATGAGGTATATGAAGGACGGTACCTTTTCTGATGATGCTACAAAAGAAGACCGTGCAGTTCTCAGGAAAATGGCTTTGAATTATGTTCTAGCCGATGGCAAACTCTACAAGAGAGCTTGGGATGGAATGTTGCTGAGATGTGTGAGTAAGAAAGAGGGAGAAGACATAATGAGGAAGGTGCATGAAGGAGTTTGCGGTACTCATTTAAGCGGCATGAGCCTAGCAAGAAAAATCTAGAGGCAGGGTTATTTCTGGATACAGATGGAAGGTGACTATATTCAGTATATGCGTCATTGCAAAGCCTGCCAATACCATGACAATAAAAGCCACTTACCTACTGTTGAGCTCCATCCGACAACTCCTTCCTGGCCTTTTTCTGCATGGGGTATAGACGTCATCAGCAAAATCTCGCCAGCGGCATCAAATGGCCATCAGTATATATTGGTTGCAGTTGACTACTTCTCTAGATGGATTGAGGCTCAATCTTATAAAATCATAACCGCTAAACATGCGGCTAGATTCATCGAACAGAACATTTTCTGTCGCTATGGGGTTCCCCATCACATAGTTATAGATAATGGTTCTCATTTTCAAGCAGACGTTAGCCAATTGCTTTATAGATATAAGGTTGAGCATCACCATTCTTCTCCTTATCGTCCTCAGGCTAATGGTGCAGTAGAAGCTGCGAATAAGGAGATCAAAAGAATCCTGTCAAAGATGTGTGAAAGGTATAGAAGCTGGGCTGAGAAACTTCCTTTCGCACTCTGGGGGCATCGCACTACATTCAAATCAGTAAATGGAGCCTCTCCTTTCGAACTAGTATACAGAATGGAGGCAGTGTTGCCGATAGAGTTCGAAAAGAAGTCTCTCAGGGTTTTGGTAGAAACTGGTCTGACCGAAGAGGAATGGGTCAAGAAAAGATATGAAGATTTGGCGCTCCTAGATGGAAGAAGGTTGAATGCTCGATTCCAGGATCAGATGAGAAAAAGAAGAATTGCTCGTTTTTACAACAAACGGGTACATCCAAGGGCATTAAAGAACGGAGATTTGGTGTTGATCAGGTTATTGGACCATGAAGCCCAACATCATCCTGGTGGGAAATTCAAGCCCAATTGGCATGGACCGTTCAGAATTCAGAAGTTACTGGCAAAAGGAGCCGCTGAATTAGTCACCATGGAAGGGGAGCCTGTCAATCGGATTGTCAATCAAGATCAAATGAAAAGATTCTACGTTTGAAATGATGATTTCGATTTAAAAAAAAAATGCTAAGTTGAAAACCCGAAAGGGTGGCTTAGGCAAAAATTAAGCTCGCTAGGTTGAAAACCCGAAAGGGCGGCCTAGGCAAAAGTTAGAGCATGAGTAAGAATGATAATAAAATAAAATTTTCGGGATCAACGCGTGGTGCTTAGTTTAAATGTAGAATCCATGCCATGTGTTCGTGATAAATTTGTGATTAGTTGCTCAACATCATCAACTCGACTCGAGGGAGAATAGGAAATCAAATAGTTCGAGCAAATAACCATTGTATTAAAATAAATTTCCTCTACTTCTGTATAACGTTGAAAAGAAGTAAGATCAATAAAGGATTTGAATTTCAAAACTTTTCCTTTTTGTTTCGGGGTTGTGGTCGAAGAATGCAAGACCTTC
The DNA here is from genome assembly GCF_041381405.1 of Jatropha curcas. Lineage (NCBI taxonomy): Eukaryota > Viridiplantae > Streptophyta > Magnoliopsida > Malpighiales > Euphorbiaceae > Jatropha > Jatropha curcas. Next base: position 21,462,504 of record NC_143151.1, read on the forward strand.
CTATCTGCTCATTTAAATAAGGATCGACTCATGTGGTCTAAAATGTTCCGGCTGCTGGCCCTGCCTACACAATGAGCTCTTTTAAGACATTGATCAGAGGAACGAGTACCATTTTCTCGATGATTTCTCTCGAAAGATCAATATAAAACCATGGATAAAGCCTTAGTACTCATATAGATTCATGCATACATAAAAGAAGGCACACTTATTATTTTTGTCTGATTTATGCAGGTAATGAAATAGTCACCCCATTCTTTGTTATTTCTCAGTGCAAGCTTTTATCTTTATAGAATAATTTATATATATATAAGCTTTCATTTATTAACCCAAGGGCAGGAGGCCCAAATAACTAATGCCACAAACAATTTCGAAAGAAAAAGTTTATTGTCTGTTGTTGATTCATGTTTGCAGAAAACAGGGATTAATAAAGACAGGATCATCAGGATTACTAAGGAGAGCAGATATATTCAAATAAAAAGCTCATGACCTGAAAACAAACAAAACAAAACAAACAATAGTTTATTCCAATGGGGCCCATCAGCAGAGGCCAATCCTCACAAAGCATGATATCATTACGGGGTAAAGAACCAGTTGGCATATGTGGGTGTCACAATGTCCTGCATCATTCCTTCACCTAGATACATGGTGTTTCGATTTCGCCAACGGTCAGCCAAATTGGTTAACAGATGTGATGTTATCAGACCGCTCTCGAAGTTATGAACTCTGGGAACGCGCTGTATCATTCCATACTAATGGCCGATCCTATCAGGGAAATAGGCCATGGAACGGTCTAGACTGGCATACAACACATAATTAAGATTCATACTTCCGGTTGTGACCAGTCTAATCCTCCACCAAGGACAAGTCCACCGAATAGTAGGGTTACCGCCAAAATCGAAACGTCTTCGAGACCGAGATTGAAAAATGGCAGCCCCATAGGTCGGAACCAAGCGAGCTGGAACCGGAGGAATCAGGCTTAATTTGTCTAGAGCCCAGGCTTGCAATAGCAGTGGACAACCGCGATGATGGACATTGAAGTCGGTGATGTGAAGGGCAATATCCCTTACCCAACACATCGTTTCTCCCATGATAATCATGAAGACGGTACGATGGTACAATTGCATGACACGAACAACTGTCAGAAGTCGGAAATCTCCAATTTCGGGTTGGCGGTTCTTCATGACGTACACATTCAGCAACAAGAAGCAACAAGCTCGAATCCAAGAAGGATCCAGATCCATGGACAGAACCTTGTTAAGAAAAGGCTCTAAAGGAAGACCCTGATCCGTGTTTATACCATCAGGGAGGTAAACCGGACACAAGGCCGCAATCTCAGCTAGATCGTATCTAGGACCTAGGGCAGGGCCGGAGTTTCATTTTGTTCAGGATGATGGTCCATCACAGCACATAGTTCCTCATAGGTCGGAGTTATTTCAGCGTCTTCAAACCGGAAAACCATGGTGTTAGGATTGAAGTGTGCAACAAGCCAAGATAAGAAGCCATGATTAGGTTTTAGGTCTTTAAAGTATTTCAACCAGGCAAGTTGGTCCATAGGGGGAATCTGCCATAAGTCATCAGAGATGGATTGGACGAAAGGTGAGACTTGGTTTTTGAAGGCCATGAAAAAGGATTACCTGAGAAACTGATCTGCTTTGAATGCTGGTTGTGAAGAAACCATAAAAGGAGACCTTCATTTATAAAGAAGTAAGGATCTGGCGGACGAACCACCGTCATTACTCGACATGATGTCATACTGTCCATAGTCAGTGAGAAGCATTTATGCATAGATAGTGTTGGCTACTGGATATGTAAGCTGGCATTAATAAAAGGGATAGTTTGTACAACAAGGAGGTTGAATCTTTATGATCGCGTCAGTCGCCCTGTCAGGTAAGTACTACGATCCACTGTTATTTAGTAATTGATTTTTGTTGTATTGCATTTTAAATCCATTATTTTATCCTTTATTTATTTCATTTTTATTTCATTTATTTCGTTTATAATAAATTGGTCCATGGGCCACTAACAAGGTGGAGCGCTTTTGTAAATAAGTGGGACACCGTCCTTTTCTTCGTGTTTTTGTATTTGTGTTTTATTTTTGCAGGAACAAGACTTCACAGTTGTAAAATATAAACACACATGACAGTGTATTAAAAGCAAAATATTATGGAAATGTAAATAATATCATATAAAAATAATAACATAACTGTACAGTCCTCCTAAGAATAATAAAATAATATAACATTTCTAAATTTTCAAAAAATGTCAAAAAAGTGTATAAGACACGGAGCAGGACTACCGCCGCCTACGGCTCGGACCTGCAGCAACTGGATGGGGTGGAGACGGTGGTGCATCATCGGAAGAAGAGCCGTCCTCATCCTCCTCAAAAGAGTCGAGTGGGATGCCCTCAACCTCCAGCCTCGTCCGAAGCCGCTCTACCTCTGCCTGTAGCCGGCTCACAGCGCTAGACTGGCGAGACTGGTGCCTCCGCAGCCTACCGATCTCCAGGTCCTGTAAAACAACCAAGATGTGTAAGGAAAGGTAAACAAATAATAAGGAAGAGGGATGAGACACAGGAGGACTGTACTCACCCGCTCATATACATCAGAGTAGAGCCGACCGATGTAGGATAGGGCAAACCCGAATCGCTGGCAGATCTCCTGATACCTCTGGGCCGGCACCTACAAACAAGAAACATCCATTAAAAAGCTATTCAGGTAAAGTGCTTCTAACTTTGTGAATTCCGTTTATAACTTACATGTGTAGTGTGCTCAGGGTCCAGCTGCACCGAAGGAGGAGCCTGTCGAAGATCAGCAGGAATGATGATGCCCGATCCCAAGCCTAGACCGGGATCCAACACCACCTCCATGCCCGACGGGAAGGGCATGTCACCCAACACTACACCGGCCGGTCCAGCCGGAGCAGCCACGCCACTCGCCTCAGCAGCTGCCTCTGCCCTATAGTGAGCCGCAGTCTTGTGCGTCTTCCGCTCCTGCATTAAATCACAAAAGAAGTGATGGTATCAGTGATCTGAAACAGTGAAAATAATGATGAAAAGTAAATGAGACCGAAGATCAGAAAAGTCACCTGAGTGTACTCAAGAACCTCGGGAAGCCGCGCCTGCATCCAAGAGGCGAAGTAAGAGGGGAAATCACCGATGGACAAAAATTCATTCGCCGAGAAGCCCCTGTACACCGCCTCCAAGTCCTCCCGAGTCAGGCCCTCCAAGAGACACATATGTCGAGGAGGGGCGTGAGGCACCCTCCGCTGCGCTGGAGCTATCGGAGTATCGAAAACTCTCTCTCCGAGGAAGTACCGGTCGACCCAATATCCTCACATCAGCAGCCTCGACCGGGTGTGCAACTAAGCCACCTCCCAGCCCGGGTAGGTCCTCCAGGCCTCGCAGTCCCATGGAGTCAGAAACAGCTGCAAAAGAATAAGAAGTCAGTGGTCGGTGTGCATAAAAGAAAACGGAAAGCAAGATAAGCTAAGTGTTCAGAGGTTCCGTTTGTACTTACGTCGGACAGCTCCCGGTCGTTAAGGAAGCTCCGCCAGTACTCTGGATCTTCGCCACTGGCATAAGTGTAATGGCAGTGGGCCAAGTAGCGAGGGATCCTCCTAGACTCGGCAGGAGAATCACCGCTTGGACCCCCTAGATAGATACAGTACTCATATGACCATACCTGCAACAGAAAGAAATGACATCAGTTAGTTGAACAGTTGAGAACGATAAATAAGAAGCTGAAAAGTGAAAGAATGTTACCTCCAGAGGCCGGATAAACAGCCAGTTCGACTCACCGCTACCACGGGTCCAGACATCTAGGCCGTGATAGAGATGAGCCAAACCGAGTGTGGCCCAGTCGAAGGACCTGACCTGGCTCAGATCCCGTAGACATGCCAGCACCGCCGGGTCTCCCTTATTCTAGGAGGTGCATAGCAGCTGGGATGAGATGATGTAAAACAAGAAGGACCGAGCAGCCTGGTCCCTCTCCTCCCGAGTGTACACTGGAGCAGCAGGTCGGGCCTCCACCGGCAACTCCCTCCAAGCAGCCAGTCTGGTCCTGATCCTCTCGGCCCAGAACCGGAAGACCATCTCGTAAGACATGCACCCCTGTGTGGTGACATCGAGCAGAGAACGGACTAGCTGGGCCCCGAGAGTGGCCGTCTGGTACCGAGAATCCAGTGGAGGAATCGGACCAGTGAAGCGAAGGCCAGTAATGGCAGCATAGTCCACGGGCGTGAGGGTCATCTCACCGAACCCAAAGATGAAGGTATGCGTGCAATCGTTCCACCGCTCCATCAATGCATATCGCATACCGGGCAAGAAACGAGGCTGTGTGCGACGCAATCCTGCAGCGTAATCCCCAAAGCCTGCAGCAATAACCCGAGCTCGCATAGGCGGGTCCAGCAAATCCCAGAAGGTGGAAGCATCAGTGGCCGATGTGAACCCCTACCCCGAATATCATAAGCATGTGAATGCATGTGACTAAGGACAGAAATGCACGTGAGTGTGTGAGTCGCCACCTTGTTTAATTATTTTAGGGTAAACTAGGAAAAAACCCTGAGTGACTCCGATTTTAATTAACCTAGTTACTAGATTAATTAACCCAATGTTTAAGGCATGGTGTGCAAACCCGAGATGGATCCCGAGACTATGTCATGCTGATGAACTAACCATGAATGAATGCTTTGTAAGGTGAATGATGTAATTGGACCAAATGAAATGTTTATGTGATTTTGATGATTTCGACTTGCCGCTCGGGGTGAAATCCCGAACGTGCCTACGTACTTCCGTTTGAATGGAAGATCAAAGTCAACGTAGTTCGATAGGCCTTCTTTGAAGGGCTTTGAAGGTGTATGCTTAATGCATGAGTGTGTGTATGCTTTGTGCATGTTTGTTTAGGCATTTTGCCAAAAAGATCGATTGATTCGATTAGGCATTCGTCGCCAAAATGTGTTGATTTTAAGGCATTTGTACCAAAATGATTCATTTAAGCGATTTGTCGCCAAAATTGTTGATTTTGAGGCATTTGTGCCAAAATGGTTCATTTAAGCGATTTGTCGCTCAAAATTGTTGATTTTAAGGCATTTGTGCCAAAATGGTTCATTTAAGCGATTTGTCGCCAAAATTGTTGATTTTGAGGCATTTATGCCAAAATTGATTGATTTAGGCAATTAGTTCGCCGAAAGGTTTGTTTTGGACGATTGTCGCCAAAATGACTGATTTTAAGGCCTTTGGCCAAAACTAGTTGATTTAAGCAATTTGTTTGCTAAAATGTGTGATTTAAGCGATTTGTCGCTTAAAAGATTGATTTTAAGGCCTTTGGCCAAAATATATCGATTTAGGCAATTTGTTTGCCAAAAAGTGAGATTTAGGTGATTATCGCCAAAATGGTTGATTTTAAGGCCTTTGGCCGAAAAGTGTTGATTCAGGCTTTTAGCCACAATTATTGATCAATTGGACTTTAAACCATATTTATTCGAAATAAGGCAATTGAACCATAGTTATTAATTAACTAGGCTCTTTGGCCAATATTGTCGGATTTAAGCTTAACTGCCACGATTATTAATTAATCGGGCGTTAAGCTTAATCATGTTTTTTTTTATCAAAGCAGTTTATTTGCTAAAATAATAACATGAATGCATTTATGCAATTATAGAATTGTTAGGAGTAGAAGAGAAATATGCATGAAGTGCTGAAATTAAATAGGCAGAGTTTTGTTTACATACCTGATTTAATCGGCGGCCACTTCTTAATTCCAGATTTAAGCTCCTCGCTTGGGGAAAATTAATTAATTTTAATTTATTTGATTTTAGTGTCCAAATATCACAACAAAATATAATAAAAATTAAATTAAAATGCAAAAAATGGTAAAAGAATCGTAAAGAGCGTGGGGGGAGAAAGATCGTCCGTCAACACAGACAGGGTAAGTCAAAAATGAAGGGGGAGAGGCCAATTTATAGGCCAAAACGGGCCCTGCCGCCCTCGCCGGCGGCAGGTGCCGCCCTGGCCGGCGGCAGGTGCCGCCGGAGGCCGGGCGGCAGGTGTTGCCCTGGCCGGCGGTCGGTGCCACCGTGGACGGCGGCCGGAGCTGCCGTGGCCGGCGGCGACCCTCGGGTCTTTCATTCCGGAGGCATTTTCGGGAGTTCCGGACCTCAGAAAAATATTCCGGGACCTGTTTTGCGATTCTCGCGACATTCTGGACGTTTTAAGTACCATATTGGCATACTTTCGGTGAACTTCCAAAATGGCCTTCGGTCCGGTCGGACAGTTTGCAGTCCAGAAAAACATGCTTTTCGAGCCTCAAAATTTGAGTATTCACAGTTGCCCCCCGCCGGCGACCATAAAAATGATTTATGGGAGTCGGTGGTTGTCTGAAACACAAATTTTGGAGGCGAAAATCGGACGCGTCTTAAAGACCCGCGCCTCAGCCATTTGCTTATAAATAGCTTGAAATTCTCATTTTCATTCATTCTCAACTCTTTAGATCAAGGAACTTCCTTCAAGTTCTCTCAACTTTCAAGGCTTCAAAACTCTCTCTATGGCTTCTTCGGATTTCAGTGATGAGGATTCTCTGGGATCTATAGAGATTTCTGTCGAGGAAGTCAATCTTACGCTGGACGCCGATACTCACGCCTCCGTAACCGGCATCTTCGCCCAAGTAAGCCACTCTTCGCTCCTATTTGTTTGCAAATGTATTATTATCATTACCTTTTCGGGCCTTAGACCGCACTAGGATTTTTTTTTTTTTTTTTTTTTTTTTTGGGCCTCTGTGGCTGAATTATGGTCCTTTGGGCCTCCATGGCCAGGTAGTGAAATTTCGGACCTCCAAGGCTGGATCGTGATTTTTTGGGCCTCCGCGGCCGGATTGTGAACTTTCGGGCCTTAGTGGCCGAATTGTGATGTTTGTGGGCCTCCGTGGCCGATTTGGTTTTTTTTTTTTTTTTTTTTTTTTTTTTTTTTTTGTGGTGAAACTAAGATATTGTCCTTAGTAAAGAACCGAAGAACAACTCTTAGATTGCTTTCCCTTTTCAGGACCCTTTTGTCAAAGTGGATGTAGGTGAGACTTCTATGTCCGAAATCCCGCTCGAGGTACTTGATCCTAGCCACCCCATTGGGGCGATTATCAGTCCGTCCCATTTAGACTACCTGAGGCACCAGGATATGGGCCGGATCAGTCACAAGGAGTTACTGTGCGCTTTGGCCGAGAGATGGTGGGACACCACTAACACTTTCCATTTTTCTTGGGGCGAGTTGACAATGACTCCGGTAGATTTTTCAGTGATCTCCGGGATCCCGTTTGGCACTCGACCGATCGAATTATTCGACGACTGGAGGACAGAGATTTCCCCGGACCGGATGGTGGAGCTGATCGGGATTGACCTACCTCGGGTTGTCGGGCCAAACTCTGCTACCCCGGCTTTGAGCGTTTCCAGACGCTGGCTATACCTCCAGGCTCCTAACACTTATGCCAGATACAGGCGAGGAGAGCTGACGGCTACTCAGACAGCTAGGTTCACTTTGTTTCTGCTGTTTGCCTCGACTTTCTGGTCCAACAGGAAGGAGAAGTTTAATCCTTCTATCTTGAAAAGTTTAGAAAACCTGGCCCACCTCAAGGAGTACGACTGGGCCGGTGCTATCCTGAGTCGTATGTATGATGACATGTGTGATCTGAGTCGAAGCCACTGTAAACTCAGCGGGACTTACTACTTCTGGGAGGTAAGGACGTTCTTCCTTTCTCTTCTTTTTTTTTATTATTATTTTTTATTATTTTTTATTATTTTTATTCCTTTTTCCCTTGATTTTTGTTTCTTCCCTTTCATAGACTTGGGCGTATGAGTACTTTCCTTTCACTCGCCCAGAGCAGGTTCATGCTGATCTTGGATTGGGGCTGGTACCTTTGGCTTGGAGATGGTATCGGTCAAACCTTCATACTGTTCGGCACAAGAAGTCGTTAAAGGATCTGAGAGCCTTTTTTGATACCTGTAGTCTGGAGCAGGTATGTGTTTAATAATTCTCGAATATGTTGAATAAAAAGGATTTATTAACATATTCGCGTTTTCTTACAGGTGGAGACAAGGGCAATGATGACCCGCCTGCAGAGCTGGATTCAAATTGACCCCCAATTCCAGCGGTCGGATGCCTTGTCCCAGCGGAGGGTGGTCTTGTCGCACCCCATCCTGAGGCGATATTACTTAGGTGAGAGAGTAAACGTTCAAATAAGAGGCTGCCGCTCTATTCCTTATTCCCCTCCCGAAGACATGCGAGTGGGCAAGCAGATGATGCTGACCGACGTTCATACTGAGGGCATTCCGCATGTGGAGTTCACCCTGGAGGGAGATTATGATGAGTTTTGTAGAGCTTTCCTGATGCAACCCATCGGATCCCGGCTTGATAGTTTTCAGAGATTGACACCTTCTCAGCCACTTGGCACCCGTTCTTCTCGGGCTTCGGGTCCTTCGACTAGGACTCCAAAGAGGAGGCCCATGACCGATCCGACTTTTTCTATTCCGGTTGAGGGACCCTCGCAGGCCGGCCCTAGCCGATCGACTGGCCCTGGCCGATCGACCGGTCCTTCTAGGGCTCCCCGGGCTATTTTGGAGACTATCAGGCCGCTTCATCCAAACCTGGCCAATCTACGTCTTCCCTACAGTATTCCTTACTATGTTCCTAATAGTCCTCCTTCTTTTCGAGAGGTTTCTCTGGAGAATATAGATCGCGCGACTCTTCCTTTTGAGGACATCAATGAGGTAAAATCTTACATATCTCTCACAAAAAGGATTCGTAAGAGATTTGATGTTACTTACATTTTTCTTTTGTATGGTTTTCAGGTTCTTGACGGATTGGTCAATCAGATGATGGAATTGGTTCTCGGGATGCAACAAGAACTGACTACGGCCTGGACTCAGATGGCCTATGATGATCAGAGGAGTAGGAGGCCCCGTCGCTGAAGCCATGGTTGCTGGATTTTCTCTCTTTTTTTTTTATTACTGTACTAAACTTTTGTATTTCTGTGCCGAATTCTGCCTATTCTTCTGTACTGAATGTCGTTTGTACCTGCAATGTAGTTAGTACTGAAAATATGTATGCATGTTTGAAATGAAAATGGGGTTTCATTGTACTTTATTGTTTGCTTGTTCCTTTATCTACCTCTCCTCCTTTTCTTTCCTCTTGTCCTTATTTTTTCTTCTTTTGGTCTATCTCTTTGTAACAGAAAGGATCCATTACTCAGGTTTGGTTAAAGGATCACCTCCAAGTGGTTGCTGTTCCTACTTTACTGCCTTATAACCCCGTCCAGTATCGCATGCGGAGGATCTTGATCACACATCCGTCCACTGATGCATGGACCTCATGGCTAATTGAATTGGGTCCAAATGAGGTGCTGTGGTTCGTACCTTGGTATGGCATTACCCGCTTTATCCAGTTTAGCTCTCGCCACACTCAGGTTTACCTTCTAGGCCTTACCCATTGTACTTGGTACTGTGATTCGCGCGTTATGAGGCGGATGGGAATAGATCAGACTGTACCGATCATGGATGACTCGTTATATGATTCAACCATCACTCCGGGAGTTACCCGTGCTGTCCTTAGAGCTTGGGTTAGGGACCATCAGATGGTTAGGCCTTTACCTAATCCTGCTGGTGTTCAGACTTCTCCTGAGTATCGGGCCTGGTTCATGACCGTTGTCTGGCCAGTTGAAAAGCCAAGGAGGAATGCATTGCTGAGTGCACTCGAGGGTTGGACTCAGGCTGACGCTGGCGATGGGATTAGGACTGATGAGGAGATCATGCTGGCTCTTCGGACAGGCGAGGTTGGAGGGAGTTCAGCAACTGGGGATGACTCGGAGGACATTGCCCCACGGAGGCGACGGGGTACCTAGACTCTGATAGGCTTTTGGACTCTTGGTGTTTTGGCTTTGTTTTAGCTCTTTTGACTTTTTGTTGGGGACTTTGGCTTTGGATTTTGGGTATTATTTGGAATTTTGGCTTTAGATTTTTGGATGTATGTCCTTTTGGATTTGGACTTCATTATTTATTTTTCTTGGTTTCTTTGGCTTTCTGCTTAACTTTGAATTGTTTGACTTTATTGCTTTTAATTGGGCACGCCATTTGTCTTTTAAGCTTTCCAAGCATTTTCCAACTTCATTTATTCAAGCTCTGATTTTTGCCTAAGCCGCCCTCTCGGGTTTTCAACTTAGCGAGCTACCCATTTTTGCCTAAGCCGCCCTTTTCGGGTTTTCAACTTAGCGGGCCCCGATTTTTGCCTAAGCCGCCCTTTTCGGGTTTTCGACTTAGCGGGTTTTTCTCTTCTTTTTTTTTTATCCTTTTTTTTTATTGTTGGCAAGGAAGAAAGAATCATGAAATGATTTTCATTAATGTTTAGACCGTACCCAATGAGGGTTGCCTACATATCTCCGATACATAATTTCTTTTTTCCAAAGAGAATCAGGTCTAGTGTAGTTCATTTTACATTATGCAATGCTTATTACACAAAATATCTCTTTAACTGATCCAAATTACACGGATTCGTGAATTCCAAACCATCCAAATCAGTCAAGATGACGGCTCCGCCGGACAATATTTTCTTCAACACATAGGGTCTAGCCCAATGAGGACGAAACTTCCCACGTGGGTCTATGATTGGCTGTCTAATCTCCTTCAGGACCAAACAACCTTCTTCCAGCTTCCGGTCTTTGACCTTCTTATTAAAATGCCGTGCCATTCTTTTCTGGTAGACTTGAGTTTGGTGGATTGCTTGCAGTCGCTTTTCATCCATACCCAAGAGTTGCAAGTGATAATTCTTAGCCCAGTCTGCTTCGCTGATCTGGCTTTCCTGGATAATTCTTGCCGACTGAACTTCCAGCTCAATAGGCAACACTGCTTCCATGCCATATATCAAAGAATACGGAGTTGCTCCGGTGGGCGTTCTAATTGAAGTCCTATATCCCCATAAGGCATTCGGTAACTGTTCGTGCCAAGCCTTGTGCTTTTTAATCGTCTTCTGCAAAATGACTTTTATAGCCTTATTTGCGGCCTCTACAGCCCCGTTTGTTTGTGGACGATAGGGTGAGGACTTATGATGTTGAATTCTCGTTTCTTTCAACAAATTAGAAAATTCACTCTGAAAGTGA